>NC_142462.1:60721317-61092567 GCF_049115385.1 Moschus berezovskii
TGTATATTTATATGCTCTGATGTTGGACTCATAAATTGTTATATCAGTTTGATGTATTGACCCCTTTACCTTTATATAATGACTTTCCTTGTCTCTCTTTTTTTTTTTGGACATTTTTAGTTTTGTCTGTTCTATCTGATGTAATCAATGTAAATCATTCCTGCTTTCTTTTAGTTTCCATTGTTTGAAATGTCTTTTTCCATCCCTTCACTCTCAATCTGTTTGTCTTTACAGTGAAAGTGAGTCTCCTAGAGACAGTGGTTGTTGAATTTTTTTTTTAATCCACTCATTCACACTATGTCTTTGAATTGGATAATTTAATCTGTTTATATTTAAAACAGTTACTGATAGGTAAGGGCTTGTGTGTGCTTGTGCTCAGTCATGTCTGACTCTTTGCAACCTCCTGGACTGTAGCCCACCAGGTTCCTCTGTCCATGGAATTTTCCAGGCAAGAACACTGGAGTGAATTGCCATATTTTACTCCGAGGGATCATTCTGACCCAGGGATTTAACCTGTCTCTTGCATCTACTGCCTTGGCAGGCAGATGTTTTACCACTGCACCACCTAGGAAGCTGTAAGGGCTTACTACAACAAAATGTTATTAGTTGCTTTCTGGTTGTTTGGTAGCTTCAACAATCTCTGTATCTTATCTTTTTTGTTCTGTTTTGTTTTGCCTTTTGGAATCAACATACTTTGACTTATTTATCAAGTTCTTTTGTGTAATTAATATAAGATTTTCCCTGTGTTTCCATGTGCTCAGTTGCTTCAGTCTCTTGCAACAATCAACTGTAGTGCACCAGGTATGGGATTCTTCAGGCAAGATGCTGGAATGTGTTGCCATGCCCTTCTCCAGGGGATCTTCCCAATTCACAGATTGAACACCTGTCTCTTATGTCTTCTGCATTGGCAGATGGGTTCTTTACCTCTAGCACCACCTGCAGTGTTTTCCATGAGACTTACATAAAATCTGTTCATTGTCCAGTCTCTCAGGTGTGTCTGACTTGTTGCAACCCCATGGACTGCAGCACGCCAGGCTTCCCTGTCCTTTACCATCTCCCATAATTTGGTCAAACTCATTTCCATTGAGTCATCCAACCATCTTGTCCTCTGTCATCCCCTTCTCCTCCTGCCTTCAATCTTTCCCAGCATAAGGGTCTTTTCAAATGAGTCAGCTCTTCCCATCAGGTGGCCAAAGTATTGGAGCTTGTTTCAGCACCAGTCTTCCCAAAGAATATTCAGGACTGATTTCCTTTAGGATTGACTGTTTTGATCTCCTTGCAGTCCAACGGACTCTCAAGAGTCTTCTCTAGCACCACAGTTCAAAAACATCAATTCTTTGGCTCTCAGTCTTCTTTATGGTCCAACTTTCACATCTATACATGACTACTGGAAAAACCGTAGCTTTGACTAGATGGACCTTTGTTGGCAAAGTGATGTCTCTGCTTCTGAATATGTTGTCTAGCTTTTTCATAACTTTTCTTCCAAGGAGCAAGCGTCTTTTAATTTCATGGCTGCAATCAGCATCTGCAGTGATTTTGGAGCCCAAAAAAATAAAGTCTGACACTGTTTGCATTGTTTCTCCATCTATTTACCATAAAGTGATGGAACAGGATGCCATGATCTTTGTTTTCTGAATGTTGAGTTTTAAGCCAACTTTTCCACTCTCCTCTTTTGCTTTCATCAAGAGGCTGTTTAGTTCCTCTTCACTTTCTGCCATAAGGCTGGTGTCAATCTGCATATCTGAAGTTATTGATATTTCTCCCTGCAGTCTTGATTCCTGTTTGTGCTTCATCCAGCTGGACATTATGTGTGATGTACTCTGCATGGAAGTTAAATAAGCAGGGTGATAATATACAGCCTTGATGTATTCCTTTCCCAATTTTGAACCAGTCCATTGTTTCATATCTGGTTTTAACAGTTGCTTCTTGACCTGCATACGGGTTTCTCAGGAGGCAAGTAAGGTGGTCTGGTATTCCCATCTGTTTAAGAATTTTCCAGTTTGTTTGATCCACACAGTCAAAGGCTTTAGTGTAGTCAGTGAATCAGAAGTAGATGTTGTTCTGCAATTCTCTTGCTTTTTCTATGATCCAACAGATGTTGTCATTTTGATCTCTGGTTCCTCTGCCTTTTCTAAATCCAGCTTGTAATACCTTATTTTAAATTGATAGCAAGTAACTTCAATAGAATTTATATTCTTTGTACTTCTCCTAAGTTATTGCTGTTAAAATTTTTATGTTTTTGTATCAGATTATTAATAAAAGATTATTCTATTTATTATATTTCTTACTTTTGTTTCCGTATTGACCATCTGGTGATGTCCATGTGTAGAGTCTTCTCTGGTGTTGGAAGAGGGTGTTTTCTGTGACCAGTGTGTACTCTTGTCAAAACTCTGTTAGCCTTTGACCTGCTTGTTTTGTACTCCAAGGCCAAATTTGACTCTTACTCCAGGTATCTTGACTTCCTACTTTTCCATTCCAGTACTCTATAATAAAAAGGACATCATTTTTTTTTTTTTCATGTAGGTTACTAAACTTCCTTAAAAGGATTATTCTGAATTCTTTATTGATTTATCAGACAGTTCACAGGTCTCCATTTATTTAGAGTTAGCTATCCAACCAGTCCATTCTAAAGGAGATCAATCCTGGGTGTTCATTGGAAGGACTGATGCTAAATCTGAAACTCCAATACTTTGGCCACCTCATGTGTCGAGTTGACTCACTGGAAAAGACTCTGTTGCTGGGAGGGATTGGGGGTGGGAGGAGACGGGGACGACAGAGAATGAGATGGCTGGATGGCATCACCGACTCGATGGACATGAGTCTGAGTGAACTGCGGGAGTTGGTGATGGACAGGGAGGCCTGGTGTGCTGTGATTCATGGGGTCGGAGAGTCGGACACAACTGAGCGACTGAACTGAACTGAACTGATGTGAGTTTTATTGGTTTCCTTGGATGGTATCATATTTACCTGACTTTTTGTGATCCTTAGTTCCTTGTGTTGGTTTCTGTGCGTCTGATTAATAGGGCTGCCCTTGCAGACTTTACAGGCTTGCTTTGTCAGTGACAGTTCTTCACCAGGCTGCTCAGTTTTGGTTTCTGGGTGAGTCTGCCACTAAAGTCTTTGTGCATGTAATTCCTGTTATTATGATCTATTTTTGCCAGGCAACTGGGGACATGGATTGGGGGTTGTGCCATCAGCTGAGAGCAGCTGGATAGGACTGCTGGCTTTGTTCCTTACACAAGTGAGGCTGTTGAATGGGCTCCATGGTTGCTTGCATTCTCTGATCAGGCTTACAACAAAGGTCCATCTAGTCAAGGCTATGGTTTTTCCAGTGGTCATGTATGGATGTGAGAGTTGGACTATAAAGAAAGTGAGCACCGAAGAATTGATGCTTTTGAACTGTGGTGCTGGAGAAGACTCTTGAGAGTCCCTTGGACTGCAAGGAGATCCAACCAGTCCATTCCAAAGGAGATCAGGCCTGGGTGTTCATTGGAAGGACTGATGTTGAAGCTGAAACTCCAATATTTTGGCCACCTGATGTGAAGAACTGACTCATTTGAAAAGACCCTGATGCTGTGAAAGATTGAGGGCAGGAGGATAAGGGGATGACAGAGGATGACATGATTGGATGGCATCACTGACTCAATGGACATGGGTTTGGGTGAACTCCAGGAGTTGGTGATGGATAGGGAGGCCTGGCGTGCTGCGGTTCATGGAGTTGCAGTCAGAAACCACTGAGCGACTGAACTGAACTGAACTGAACTAAATAGTTGGGACGGAATGTAGCAGATATAGCAGATGGGGCTATGAATTAGCTTTGCTCTCCTGTCAGAGAAGCAGGCCAGGGCCCTGGGCCTATGCAGTTCATTGTCTGGGGGCCTGAATAAGACCTGAGTATGCACTGAATTCCTGGTCGGGTGAGGCCACTGATTTTGCTCTACAGGGGTAAGTCATGGGTTGTGTTCTCTGTTCAGGTGCCACTGTATGTGGGGCTATTGGATGGGACATGCATCTTCCCCTGTGCTCTGGTTCAGTTCTCTGGAAGGATAGGTTGAAGGCTGTATTCAATGATGAGCAAGACTATTAATTAGATTCCCTGCCCAGACAGTAAGAGAAGCTACTCTAAAACCAGTAAAGCTCTTTGTGAACTTAACTCAATCTGACCCACATCGAAGTTCCTTGGCTGAACAGCACCACTGGCTTTGCTCTCCAGTTCTGTTTGCTTTTTGCTCAGCTTGAGTGTGGCTGTGCTGTACAGCTTTCAGGTAATTCTGCTAGCCCTTCTGATCAGTTGGAGTCAGAGGACACTATTCACAGTGGGTGAGACTATGTTTCAGCCCCTATGCCTGGGAGGGAGGGGGTTGGACCCCTCCAGGCTATTTTCAATTTTTCAAAGAAGTTCTCAGGTTAGAGAGAGGCCAGGAGCTACCCTCAGCCTTGGCTATGAATTAATCTTCCTGCCTGTGCCTTCATGGGAAGATTCCATGACTGGTTTGTCTTTGCTCTGGGGATGATCTTCTCTGCTTGTCCACCTGCCTCTTGGCTTGAGCACCACTGTACCACACAGCTTCCAGGAGTTGTCCCTAGCTCTTCTGGTCAGATGAGGCTGACAGGGGCCTCTGACTCATCATCTTGCCTGGGTATAGGCAAATGGGCTCTACAATTGATAAAACTCCTTTGAGGATCTGAATCTGTCAAATCTGGATCCCCTCTAATCAATTATCTGGTCAGAGTGTACCCCTGATTTGGTTCTGCTGACAAGTGAAGCTGCTGGTTGGGGTTGCTCCTCAGGCATTAAAGGACTGTCTGCCAAGATCTGCATGTTGGTGTTACAAGCCCTCCCTGCTTCTCTATCATAGTCAGATTCTCAGTGACTGGATCCCATAGATTCTTCTCAATTCCCCTGGTAAGAAATCAAAGTAGGGGCTCCCACAAAGCAACTTCACAATGTTGAAGGTGACTGATTGTCCCCGCTGGGTTCTCTTTTCCCACTGGAGCAACCAGGGGTCAGAGACCTCTCTGCATAGCGTTGTACTGTTTTAGTAAAACCAATAGGTGTCATTTCCAGGGCTCCAAAGAGTTCTGGCACCACAGTCCTTTATGTCTCAATGCAAAGAGTTCAGCAAAAACAAAGTGGTAGGTGAGAAGAGATTTGCTAGAATAGGATGCTTTTGAGACTTTCAAGTTGGTGAGTGAGAAATGTTGCACCTGAGAACTTAGTGGGCTATAGTTTTATAACCAAAGGAAAAGTGGGGAGTGGGAGAAGACCTTCTTTGTCTTTCTTGAGTAGACATCTTGTTTCCGTCATTAGTTCTTCCATCACACAGGGCAGTGAACTTTACTTGTCCCTTCCTATATGGTTAGGGTGGGACTGTCATAGCACTTTGGAAAAATATTTTCAAGTCTCAGTACAATGAGGGGCTTTCATTTTGAAAAGTCACCTTCCCATAAACGATTGTTTGTTGTGTTCACAGAGCCTGTTTGGGGGGGTTCATTAACTCATTGAGCTTATTGGCAAGGATGTGGGTCTCATGCCACCATTGTTTTATTGTTTGGGGGCATGTCTCGTGTTTCTGTTGCAAGGTTTTATTGCTAAGCAAGCCTGCTTTCTCTAGTAATGCTTAATTGACAGGAGTTTTCCATCTTTTTCTACTTATATTCCCCTAGTGGGATTAACTATTTAATCACCTATTTTGTCCCTTCGTTCTGTCCTTGTCACTAGGGGAGGGTCAAAGAGATCAACGTGTAGCTGCTTCTAATGCAGCCTGCCTTGATCTCTGAGGTTCAAGGGTATTTCAGCCTCACCCCCATGCTCTAGATTCTCTGAGTGGTGTTTTGATTCTGAATAGACATTAACTGTTCTTCTCAGAAGGTGGATTGAATTCAGGAACTATCTGTGTTTCCATCTTAGTGATGTCACTTAGTGATGCCACTTACATTTTAAAAGTTTCTAACACAAGGGCAGTGTGAATGCTTAGGAGATGGTGGCTGCCAAATTTTGGTATTTCTTTCTTCTGTGCTTACCCTCCTGTGACATCACGGAACACATCCTGAATTCAAATAAGACCCCAGAAATCAAAGCTAACACAGAATAAATCTGTGAGAGCATCCACAGATTCACTATTTAGGAGTTGGAATTAAGAGTAACTTGGTGATTAAAGGTAAGACAATCAAGTATAAAGTCAAATAAGCATTTTATAGCCTGGGTCTTTCCAGGATAAAATTCAAATTTGAACTCATGGGTACACAGGACTCTTTCACATTTAATTCTTGCCACCTGACCCAAACTTATCATTTCACATTTGCATGGAGCTCTGTTCTTCAACTGTATGGTCCACTTGTGACTTTCACAGTGGCCAGGTTCTCCTTCCTTATAACCTTTCTTTACCAACTACTCATTCAGTATCCACTTATAATTCCAACTGACTCTTCAGAAATCATTTCAGGTTTCTTCTTTCCCTGGAGATACTCGATGTGGATTAGGTGCCTAATTCTCTGAGTTTTCATAGCAATAGCTACGTCATATGGATAAAAATTGCTCTTATCATAGCATCTTTATAGTACATGCTTCTACTGCTAAGTCACTTCAGTCGTGTCCGACTCTGTGTGACCCCATAGACGGCAGCCCACCAGGTTCCCCCGTCCCTGGGATTCTCCAGGCAAGAACACTGGAGTGGGTTGCCGTTTCCTTCTCCAATGTGTGAAAGTGAAAAGTGAAAGTGAATTCACTCGGTCATGTCTGACTCGTAGCGACCCCATGGACTGCAGCCTACCAGGCTCCTCCATCCATGGAATTTTCAAGGCAAGAGTACTGGAGTGGGTTGTCATTTGTTATTCCTTGTCTTGTTTTTATTATCCTTTATACTTTCTAAAAGCTCTAAGTTGAAGGGAAGAGAAAAAAATGAAACAAATATACTATTATGTAGAAAGGACAATGGTATACGTAGGAGTGTAGAAGTACTATTCCAATTTGGAGGTCTGTCAAGTAGACTTAGATGAAAATGACTAGTGGGGCAATTTATCTAAGTAAGATTGCATGAGCAAAGAAACAGCATGAAGTGAGGGAAAATGAGAGGCAAAATTGACGGAAGGTGACACCAGAGAACTGGGCAATAGATAAATCACAGAAAGGCTGGTACTCCATGTTAAGTAATTCCAACTACTTGAAAGGCTCAAATGTGGGGATTATGGTGACATAATCAGATTTGACTTTAATATCACTCTGTCGGCTAGTTAGGAGAAGAAGCCTGGCGTGAGAGAGGGACCAATGGGAAGGTTATTTCCACACCACAGTGAGAAATGAGGCCTTATATTCAGTTCAGTTCAGTTCAGTTGCTCAGTCTTGTCTGACTCTTTGCGACGCCATGGACTGCAGCAAACCAAGCTTCCCTGTTCATCACCAATTCCGGGAGTTTACTCAAACTCATGTCCATCAAGTTGGTGATGCCATCCAACTATCTCATCCTCTGTTGTCCCCTTCTCCTGCCTGCAATCTTTCCCAGCATCAAGGTCTTTTCAAATGAGTCAGTTCTTCACATCAGGTGGCCAAAGTATTGGAGTTTCAGCTTCAGCATCAGTCCTTCCAATGAATAGTCAGGACTGATTTCCTTTAGGATGGACTGGTTGGATCTCTTTACAGTCCAATGGACTCTCAAGAGTCTTCTACAACAACACAGTTCAAAAGCATCAATTCTTCGGCACTCAACTTTCTTTATAGTCCAACTCTCACATCCATACATGACTATTGAAAAAACCGTAGCTTTGACCAGATGGACCTTTGTTGGCAAAGTAATGTCTCTGCTTTTTAATATGCTGTCTAGGTTGGTAATAACTTTTCTTCCAAGGAGTAAGTGTCTTTTAATTTGATGGCTGCAGTCACCATCTGCCGTGATTTTGGAGTCTGCCAATTTGGAGTCTGGCAAAGTAGAGTCTGCCACTGTTTCCATTGTTTCTCCATCTATTTCCCATGAAGTGATGGGACCAGATGCCATGATCTTCGTTTTCTGAATGTGGAGTTTTAAGCTAACTTTTTCACTCTCCTCTTTCACTTTTGTCAAGAGTCTCTTTAGTTCTTCTTTGCTTTCTGCCATAAGTGTGGTATATCTCCATATCTGAGATTATTGATATTTCTCCCAGCAATCTTGATTCCAGCTTGTGCTTCATCCAGTCCAGCATTTCCCATGATGTACCCTGCATACAAGTTAAATAAGTAGGGTAACAATATACAGCTTTGAAGTACTCCTTTCACAATTTGGAACCAGTCTGTTTATTGTTCCAAGTATGGTTCTAACTGTTGCTTGTTGACCTGAATACAGATTTCTCAGGAGGCCTCATTTTAAAACATGTTAGAACTGTGTATCTGTGAGACCATCAAGCAGAAATGATAGTGAGAGCTAGATAAACATGTTTGCCTTGAGGAGGAATAATCTAGAGGGAGAAAGAGATTTAAAAGTCTTCAGCCTGTAGGTAGTACTTAAAAATTTGAATGAGAAGGAAAGCTCCTGGAGAACATGAATACAATAAGAGTAGTAAATCAAGGTTAGGAATGAGGGGATCACCAACATTTAAGGAGTGGTGAGAGGAAAAGGGCTGTAAAGATAAACTAAAGGATAGTTAGTGTGGTGCCACTGAAGGAGTTGATTTAAAGGAGGAAATGACCCCCACACTCAAATGTGGTGAAAAAATAGGACTGATAAATGTCTACCAAACTGATTAATCAAGTAGTCAAAGTGAATAGCAACAAAAGACATTTCAGTAAGATGGTGGGCAAGAGCCATTCTACTTTGAATTCAGAGTTAACAGAAGTGGAAAGATTGAACCCCTGGTATATTCATGATGATTGGGCAGAAAGATAACAGGGTAAAGGCATAGAGAGTCATAAAATAAAAAATTTTCAGCTGAACAGTCACAGAGAGTCTATTGGACTAAATGGAATACTGCATTTGATGAGTAAGATAATGGAATTTAAGATTTCAAAAGTGGTGTGATATAGAGGATGACAGGAACCAGATATGGCCTATAGAATAGGTGAAGAGAAAGTTTAATTCAGGTTTATGATTTGAAGAGTGGTGAACTAAAGTATTCAACTATAATTATTGATTTTTTTCATAGATTTCTGACAGATGTTGCTATAGATTTTTTCTTTTAGGTACATATGTATTCATGGTCACTGGTATTATTTTTCCTTCAGTGTTTTATCTTGAATTTTATATAGTCTAATATTAACATTCCTACTGTTGGTCATCTTTGTAGTATACCTTTGCACTTTTATTTCTACTTTCCCCATTGTTTTATTTTAAATTTGTCCCTTATAGACAAAATATTAAAATACCTTTGAAAAAATCCATTTTGAACAATAATTTCTCCAGCAGTATGTTACATTTTTTGTTGTTTTTGTTGTTCAGTCCTTAAGTGGTCTCCAAAACTTGTTGACCCCATGAACTGCAGCATGCCAGGCTCCTCTGCCCTCCACTATATCCCGGAGTTCACTTAAATCCATGTCCATTGAATCAGTGATGCAATCTAACCGTCTCATCTTCTGCTGCTCCCTTTTCCTTTTGACTTCAGTTTTTCTCATCATCAGGGTCTTTTCCAATGACTGGCTCTTCACATCAGGTGGCCAAAGTATTGGATCTTCAGCTTCAGCATCAGTCCTTCCAATGAATATTCAGGGTTGATTACCTTTAATTTTGACTGGTTTGATCTCTTTGCAGTCCCAGGGACTCTTGAGTCTTCTCCAGCACTTACAATTTGAAAGCATTAATTCTTCAGTGTTTCGCCTTCTTTATCACCCAACTCTTACATCTGTACATGACTGCTGCTGCTGCTGCTGCTAAGTCACTTCAGTCGTGTCCGACTCTGTGTGACCCTATAGACGGAAGCCCACCAGGCTCCCCCGTCCCTGGGATTCTCCAGGCAAGAACACTGGAGTGGGTTGCCATTTCCTTCTCCAATGTGTGAAAGTGAAAAGAGAAAGTGAAGTCGCTCAGTCTGTCCGACCCCTAGCGACCCCATGGATTGCAGCCTACCAGGCTCCTCCATCCATGGGATTTTCTAGGCAAGAGTACTGGAGTGGCTTGCCATTGCCTTCTCCGGACATGACTGCTAGAAAAACCATAACTCTGACTATCACTTTGTCAGCAATGTGATGTCTTTTCTTTTTAATATGCTGTCTAGGTTTGTCATAGATTTCCTTCCAAGGAACAAGTGTCTTTTAATTTCATAGCTGCAGTCACCATCCGCAGTGGTTTTTGAACCCCCCCAAAAATAGAATCTGTCACTGTTTCCACTTTTCCCCCATCAATTTGCCATGAAGTGATGAGTCCTGATGCAATGATATTAGCTTTTTTGAATGTTGAGTTGTAAGCCAGCTTTTTTACTCTCCTCTTTCACCCTCATCAATAGGCTCTTTAGTTCCTCTTCACTTCTTGCCATTAAGTGGTGTCATTGGAATATCTGAGATTGTTGATATTTCTCCCACAATCTTGATTCCAGCTTATGATTCATCTAGCCTGGCATTTTGCAGATAAGTTAAATAAGCAGGGTGACAATATACAGCCTTGTTGTACTCCTTTTTCAATTTTGAACCAGTCAGTTCTTCCATGTCTGGCTCTAACTGTTGCTTCTTGACCCGTTTATAGATGTCTCAGTTTCTCAGGAGACAGGTAAGGTGGTCTGGTACTTCCATCTCTTTAAGAGTTTTCCACAATTTGTTATGATCCACAGAGTCAAAAGCTTTAGTGTAGTCAATAAAGGAAAAGAAGATGTTTCTCAGAAACTCCCTTGCTTTCTCCATGATCCAATGAATGTTGGCCATTTGATCTCTGGCTCCTCTGCCTCTTCAAAACCCAACTTGTACATCTGGAAGTTCTTGGTTCATGTACTGCTGAAGCCTAACTTGAAGGATTTTGAGCATAACTTTGCTAGCATGTGAAATGAGTGCAACTGTATGGTATTTTAAACATTTTTTGACATTGGCCTTCTTTGGAACTGGAATGAAACCTGACATTTTCCAGTCTTATGACCATTGCTGAGTTTTCCAAATCTGCTGACACATTGAGTGCAACACTTTAACAGCATCATCTTTTAGGATTTGGAATAGTTCAACTAGCATTCTGTCACCTCCACTAACTTTGTTTATATTAATGCTTCCTAAGACCCACTTTACTTCATGCTCCAAGATGTCTGACTCTAGGTAAATGACCACAGCATCATGGTTATCTGTATAATTAAGGCCTTTTTTTTGTATAGTTCTTCTGTGTATTCTTGCCACCTCTTCTTAATATCTTCTGCTTCTGTTAGGTCCTTACTGTTTCTGTCCTTTATTGAATGAAATGTTTATCCTTGAAATATCCTTGAATGAAATGTTTCTTCGATCTCTCCAAGTTTCTTGAAGAATTTCTACTCTTTCCCCTTCTATTGTTTTCCTCTATTTCTTTGCATTGTTCATTAAGAAAGCCTTCTTATCTCTCCTTGCTATTTTCTGGAATTAATTCACTTGAGCATATCTTCCCCTTTCTCCTTTGCTTTTTGCTTCTTTTCTTTCGTCAGTTCAGTTCAGTTCAGTTCAGTTGCTCAGTCGTGTCCGACTCTTTGCGACCCCATGAATCACAGCACGCCAGGCCTCCCTGTCCATCACCAACTCCCGGAGTTCACACAAACTCAAGTCCATCGAGTCGGTGATGCCATCCAGCCATCTCATTCTTTGTCCTCCCCTTCTCCTCCTGCCCCCAGTCCCTCCCAGCATCAGAGTCTTTTCCAGTGAGTCAACTCGTTGCATGAGGTGGCCAAAGTATTGCAGTTTCAGCTTTAGCATCAGTCCTTCCAATGAACACCCAGGACTGATCTCCTTTAGAATGGACTGGTTGGATCTCCTTGTAGTCCAAGGGACTCTCAAGAGTCTTCTTCAACACCACAGTTCAAAAGCATCGATTCTTTGGCAATCAGCTTTCTTCACAGTCCAACTCTCACATCCATACATGACCACGGGAAAAACCATAGTCTTGACTAGACAGACCTTGGTTGGCAAAGTAATGTCTCTGCTTTTTAATATGCTATCTAGGTTGGTCATAACTTTCCTTCCAAGGAGTAAGCGTCTTTTAATTTCCTGGCTGCAATCAGTTTTTGTAAATCCTCCTAAGACAACCATTTTTCCTTCTTTCATTTCTTTTCTTTTGGTTACTTTTGGTCACTGCTTTTGTACAGTGTTACAAACTTCCATCCATAGTTCTTCAGGCACTCTTTCTACCAGATCTAATCCCTTGAATCTATTTGTCACTTCCATTGTATAATCATAACAGAAATGATTTAGGTCATACCTGAATGGCCTAGTGGTTTTCCCTACTTTCTTCAATTTAAGCCTGAATTTTTCTTTAAGAAGTTCATTATCTGAACCACAGTCAGCTCTAGGTCTTGCTTTTGCTGATTTTCTTTTAGAGCTTCTGCGTTTGGCTGCAAATTTCATAATCAATCTAATTTTGGTATTGACTATCTGTGATGTTGGAAAAGCGTGTTTGCTATGACAAGCATGTTCTCTTGGCAAAACTATGTTAGCTTTTGCCCTGCTGCATTTTGTACTCCAAGTCCAAATTTGCCTGTTATTCCTGGTATCTCTCAACTTCCTACTGTTGCATTCCAATCCCCTATGATGAAAAGGACATCTTTTTTTGGTCTTAGTTCTAGAAGGTGTTGTAGGGCTTCATAGAACTTCAGCTTCTTTGGCATCAATGATTGAGGCATAGACTTGGATTACTGTGATACTGAATGGTTTACCTTGGAAAGAAACCAAGATCACTCTGTCGTTTTTGAGGTTTCCCAAAGTACTACATTTTGGGCTTTTTTGTTGTCTATGAGGGCTACTCCATTTCTTCTAAGGGATTCTTGCCCACGATAGTAGATGTAATGGTCATCTGAATCAAATTTGCCCATTCCCATCCATTTTAGTTCACCAATTCCTGTATGTTGATGTTTACTCTTGCCATCTCCTACTTGACTATGTCCAATTTACCTTGATTCATGGACTTAGCATGCCAGGTTCTTATGCAATATTGTTCTTTACAGCATCAGACTTTACTTTCATCAACAGACACATCCACAACTGAGCATTGTTTCTGCTTAATAGAGGTGTTATTGTCCTCTGCTCTTCCCCAGTACTTTATTGGACATATTCCTACCTGGTGGACTCATCTTCTGGTGTTATATCTTTTTGCCTTTTCGTGGTGTCATTTACATTCTTATAGTTACTTTAGCATTAGTATTTAATTGTTATCTTTTTTCACATTTTTATTTATTATGCTTTCTGTTTCCTTATTTGCAATCTTTTTTCCTATCCTCCATTGGCTAAGGTTTAATTTCTTTCTTTTTTTGTTACTCCTAGTTATAACACATAGTTATATTTTTGTCTTTATCTGTATCACGATTTAGCAATATCTGTGTTATATCTATAGGTAAACAGCTCCCTGAGTTTGATCTTATCTCCTTCTTCTTCTCACCTATAATTCTGAATTTATATTTTTAGAATAAATTTATATATTCAAATATTAATATATATATATACATACATTCTTCTTATTTAGACCCAAAACATTTTACTGTTAGTTGGGCTTCCCAGGTGGCTCAGTCATAAAGGATACGTTTGCCAATGCAGGAGACACAAGAGATATGGGTTTGAATCCTGACTTGAGAAAATACCTGGAGGAGGAAATGGACACCCACTCCAGTATTCTTGTCTGGATAATCCCATGGACAGGAGCTGGGTGGACTACAGTCCATGGGATCATAAAGAGTTGGACATGATGAGCACTCATTCTTGTATTTTGTAGTGATTTCATAGTTTATTATATGACTAGTGTACTTTCCAGAAGAGTGTTTTCCAAAGGTTTTTTTGCCTTAAAAGTTCTGAGTTTTCATGTCTAAGAAAAATTTTATCTTATGCACATATTTAAAGAATATTTTATTGGTTATAAATGTCTAGGTTCAAAAGTCTTTATCTTTAGCACTTCAAACGTTGCCCTGCTGTCTTCTTGCTCCCAGAATTGTTGAGAAGCTTAATTCCTGGTCTTTTGTAAACCTTTACTTTAAATCTTTCAAATCTTATAAATCTCTTCCTTTGTCCTTGAGTCTCATTCTTTCCATGCCTATTATCACCATTTTTATTTTAGTCAAAATATTTTGTTGTTCCTTTGTATTTTATCATCTTCATTTATTACTTTTATGGTGCTTATTTTGCTGATTTCTTCTGTCTAATCTGTTAACTCTGTTTCATCTGATAAAAAAATGTTGTGTTTGTTGCCTTTCTTAAGATAACAATTGGATTACAAGATGGTTCGTTTTGAAGATTCCTGGAAGCTGTGAAACAATGCTTTAGATTAGACTCTAAAGTCAATTTAAGATAATAGAAGAGCCAGCATCCCCAGTAAGCCAGCATCTCCAATAGCCAGCATCTCCAATAAGCCAGCATCATTAGGTGAAATAATTGTCATGTTGGTGGATGACAGAAATGAGGTGTTATTAAAGGCAAATCAAAGTCTCCAAGAAAGATGAACTTTGACATGTACAAAAGAAGGGTTTCTATCTGGAATAGAATAAATGAGCATGTTTATAGACAAGAGGGAAAAATTATAGATGTAAGCATGCATGTGTGCTAAGTCACTTCACTTGTGTCCAACTCTTTGTGATCCTATGGGCTGTAGCCCACCAGGCTCCTCTGTCAATGGGATTCTCCAGGCAGGAACTGCCATGGAGGCAAGGTTGCCATGCCCTCCTCCAAGGGATCTTCCTGACCCAGGGATTGAACCCACATCTCTTACGTCTCTTGCATTGATAGCAGGGTTATTTTTTGTTTTTAAGCGTGAAAGCTACCTGGGAACCCCCACTGATGTAAGAGACTGGATCATTTATATTATAATCTTCCAGAAGGAAAGGGATAAATTATTCGAGTAATTATTAGTGAAACTATAAGGACTCCAAAGTAAACCATATATCATGAATTGTGTTTAGCATCCTTCTTTCCTCAGGCCTTTTTCACATCTATTCAATACAAATTTGTTGTCCATTTAATGGTGGAATATTAATAAGAAAAATATCATAAAACTGAAATTAGAGGTTGGTAGAAATCAATAATATACTTGAAAACTTTCAGAGAGTAGACCAACCAAAGGAAACAAAGTATGCATATTTATTTTCCTCGATACTTTAAAGATCACTCAGTGCACATGGAACATCATCTGAAGTTCAAAATAGGGCCTAGAGCTGCACTCTGGTATGGTTCCCAACGGACATGTGTTTTTGTTTGTGCTTGTTTGTTTTTAAAGTTAATTCAAATTCAACGTGATCTTTAAAAATTGAATAAAATTAAAACTTCAGTTCCTTAGTAACATTGGCCACATTTCGAGTGCTCATAGCCATCTGTATTTGCTACTGTACTGGACAGTGCAGATATAGGACATTCCTACTGTTACAGAAATTTATGCTGGACTCTACTGGTCCATAGGATTCTACAATGTAAATTCCTTACCTACATTTCATCTTTATCTCAACTCTTTCTTCCTCTCGCTCACTTTTTTCTATTCCCCTTGGCCCCAACTCTTCCTCAAAGACATGAGCTTCTTTCTACCTTTAGGTCTTCTTTTATGCTTTCTTTCAAAGTACCACAATTTCCTCATGTTATTCTTGTCTTTGTTCAAATATCAGTAAATCTTTGCCTCATTCAGATAATAACATTCACTCTTATCAAGCTCTGTTCCTAACCTGCTTTAATATCTTCATACCACTGTTTGTTATTAAGCTGTTTCTTGTATGAAGTAGTTTGAGTTCTATGAAGGCAGATACTTTGTGCTTTTTGCTTTTATAGCATGTACTAAACCAAGGTCTTGAAGTAAATATTGTATAATAAATATTTATTAAATAAATATATAAATAATATTCAAATTTTTTGGCATATAACCTTTGGGAGTATCTTAACAGATGTTTGTGAACATTTGATTCTCTAAGGTCCTCAGAAATCTTGCTTAGAGGATAACATTAACAAAATCATAAAATATTTTTTATATCTCCCAGAGTTTATTCCTTGTTGTTTCTGCACATGTCATGGGAAATTTAGAGTATTACAGTTACATAAATTCCACATTCTTACTATCTCTGAACCTACATTATATTTTAAAATTTCAGTAAAGATAATAAATATAATAGCCGAGAGGAGAGCTAGAGCTGTAGGGGGATAGAGACAGTGAGAGAGAAAGTGATGGTATATTTAAAAATATAAGCTTTAATATTCCCGCCAGCTGAAGTACAGAAGAAAAGGAAGGTTGTTTTAGAAAGGAGTTGAGAAAGGAAGTGAAAAACTGATTTAAGACTGTAGAATCAGATTTCTAGATTTCAATTCTGCCTTTGTCACTCTTTAGCTATATAATCTGAAACAGGTTACTGAATTTCTTTCCTCATGTATATAGTGAAGACAATGATAGTATATACTTCATATTGTCATTGTGAAGATAAATGAGCTGATTGTGCAAAACATTTAGAACAGCTCCTGCCACATCATATGTGTTTGTTACTATTTATGGTGTCTACAATTATTATTGTTGTTGATAGTATTATAGTTATTATTACTAGTGATCATTAGAGAAAGTTGGATGATGCATTTCCATGTAGTTTCTATTCATGTGGACTAATTGGATGAAGTTTGAATATCCACTTATAAGATGTTATCAAAATATTTTAAAAGAAAAATAAAATTTGTAGGCAGTCGTCTCTCTGCAAATGAAACATATAAACTCTGACTCAAGGTATTCATGATAACTACTCTGTTTATGCAGATACTGGAGTAGCCAAGGGTGATTTGTTTACTCATCACCAACCGGTAGGTGGAAGCGAATGTAAGGAAAAGCAACACAGATCATAGTGTTAGGATTACGTCGAATTCTAAAATATTCTGCATTTTGATACACATATAACCTTAATTTAAACATTCTAAAAATTACTTTTAAAGATTGCTAAAATCTTTCTCTCCGAATTCAGACTGAAGAGCAACTTTTATCATTATGCACAATATTCTAAATGCATTATATTTTGCTAGATGGAGGACGTTATTGAGGATATAATCGGTATGGACCCAAGTTTTAAAGAGGAAGGAACAGATTCTCCTCTGCTAATGCAAAGAACAGTAAGTGTTTCCAGACCTGAGGAGGTCAGTGAGATTAAAATCAATAATAGCACCTGATGATAAAAAAAGAAATTTCATTTGATTAGTAAATGGTGTTTTCTTCTGCACTTTTGAAGCTGGTACAGAATAGATTAACATTTTAAAAATATTTATTGGTGCAGGAAAAAATGCATAATTGTATAGGGCTTATACTATTCTATCTACCTACCTACTTATCTACCTAATCTCTATAAACGTTCATCTAATTACATATCTTATCTGCCATAGCATTTTCTGTGAAATCTTCAGATTTCCCATTTGAAGCACAACATATCATAATACCCTCATGAGTTCATGGCTAAATTTTAACTATTTTACCATTACTAACAGCTACCAGATTCAGAAGCTCTATGCCTTATAGAGAAAGGAAAAATTATAACACAATATAACTTTACTTTTGAGACAAAAATCAAAGGTTAAAGATGAAGTGAAGAAAGGTAGAAGAGGCCTCACACTACTTTAAGGCATTTAGACAGACTTCTGTGTTGAAATCACAAATTCCTGGAATAATAAGTAGGGAGAGATAAGATAATATCTCTTTGATTGCTGTTCCCTTCTCATTGTTCATTTATTAATCTCTAGAATCTATAAAGGGTGTGCAAGCTCTTTCTACACATTTTGAAGGGTTATTGTTGGTTTATTTATGGGTTTAGAGCTTTTAGAAAATGAGGAAAAATATGAAAGGTTTTGATTTGTTACTTTAAACATTTCATTTAAAGAAAGTGAATTCTGACTGTATTGTGTAGTGTAGATACTGTTCATCAGTAAATCAGTGGCTGAGTTGTGTTAATGTTAATAATGGACATTTTAAACCTAAAACTTTAAGAAAAGTTTGGAGAAAGCATCCCTCTTCTATTTATTAATTCCCAAATAGACTACGAAAAAGGAGAATTATATCTTTCCTCCTTTTCTCTGGTACAAAAGACTTCCACTTTATAACAAGTCACTAACACCAGTATTATCAGATAAAGATCAGTTCAGTTCAGTTCAGTTCAGTCGCTCAGTCGTGTCCGACTCTCCGCGACCCCATGAATCACAGCACGCCAGGCCTCCCTGTCCATCACCAACTCCCGGAGTACACTCAAACTCATGTCCACAGAGTCGGTGATGCCATCCAGCCATCTCATTCTCCGTCGTCCCCTTCTCCTCCCGCCCCCAACCTTTCCCAGCATCAGAGTCTTTTCCAGTGAGTCAGCTCGTCTCATGAGGTGGCCAAAGTATTGGAGTTTCAGCTTTAGCATCAGTCCCTCCAATGAACATCCAGGATTGATCTCCTCTAGAATGGACTGGTTGGATCTCCTTGCAGTATAAGGGACTCTCAAGAGTCTTCTCCAACACCACAGTTCAAAAGCATCAAATGAGGTTAAAAATCTAGTTTTTTTTTTTTTATTGAAAGTTTAATTTTTTGTGAGTTCTTTGTTTATTGTTTGAATGAAGTGACAATTCTTTTTACCTCTTCTGTTTTCAGATTTCAAGAAGTATATTTACAACAAATTTGACTAATTCTCTAAATAAATATGTTATTTATACTAATTTTCTCCATCTAATCCCATAGCATAAGCTTACTATTTTCTTAATCATTATTCAACTTTTGGGTTTGAGGAAATGATACTAATTTCTTTCAATCTTCTCTTCCTTGTATGTGGTACTTATTTCATTGAAATTGTATGCTGAAACATTCTCTTTATCAAATTATCTTACTTGTTTTGCAGTGGTTGCATAGATTGCTTATTCAGTGCAAACTGGTGACAATGATGATTGGGAATTTGTTTTTTGTAAACAGAATGTGGGCTTCCCACGTGGCACAGTGGTAAAGAATCCACCAACTAATGCAGGAGACACAGGTTTGATCCCTGGGTTGGAAAGATCCCCTGGAGGAGGGCACAACAACCCGCTCCAGTATTCTTGCCTGCAGCATTCCATGGGCAGAAGGAGCCTGGTGGGCTACAGTCCATAAGGTCGCAAAGAGTTGGACATGACTGAAGCGACTTAGCACAGCACAGTGCAGCGTACAGAATGTACTTCTAAAAAGATAGATACTACTGGCCTATGTGTATTCATATAAAGAAGTATCTGCTATTGGCCAACCAACAATTATTGATAAATCAAGAAATAAAATATAAAACCAAACAGTTCAATTAACCAAAAAATTAGTCAATATTTGCTGTATGTAAAGCATCATACACGTGCTATAGGAAACTAAAAGTTGAGTGAGATACTATTTAAGAGACCACATGATGGTGAGTCAGTGAGGTGAGGTTTACCCGAGAGACCGTGAAGGAAAGAATATGGATCTCAATAGTAACCCAAGTTGTCATCTAAATATTGTATAAGTCACTTAACTTTTCCTTACTTTCTTCTGTGTTATGAGAATAATTAAAAGTATTTATGGCCAGTACTGTTTTTATATTAAATCTTAGTAGATCACACACACACACATACACACACACATATGTATATATATATATATTTAACGCTAGTCAGAGAGTTGCCCTGGAGTTTGAGTAAAGCAGAAACCTTGCTAAATTGAGACATTTCTGAAATACTTTAGGAAAAGATGACATTTGAAATATAGTTATGAAGGAAAGTTAAGATTTTAAGAGGTAGATATGAAGGCAGCAAAGTAGCAAGAAAAGAGGACAGTATAAGAAAAGGCAAGAAGTCAGAAAAAAGAGAATGTATAAGAATAGCTGGTAGAACAGAGATAGGAAATTCTGAAGGATTTTTATAGTTCATGTGGGTAAAAATAAAGACCTGTTAGATTCAGAGGAATGCTTTGAGTAAGCATTTTAGCCAGTGAACTTTTGGTTTTAGATGATAGAACCTGGCTTATATGGGATGTAAGTATGAAAGGAATTTGTTGGCTCATCTCATCCATAAATTCCTAAGAAATATTACATGTGAACATCCCTCCATAAGTTTGCCTTTGTTCTATACTGGCTTTATTCTCAGCTATTGAACAGACAATCTCACAGCTTATTCCTAGCCATGCACACAGTTTGTCCTTGCTAACCCAGCTTTTTTTTTTTAGACATCCACTCTTTGACAAGGAAGAGGAAGTTTCTGATTAATTTAAGCCAACCCTTGTGGCCCTGTTTCCTTAGCCAGAGATTGTTTTAAGAATGAGCTTGTGTTGCAGTTCTGGAGGTTTAGCAGGTTACTGGCGTCTTCTAGGAAATTTACTTCAGTCTTTAAAGGAGACCCACCAAAGAGAAGGTTTTGTCTCTCTATGATGTTGTAAGACAATGTGACTTATGTGGTCATTTGATTGCCCAGAAGGTAAATAAACTGAGGAAAAACAAAAGGTACAGAGAGGAAAATCCAAGAGGAATGCAAATAAATACTGCTCATATGCCCCAGAATTCTTTACCTATGGATTGCACACATCATGTAAGATTTTTTTCCTTTATTTTGTAAGCTAATTGTGTCAGGATTTTATGGTTGTCATAACAAAATGTACACTGATAGATACATTCAGTCAGACTTAAAAGCTTAAGAGGAGTGCTCCTTTTTTCTTTAGTTTTAGTTAAATCTCTGAGATAATTCTTTTTGGAGCAATTTTGTCACTTTTCCATCTCAGACAATTTTTCTGGGTCTTGGGCCCACCCTAGAGTGACTTAGCAGCAGCAGCAGCCAAAATAAATTATCTAGATTAAGATGGAAAACTAAGAGTATAGGAATCGTTACCATAATTCAATAATAATAATTATTTTTTAAAAAATAATTATTCTTAATGTCTCACCTACTATACCACAGGCACATTGCCAATTATTTTACATATAATCTCTAGTTGTCATAGAGACTGCAAAGTCCAAGAGGCAATCAAGGATTCCCTGGTAGCTCAGATGGTAAAGAATCCGCTCGCAAGGCAGGAGACTGGGGTTCAATCCCTGGATCAGTCAGATCACCTAGAGAAAGAAATGGCAACTCCCTCCAGTATTCTTGCATGAGAAATTCCAAGGACAGAGGAACCTGGCGGCTGCAGTCCACAGGGTCTCAAAAGAATCAGACACAACTTAGTGACTAAACAACAACTGGGGCACTCTATTGACTGTGTTATTAGTCACTTAGGAGTTCTTTTGCTGTGACTTAAACAGAAAATCTTGGGTGTCACTTAGCTAAGATTTATCCCAGGACCACAGCATAGAGTAAGATTAACTAAAATGAGTTAACATGAGTTAACTCATATTCTAATTTCTGTTGGTGGAAATCTTGGAAGCTGCTCTGGGGTAGCTTGGACCATTTGTGGTGGTCCTTCAGATTTCCCCAGATTGAATGGAATAGTTCAGGGTTTTCACAGTTCAGCTTAGTCCAAGTATTTCTGACACAGAAATGAATATTGTGCGATTAGTGACTAGATTCAGAATAGTTAAAGAGAAGTTACCTCTTAATTTCTATTTAAACAAGAGAGCTAGCTACTTGCCAATTAGTTCTTACTGCAACAATTGTGTAAATTGGATGGAAAAGACCCAAAGTGCAAGAAACATTCAGCCAAATCAGCTGTGCTTTCATCAACACTAAACCAGTTTCTCAGTCTTCTTGGGGTCAATGGTATTTCTCTCCTCACTATCCAGCCATCCTTCACATGATGATATCCCAGATATCATTATGCATTTTTCTATTCTATAGCATTTTCTTTCATATTTTTTGACCATTTTTTCCAGTGCACCTAGTCTAATTTCTTACTTCAACAATGGCTCAAGCTTGTGAAGTCTCCATGTTAATTGACTCTATCACTCTTTTCAATAGCTATTATTTCCCATTCATGACATTTTGAAAATTTCTTCCTTAACCTATTCTTGGTTAAGCACTATAACTATTTCTTTTGCAAACACTCTTAACATATCCCCATTTATCTTCATTTTCTTTTCCTAACAAATGCCCAACCCTGACTAAACTTATTTTTCATCTATTCCACATCTTTACCTGAGCAGCTGAATGTATAAAATTTCACTACCTTGCTCATAGTACTCACCTCCAATACATCACCAAAATATCATATGGTCTTTCACTACTACCAGACAATACTACAGCTATTCCTTGGTTAAAATTCTCATTAAATGAGACAACATTAATCTACTTTCTCTTCTCAAATCTCCACCATTCTCCATGTTCCAGCTGATTTCTCTATTACAATATATTTCAGAGAGAAAATATATGCAATCAGATTAGGACTTACTTGTTAGCTTTGTATCACAAATTCTACAAAACCACCAGTATCTGTTTTGCTTTTCTCTGCCATCCCTTCTATTTGAATAGAATTATCTCAGCTCATAACCTAAAGCTGGTCCAACTACTTGTGTCCTCAGTTCAGTTCAGTTCAGTTCAGTGTCCTCAGTTTAGTTCAGTTCAGTCGCTCAGTCGTGTCCGACTCTCCGTGACCCCATGAATCACAGCACGCCAGGCCTCCCTGTCCATCACCAACTCCCGGAGTTCACTCAAACTCATGTCCATTGAGTCGATGATGCCATCCAGCCATCTCATTCTCGGTCATCCCCTTCTCCTCCTGCCCCCAACCTTTCCCAGCATCAGAGTCTTTTCCAGTGAGTCAACTCGTTGCATGAGGTGGCCAAAGTATTGGAGTTTCAGCTTTAGAATCAGTCCTTCCAATGAACACCCAGGATTGATCTCCTTTAGAATAGACTGGTTGGATCTCCTTGCAGTACAAGGGACTCTCAAGAGTCTTCTCCAACACCACAGTTCAAAAGCATCAATTCTTCGGTGATCAGCTTTCTTCACAGTCCAACTCAGTTCAGTGTCCTGCTGCTGCTGCTGCTGCTGCTAAGTTTTCAGTTGTGTCCGACTCTGTGTGACCCCATAGACGGCAGCCCACAGACCCCACTAATTCTTACCTTCACAAATACTTCCCTCTTTAAATAGCAGCTCTTCATATATCATTAGTCTATTATGATGTTGGATTACAAATATTAGCATTACACTTGCCTTTATTAAGATTCCTCAAAAATAAACCAAATCAAATGATTGCCTTTGAATACAGTTCCTCTCTGGCTACCACACCATTTCATGACTGCACTACCTCCTTCCCAAATGTCTCTACTTCCATTTTCACCCTGATTCCATTTCCTCACCTCCCCCTCTCTACTGTCCAGTACAGCTATTTCCCTTATAATTCCAAAAGAGCTCTTAAAACCAACCAATACTGAAGCCAATATTAAATTCTCCATTCTCACCAAACTTGATTTCTTTGTGGCCTTTGCCATGGTTGACCACTTTCTCCTTCTTGAAGTATTAACTGGGATTCTGTGGCACCCTCTTTTTTGCCTTTTCACCCACCTTGCTGGCTCTTTCTCTTCTAATAGATTTCTAGATGCTAAAGTGCTCCTAGGCTCAGAATTTAATCATCTTTTCTCATGTACCTGTATATTCCATCGGTAATCTCAACCCTTCTCTGGCCTAGCTCTCTCCCCTAATGCTAGATTCACATGTCTTATTACTACCCAACAACTTTTGTTCTTCCAACAGAGATCTTAAACTTAATATGACTGAAAATAAGTTTTTGTTCCCCTCCCTGCCTATCTAGAACTACTCTCTCTCAAAAAAAGTCACTCTTCTTCATTCTCTTACTCCCACATCCCCACATTAATCAGGATCCAAGATTTCCTGAATCTCACAACCTATCAGCTGCTCTACTGAAACCCTTTTCCAGGTATGATCGTCTCTTACTTAAATGTCAGAAACTGACTCCAACCTAATTTCTCTGCTACTTCTGTCCCCCGTACAGCTGTGGATCACACAGCAGCCAGAATGATCTTCACACAGCAAAAATCAGATCCGGTTTCTCCTTGCTTAACATTCTGCTAACTTCCTGAAATCCTCAGAGTATAACCAAGACACTTCATACTCAGCACTTCCCTTTAACTTGAGGCTCTGGTCTTGATAGCCTTCTTCCTGCTCACTGAATGTGACATGCATGTTATCATTTTAGGACTATTGAACTTCCTTTTTAGGCTTGGAATGGTTTTGTCCCATATCTTTGCATGACTGTCTTTTTATGCCTCAGATTTTCGTCAATATCAACTTGTCAGAGAGGCCTTCTGCAATAACCCTAGCAGAAAGACCCCATCCCACACATCCTACATCAGTATCTTGTTTAATTCCCTCTGATGGTTAGAATTAGAGTTGCAAAAATTATTTGGTTTATTATATTATTTACCCATTTATAAATTTGTGTGTGTTTAGATACATATGTATATATATGTATCTAAACACACACAAATGCACATGTATTTATCTCACCAATAATTCTACTCCCACCCCTAGAATGTGAACTCCTTGAAGTTGGTCATTTTGTCTGCCTTATTCATTGCTGTGTCCCTAAAGCTGAGAGAGTAACCTGTTCATTAGTTAATTCTCAGCACCCAGTACAATGCCTAACAAATGATAGGTGCTCAGCAAATATACTTCAAATAAATATTTTAAAATTCACACATAATATTTTTAAAAGTTGTTTCCATTATGCATTACCATTTAGAAAATTTTTTTAATGGCCATAAGCAGCAATAAGGATAACAGTAGTAATGATAGCTACTATGCCTTGGGTACCTGAAGAATTGATGCGTTTGAACTGTGGTGCTGGAGAAGACTCTTGAGAGTCCCTTGGACTGCAAGGAGATCCAACCAGTCCATTCTAAAGGAGATCAATCCTGGGTGTTCATTGGAAGGACTGATGCTAAAGCTGAAACTGCAATACTTTGGCCACCTCATGCGACGAGCTGACTCACTGGAAAAGAGTCTGATGCTGGGAAGGATTGGGGGCAGGAGGAGAAGGGGAGGACAGAGAATGAGATGGCTGGATGGCATCACCGACTCGATGGACATGAGTTTGAGTGAACTCCAGGAGTTGGTGATGGACAGGGAGGCCTGGCGTGCTGTGATTCATGGGGTCACAAAGCGTCGGACACGACTGAGTGACTGAACTGAACTGAACTGATGCCTTGGGTACTTGCTGTGGGACAAGAATTGTGTAAAATACTTTTCATGAAAATTTAATTACTACAACAAACATGTGAGATAGAAACTATTACCTATTAGCATTTTACAAATAAGAAAAGAGGCTTAGAGAAGTTCAGTAACTCACTCAAGTTCATACAGTTAGTGAATGTCAGGGTAGTGGTTTGAATGCAATCTTGTGTGATACCAGATGCAACAATCTTACCCACTCTGCGGCACTAGCAGCTTCAAAAGGAAGTCATTTCATAGAACTGTAAAAATCTTAGGATCTGACCGCACCTTAGCCTGATCTGACCCTCTGCCATATTCCAGCCAAAGAATTGTTAGCTTCTGAGTTGAAACCTGTATCTCTATAACTTCTACCCTTTGGTCTTCATTTCACCTCTTCTTTTCAAAGATGGTTGTGCATAGTAACATTTATTTTATCATAGATGGGTATTTTTCAATCATAACTTTGTAAATGCTGGTGGCACTTGGCAATCTCAGTAAACTATTATAGTTCAAGACTATTTCAGAGACAGAGATTGAGTAAATATTAACAACCCCCTGTGCTTGGTTGGAACTTGAAAGGACTGCGTAACACCAGCAAGCAAGCTTTTGTCAATCACAATCTAGACCAGATTAGACTTAAAGTCCAAGGAAGAACCAAAGTTCACCTTAGAAGTTTCTGCACAGCTCTCCCAGTTATTGTTTGCAAGTGTAAGGAAAAGAAAATGATGAAGGAGAAAGAGAAAACCATTGCTATTGTGAAGGTTATAGAAACTTCAAAGTTAAAACTGGTGAGCAAGTGCATTTTGGAATTCTTTCAATGTTTGGAGATGAAACCACCTTAAATACTGAATTTAAACTTTATATACTAATAGTCAATAAAATAAAGTATGTAGAAGTTGAGCTTTGAAAGTGTAATTTATGATCTGCTGTATTGACAAGCTTGTTTTCTTACAAGATAGTTTTTTAATGCTCTGGCTATATCAAAAATATTTTTGTAGTCTAGTTAAAAATTGTTTAAAATGCTCTTTTATTTGAACTTTTTTTCAAAAAGTGTGAGGGTTCTATTAATTATTTGTAGTGTTTACGTTAAATTACTGTTCTCATTGATTTAGTACTAAGTAGATTTTATATATATATATATAAAATAGATTCCCTATACATAAGAAATATATGATGCAAAAGCAATTTCTATGTTACCATTCTCTGTTTTGTATTTTATCTTTTCTATTTGTGTTTTGAGCCAGCTGGTCAAGGACAGGAATCTCCCACTCCCGCCCAACAGATTATTTTTATTCACTTATAATAGAACAAAAAAATAATAACTCAGTGGGACTTCTCTTTTCAATGTTTATCATTCAAACCTCATAGCCCTGCTTCAACAAAGAAAATAAAGTCAGAGAAAGATCAATTGTGAGTGTCCTAAAACTGGAAAAATCTAGTTTACCATGTTTAAATGAATAAACACACAAAAGGAAATAAAATAATCTTTTAAGTGCCAGTTTTTATGTGTGCTTACATTGTGTGATATATGCGGTCCTACAGTGCTCACTCTTTATTCCTGAAGTTTATCTTCTTTCTATGCCCACAGTTATTCTATCGAATAGGCTAATGTTCAGTTTTGCCATTTTGCATTCACAATAAATGTCTTCAGAGAAAAGCAAAATAGGGTATCCAAACAACTTAAATTTCCCCTCATTTTCCCATGAAACTCCCACTAAATATATGATATAGATATGGAAATATAGATATCACACATGCACATCTATGTATGGGTTTATAAGTTTTTTCTTTTTGTATTTATTCTGAAAAGTTATCTGGAAATATAATATGTAAGTATACAGATGACTTTCTTTCTTTTTTTGTATTTATAATGAGATTATCTGAGAGACAGATACATCATACACACAACATGCACACACACATATATAATATATATAATACATATATGCATATTGTATATATGTGTATATATATGTATCTATACACACAGAAATGCGCACGTATTTATCTCCAGAAAATTATCAGTTTTAGATAAATAATCAATTTTCAGAAACATGATGAGTATATACTATGGTACCCTCTCCCTTGCTGAGGGATTGTAAATGAAGAGGGGTGAAACAATAAAAACAAATTATTAAATTTGTAGTCAACTTTTCCAGTACTATAGTGTTTTGGTTAAGAAAAATATTAAACCATGATGCCATTAGGGAGAGTGTTGGAGACGGTTTGAATCTTAAATTGAGCCTGCAGATTATATTTTGATATTTAAAGAAGGTACGAGGACATTTGAGGTTCAGAAAATAGCAGTGGCAAAGAATAAAACTGAGATAAATATTCTCCAATGGTTTCCAACATTTTAAGTTTTCAAAATAATTTTTACAATTACAAATGTTAAGGCAGGGTCCCTCCCACAATCGGATAGGTAGTAAAGAATCTAGCCTCTGGGTTAGACCTAAAATTTAACCCCAAGTCTTCTATTTATTACAGCTGTATGATCTTGAGATAATTACTTATTTTTTCAGACTTTTAATTATCTATATTTAACATGGGAACTATGAGACTTCACTCATAAAGTTGTTATAAAGATTACTTGAAGTTCTGCTATTTGTTATTACTATGAGATATGCTTAGCTGAATATCAGGCATATAATTAAAATTCAAGTATCTATGACTTTGCATATATATGTTATGATAATGCTTGTATTTTATTATCTTTAAAAAATTCTTCACATGTGGATTCATAGTTTCCATTTGACAACATTCTATCCTCTTTCTTCCTCCCTCCCACTGGAGTGGAAAATCTATTTTTGGACATAGTCTACATATTTGTATGTGGTGATGAGAAATCTTTCAGAGCTTGTTAGTAGCAGTAAATAATATTGACTAGATAATGTGGGACCATTGAATGAGGTTTTTGAAAACCAGACATGAGTTTGAGCTTAATATATGAGCTAAAGGGGAAAGACTTAGATTTCATGTTTTTGAGCTAGGAGAGATCAGAAGAAAGTTGTATTTCAAAACATGTTTGTCTGCGAGGAGCATTTGGGAACTAATTGAGAGAAATGGAGGGATGCTGGAAGGAAGGACATAATTTAGGCTGAAGGCCTTGAGGATCTTGAGATGTGAGAATATGGAAGAAAATTTAAACTGACCAATGATTTAATCAGTCAGTACTAAAAAAAATAAACTTTGAATATTCGTTGGAAGGACGAAGCTCCAATACTTTGACTGCCTGATGTGAAGAGCCAACTCACTGGAGAAGACCCTGATGCTGGGAAAGATTGAAGGCAGGAGGAGAAGGGGATGACAGAGGATGAGATGATTAGGTAGCATCACCCACTCAATAAACATGAATTTGAGCAAACTCCAGGAGTTGGTGTCCCTCATAGTTCAGTTGGTAAAGAATCCGCCTAGAATGCAGGAGACCCTGGTTCAGGAAGATCCACTGGAGAAGGGAGCTACCTACTCCAGTGTTCTTGGGCTTCCCTTGTGGCTCATCTGGTAAAGAATCCGCCTGCAATGCAGGAGACCTGGGTCTGATCCCTGTGTTAGGAAGATCCCTTGGAGAAGGGAAAGGCTACATACTCCAGTATTCTGGCCTGGAGAATTCCATGGACTGTAGTCCATGGGGTCGCAGATTTGGACACAACCGAGTGACTTTCAGTTTCACTTTTCAGGAGTTAGTGTAGGACAGAGAAGCCTGGTGTGCAGCAGTCCATGGGATTGCAGAGTCAGACACAGCTTAGTGATTGAATAACAATAAACAAAATAACTTAAAAGAAAAAAATATCATAGCTGGGTAATAGATTGGATCTAATATATGGAAGAAGACAAACAGAAAAAAACATATGTGGAATTTAGGCCAGATCATTTATGTTGTCCTTTAATGTATTTGGCCTGATGAGACTGAACTGAACTTAATGTATTTGGCCTGATGAGAGTAAATGGATATATGAACAATTAATTCTCATAGGGAAGTACTGATTTTAAACAGGCAAAGCAATATTTTTCTATTATTGAAAGTTTTTCCCTTCTCACAAACTAATAATTTTTAATAAATGGGATTGAATTTTATCACATAGTTTTTTAAGTCTATTGAGGTGATCATATGGTTTTTTTTCTCTCTTAACATCATAAAATATATTTATGGGAAACCCAATTTGATTATGGCAAGTTACCTTGTTTATATTCTCTTGAATTTAAATAAGTAATAATATTTTGCTTAAGATTTATAGTCATGAATAAAATGGGTCTGTAATATTTTTTCTTATAATGTTTACATATGGTTTCAGTCTCAATGAATTGGAGCATATTCCGTCTTGTCTCTATTGTCTGGAAATGTTTGTACAAAATTGAGACGGCATGTTTCCTGAAAATGTGACAGTCTTGCCCATAAAACTGTCTAATCCAGATATTTCTTGTGTAATATGTTTATTTTTTTATTTCTTCAGTAATCATAAGACTATTCAAGCTATTAATTATTATGTAGCCAGTTCTACTAAATAATGTTTTTCTAGAAATTTATGTATTTCACCTAAGCATTCACAGTTATTAGAAAATTATTGTAGGTAATCTCTCTTACTTTTTTATTATGATAAAATATGTTTAACATAAAATTTGCCATCCTAAACATTTTAAAATGTACAATTCAGTGGCATAACATAGATTCACAATGTTGTGCAACCATTATCACTATGCACTCCCAGAGATTTTTCATTCTTCCAAACAGAAAACATTAAAAAATGTCACCAATTAAGTAATAACTCCCTATTTTTCTTATCTCCAGACTTTAATACCTTTATTCTCCTTTCTATCTGTATAAATTTGACTATTCTAGGTATCTCATGTAAATGGAATCATATATTTGTCCTTTCCTATCAGCTTATTTCACTTAGCATAATGTTTTCAAGATTCATAAGTATCGTAACATGTATTAGTACTTCATTCCCTTTTATGGCTGAGTAATATACCATAATATGTATGGAATATTTCATCTATCCATTATCCACATTTCATTTATCCATTATTCATTCATTCATTAGGATTGTTACTACCCTTTGGCTATTTAATGCTTCTATGAACATTTGTGTGCAAGTATCTGTTTGAGAATCTACTTTCGACTGTTACTGGTATATACCTAGAGATGAGAAATTGCTGATAATAAGCTAATTTATGCTTAAATTTTGAAGAACCGTCATACTATTTTCCACAGTGGCTGCACCATTTCACATTCTCAGCAGCAAGGCACAAGGTTAACAGTTTCTCTGCATCCTCACCAAAACTTGTTTTCCTTTCTTTTCATAATAGTCATCTTAATGAGGGTGAAGTGGTAAAACGTTGTGGGTTTGATTTATATTTCCCTAATGACTAATGATGTTGAGTATATTTCAGTGTCCTTATTGACCATTTAGAAGTCTTTTTTTGAGAAATGTCTATTTAAGCTTTTTGCTCATTTTTTAAATTGGAATGCTCTTGTTGCTGTTTCTTTGAGCCATTGGAGTTTATTTTATGTAGCTAGATATTAATCTCTTAAAAGACATGATTTGTAAATAATGTCTCCCATTTTGTGGGTTTTCCCTTCACTCTCTTGATAGTGTCCTTTAATGTACAAAAGTTTTAAATTTTATGAAATCCAGTTTATCTGTTTTGGTTGTTGCTGTTGCAACAACCAAACCAAATTTTTAATGATTTTCCCTTATCTTTTCTTCTAGGAATGTTATAGCCTTAACTCATATGTTTAAGTTGTTGATCCACTTTGAGTAAATTTTGTTTATGGTCTGAGAGCCCAACTTCCTTCTGCATATGGCTCTCTAGTTTTTTCAGGATTATTTGTTGAAGAATTTGTCCTTTCCCCATTGAATAGCCTTGGTACCCTTACCAAAAATCATCTGGCCGTATATTTGAGTAATAATTTATGGGCTCTCTATCCCACTCTCTATATGTCTGTCTTTATGTCAGTGCCACCCTGTTTTGATTACAATTGTTTTGTAATAAACATTTTGTAATAAACACTTTGTTTTGAAATATGGAAATTTAAGCCCTCCAACTTTGTTCTTTTCAAGGTAATTTTTACTATTCAGGGTCCTATGAGACTTCATAGGAATTTTAGTGTGGGTTTTTACAGTTTTGCAAAAACCACTGTTAGGATTTTAATATGGATTGGAGGCATCTGTTGATTGCTATGGATAGTACTGCCCTCTTAATACTAGGTCTTCTCATCAAAAAACATGGGATATCTTTCCGTTTATTTATGTATTCTTTAATTTCTTTAAGCGATGTATTTTTTAGTTTTTGGTATCTAAGTCTTTTCCTCCTTGGTTAAATTTATTCCCAAGTATTTTATTCTTTTTGATGTTATTGTACATGAAATTGATTTCTTAATATCCTTTCCATATTGTTCATTGTTAGTGTATAAAGATGCAACATATATTTGCATGTTGATCTTTTATTCTGCCACTTTGCTGAATTCATGTATTAGCTTTCATACTGGTGTGTGTGTGTGTGTGTGAATCTCATGATTTTCTAAATGTAAGATCATGTCATCTGTGAACAAAGATATTTTTACTTATACCTTTTCAGTTTGGATGACTTTCTTTTCCCTGACTAATTGTTGTGGCGAGGATTTCCAATACGATGGTAAAAAGAAGTGGTGAGAGCAGGTATCCCAGTCTTGTTTGTTCCTGATCCTTGAGGAAAAAATATAAATCTAAGTTGTACTGTGATTATATCCCTCTTTGATTTAAAATATCATTTGTTTAGTCTTTATTCCTTTAGTTAGTCTTACAAGAGGCCTGTCAAGTTTGCTAACTGAAAAAACAAAACAAAATTTTGTCTTTTGCATTGTTTTGTTTTTCACTGATTTATGATCTTATATTACTATCTGTTTTACTTGCTTTGGTTTTCTTTTGGCAATTTTTCTGACTTCTTGAGAAATATACTTAGTCTATCAAATTTCAAAATTTTATCTATTTTTTTCTCATATTTAAGGGTATAAATTTCCTTCAAAACATTACTTTGCCATATTCCAAAATTTTCTTACATGTGTTTTCTGTGTCTTTCATTTATTTTTGAATTTCAGTGTGATTTTGTCTTTACTCTTGAAACATTAAAAAAGTTCTAAATATTTAAGTCATCAAGGACTCAATGAAATTTTTGAAGTTTTTCATTTTTTTGTTTTTGTTGATAAGTATATGATCAATATTTATATATGCTCTGTATGTACTTGGAAAATATTGTGTATTCTGTAATTTTTAGATAGAGAACTATATACATGTCTACTAGAAGATTTCACTTTTATTGTTCAAAACTAGAACATTACTGATTGTTTTTGTCTACTTGACCTTTCAAAAACAGGAAGAAATGTCTTGAAATCTCTCACTACTTTGATGGATTTATTCATTTCTCCTTGTAGTTCAAACATTCTGCTTCATTTTTGCTTCCAATACTATGTTTCCTATTGTCTCTACTGTCTGGAAATATTTGTACAAAATTCAGACAGATGTTTCCTGAAAATATTACAATCTTCCCTATTTTATTAGGTACACATCTGCTTATAATTGCTGTGCCTTTTTGAAGAATTGAATTCTTTATTTTTAGATAATGACTATCTCTACCCCTAATAATTTTTCTAATTTTAGTCTATTTTCTCTGATATTAATATAGCTGCATCAGCTTCCTATGGCTATAATTTGCTGGGCATATCTTTTCCCATCTTTTAAATTTCAATCTTGTGTGTCTCTTGTAAGCTATGTAGATCTAAACACTATCTTTTTAACTGAACTGTCAAACTTTTAGCTATTTACATTTATTATCACTATTGATATTTTTCACCTGTTTTTCTACTTTAATTTTATTTTGTGTGTCACATATTTTAATATGTTTTTCTTTAGTACTTTTTTCCTTTTTACCACTTTTATATTCACTCACTTCCTTACTACTCCAACCCTATCATACTGATATTATCTAGATTTAATATGGAGTTATATGGTTATATCAGTTCAGTTCAGTCACTCAGTCGTGTTCAACTCTTTGCGACCCCATGGACTACAGCAACGCCAGGCCTCACTGTCCATCACCAGATCCCTGAGTTTACTCAAACTCATGTCCATTGAGTCCATATCGTTCTCTGTCATCCCCTTCTCCTCCTGCCTTCAATCTTTCCCAGCATCAGGGTCTTTTCTAATGAGTCAATTAATTATTCGCTTCAGGTGGCCAAAGTATTGGAGTTTCAGCTTCAGCATCAGTTCTTCCAATGAATTTTCAGGACTGATTTCCTTTAGGATGGACTGGTTGGATCTCCTTGCAGTCCAAGAGACTCTCAAGAGTTCGACAACAACACAGTTCAAAAGTATCAATTCTTTGGCTCTCAGCTTTCTTTATAGTCCAAGTCTCACATACATACATAACTACTGGAAAAACCATAGCTTTGACTAGACGGACCTTTGTTGGTAATGTTTCTGCTTTTTAATATGCTGTCTAGATTGGTCATAACTTTTCTTCCAAGGAACAAGCGTCTTTTAATTTGATGGCTACAGTCACCATCTGCAGTGATTTTGGAGCCCCCAAAGTAAAGTCTGCCACTTTTTCTGTTGTTTCCCCATCTATTTGCCACAGTGATGGGACCAGATGCCATGATCTTACTTTTCTGAATGTTGAGCTTTAAGCCAACTTTTTCACTCTCCTCTTTCACTTTCATCAAGAGACTCTTTAGTTCTACGCTTTCTGCTTTAAGGGTGGTGTCATCTGCATATCTGAGGTTATTGATATTTCTCCCGGCAATCTTTTTTTTTTTATTGTAGTTAATTTATTTTTTATTGGAGGCAAATTATTTTACAATATTATATTGGTTGGTTTTGCCATACATTGATGTGAATTTGCCCCGGGTTTACATAAGTTCCCCCTCCTGAACCCCCCTCCCACCTCCCTCCTCCCTTTATCCTCCCTCTGGTTCATCCCCGCATGCCAGCCCCGAGCATCCTATAACATGCATTGACCCTGAACGAGTGATTCGTTTCACATATGACAACATACGTGTTTCAATGCCATTCTCCCAAATCATCCCACCCTCACCCTCTCCCATAGAGTCCCAAAGACTGTTCTATACATCTGTATCTCTTTTGCTGTCTCATATACAGGGTTATCATTTGCATCTTTCTAAATTCCATATATATGTGTTAGTATACTGTATTGGTGTTTTTCTTTCTGGCTTACTTCACTCTGTATAATAGGCTCCAGTTTCATCCACCTCATTAGAACTGATTCAAATGTATTCTTTTTGATGGCTGAATAATACTCCATTGTGTATATGTACCAAAGCTTTCTTATCCATTCGTCTGCAGATGGACATCTAGGTTGCTTCCATGTCCTGGCTATTATAAACAGTGCTTCAATGAACATTGGAGTACACGTGTCTCTTTCAATTCTGGTTTCCTCGGTGTGTATGCCCAGGAGTGCGATTGCTGGATCATATGGCAGTTCTATTTCCAATTTTTTGAGGAATCTCCACACTGTTCTCCATAGTGGCTGTACTAGTTTGCATTCCCACCAACAGTGTAAGAGGGTTCCTTTCTTTCCACATCCTCTCCAGCATTTATTGCATGTAGACTTTTGGATAGCAGCCATTCTGACTGGTGTGAAATGGTATCTCATTGTGGTTTTGATTTGCATCTCTCTGATTATGAGGGATGTTGAGCATTTTTTCATGTGTTTGTTAGCCATCTTTATGTCTTCTTTGGAGAAATTTCTGTTTAGTTCTTTGGCCCATTTTTTGATTGGATCATTTATTTTTCTGGAATTGAGCTGCAGGAGCTGCTTGTATAGTTTGGAGATTAATCCTTTATCAGTTGCTTCATTTGCTATTATTTTCTCCCATTCTGAAGGCTGTCTTTTCACCTTACTTATAGTTTCCTTTGCTGTGCAGAAGCTTTTGATTTTAATTAGGTCCCATTTGTTTATTTTTGCTTTTATTTCCAATATTCTGGGAGGTGGGTCATGGAGGATCCTGCTGTGATTTATGTCGGAGAGTGTTTTGCCTACGTTCTCCTCTAGGAGTTTTATAGTTTCTGGTCTTACATTTAGCTCTCTAATCCATTTTGAGTTTATTTTGGTGTATGGTGTTAGGAAGTGTTCTAGTTTCATTGTTTTACAAGTGGCTGACCAGTTTTCCCAGCACAACTTGTTAAAGATACTGTCTTTTCTCCATTTTATATTCTTGCCTCCTTTGTCAAAGATGAGGTGTCCATAGATGCGTGGATTTATCTCTGGGCTTTCTATTTTGTTCCATTGATCTATATTTCTGTCTTTATGCCAGTACCATACTGTCTTGATGACTGTGGCTTTGTAGTAGAGCCTGAAGTCCGGCAGGTTAATTCCCCAAGTTCCATTTTTCTTCCTCAAGATTGCTTTGGCTATTCGAGGTTTTTTGTATTTCCATACAAATTGTGAGATTATTTGTTCTAGTTCTGTGAAAAATATCTTTGGTAGCTTGATAGGGATTTCATTGAATGTATAAATTATTTTGGGTAGTATACTCGTTTTTACAATATTTATTCTTCCAATCCATGAACATGGTATATTTCTCCATCTATTAGTGTCCTCTTTGATTGCTTTCAGTAGTGTTTTATAGTTTTCTATGTACAAGTCTTTTGTTTCCTTAGGTAGATATATTCCTAAGTATTTAATTCTTTTCGTTGCAACAGTGAATGGAATAGTTTCCTTAATTTCTCTTTCTATTTTCTCATTATTAGTGTATAGGAATGCAAGGGATTTCTGTGTGTTGATTTTATATCCTGCAACGTTACTGTAATCATTGATTAGCTCTAGTAGTTTTCTGGTAGAGTCTCTAGGGTTTTCTGTGTAGAGGATCATGTCATCAGCGAACAGTGAAAGTTTTACTTCTTCTTTTCCAATTTGTATTCCTTTTATGTCTTTTTCTGTTCTGATTGCTGTAGCCAAAACTTCCAGAACTATGTTGAATAGTAGTGGTGAGAGTGGGCACCCTTGTCTTGTTCCTGACTTTAGGGGAAATGCTTTCAGTTTTTCACCATTGAGGATAATGTTTGCTGTGGGTTTGTCATATATAGCTTTTATTATGTTGAGGTATGTCCCTTCTATTCCCACTTTCTGGAGGGTTTTTATCATAAATGGATGTTGAATTTTGTCGAAGGCTTTCTCTGCATCTATTGAGATAATCATATGATTTTTATTTTTCAGTTTGTTAATGTGGTGTATTACGTTGACTGATTTGTGGATATTGAAGAATCCTTGCATTCCTGGGATAAAGCCCACTTGGTCATGATGTATGATCTTCTTAATATGCTGTTGGATTCTGATTGCTAGAATTTTGTTAAGGATTTTTGCATCTATGTTCATCAGTGATATTGGCCTGTAGTTTTCTTTTTTTGTGGGGTCTTTACCAGGTTTTGGGATTAGGGTGATGGTGGCCTCATAGAATGAGTTTGGAAGTTTCCCTTCCTCAGATATTTTCTGGAAGAGTTTGAGTAAAATAGGTGTTAGCTCTTCTCTAAATTTTTGGTAGAATTCAGCTGTGAAGCCGTCTGGACCTGGGCTTTTGTTTGCTGGGAGATTTTTGATTACAGTTTCAATTTCCGTGCTTGTGATGGGTCTGTTCAGATTTTCTATTTCTTCCTGGTTCAGTTTTGGAAAGTTGTATTTTTCTAGGAATTTGTCCATTTCTTCCAGGTTATTCATTTTATTGCCATATAATTCCTGATAGTATTCTCTAATAATCCTTTGTATTTCTGTGTTGTCAGTTGTGATCTCTCCATTTTCATTTCTAATTTTATTGATTTGTTTCTTCTCCCTTTGTTTCTTGATAAGTCTGGCTAGTGGTTTGTCAATTTTATTTACCTTCTCAAAGAACCAGCTTTTGGCTTTGTTGATTTTTGCTATAGTCTCTTTTGTTTCTTTTGCATTTATCTCTGCCCTAATTTTTACAATTTCTTTACTTCTAGTGACCCTGGGGTTCTTCATTTCTTCCTTTTCTAGTTGCTTTAGATGTAGAGTTAGGTTATTTAGTTGACTTTTTTCTTGTTTCTTGAGGTGTGCCTGTATTGCTATGAACTTCCCCCTTAGCACTGCTTTTACAGTGTCCCAGAGGTTTTGGATTGTTGTGTTTTCATTTTCATTCATTTCTATGCATATTTTGATTTCTCTTTTGATTTCTTCTATGATTTGTTCGTTGTTCAGCAGCATGTTGTTCAGCCTCCATATGTTGGCATGTTTAATAGTTTTTCTCCCATAATTGAGATCTAATTTTACTGCATTGTGGTCAGAAAAGATGCATGGAATGATTTCAACTTTTTTGAATTTACCAAGGCTAGATTTATGGCCCAGGATGTGATCTATCCTGGAAAAGGTTCCATGTGCACTTGAGAAAAAGGTGAAATTCATTGTTTTGGGGTGAAATGTCCTATAGATATCAATTAGGTCTAACTGGTCTATTGTATCATTTAAAGATTGTGTTTCCTTGTTAATTTTCTGTTTAGTTGATCTATCCATAGATGTAAGTGGGGTATTAAAATCTCCCACTATTATTGCATTATTGTTAATTTCCCCTTTCATACTTGTTAGTAATTGTCTTACATATTGCGGTGCTCCTATGTTGGGTGCATAATTATTTATAGTTGTTATATCTTCATCTTGGATTGATCCTTTGATCATTATGTAGTTTCCTTCTTTGTCTCTTTTCACAGCCTTTGTTTTAAAGTCTATTTTATCTGATATGAGTATTGCTACTCCTGCTTTCTTTTGGTCTCTATTTGCATGGAATATCTTTTTCTAGCCCTTCACTTTCAGTCTGTATGTGTCCCTCGTTTTGAGGTGGGTCTCTTGCAGACAACATATATGGGGGTCTTGTTTTTGTATCCATTCAGCCAGCCTTTGTCTTTTGGTTGGGGCATTCAACCCATTTACGTTTAAGGTAATTATTGATAAGTACGATCCCGTAGCCATTTTCTTTCTTGCTTTGGGTTCGAGTTTATACACCCTTTCTGTGTTTCCTGTCTAGAAAAGATCCTTTAGCATTTGTTGGAGAGCTGGTTTGGTAATGCTGAATTCTCTCAGCTTTTGCTTGTCTGTAAAGCTTTTGATTTCTCCTTCATGTTTGAATGAGATCCTTGCTGGGTACAGTAGTCTGGGCTGTAGGTTATTTTCTTTCATCACTTTAAGTATGTCTTGCCATTCCCTCCTGGCCTGAAGAGTTTCTGTTGAAAGATCAGCTGTTATCCTTATGGGAATCCCCTTGTGTGTTATTTGCTGTTTTTCCCTTGCTGCTTTTAATATTTGTTCTTTGTGTTTGATCTTTGTTAATTTGATTAATATGTGTCTTGGAGTATTTCGCCTTGGGTTTATCCTATTGGGGACTCTCTGGGTTTCTTGGACTTGGGTGATTATTTCTTTCCCTATTTTAGGGAAGTTTTCAACTATTATCTCCTCAAGTATTCTTTCATGGTCTTTCTTTTTGTCTTCTTCTTCTAGGATTCCTATGATTCGAATGTTGGAGCGTTTAACATTGTCCCAGAGGTCTCTAATATTGTTCTCATTTCTTTTAATTTGTTTTTCTTTTTTCCTCTCTGTTTCATTTATTTCTACAATTCTATCTTCTAGCTCGCTTATCCTGTCTTCTGCCTCTGTTATTCTACTGTTTGTTCCCTCCAGAGTGTTTCTGATCTCATCTATTGCATTATTCATTGTATATTGACTCTTTTTTATTTCCTCTAAGTCCTTATTAAACCTTTCTTCCATCTTCTCAATCCTTTTCTCCAGGTTATTTATCTGTAACTCCATTTTGCTTTCAAGATTTTGAATCATTTTCACCACCAAAATTTGAAATTCTTTTTCATGTAGATTCCCTATATCTTCCTCTTTTGTTTGTGTTGGTGGGCATTTATCTTGTTCCTTTACTTGCTGGGTATTTCTCTGCTTCTTCATCTTGCTTATAATGCTTTGCTTGGGGTGGCCTTTCCCTCTTCTGGCCGTTTGTGGAGTTCTCTTTATTATGTAGTTTCCTTGCTGTGTGTGGGGTTGGACAGGTGACTTGTCAAGGTTCCCTGGTTATGGAAGCCTGTGTCGGTGTTCTGGTGGGTGGAGCTGGATTTGTTCTCTCTGGAGTGCAATGAAGTGTCCAGTAATGAGTTATGAGATGTCAGTGGGTTTGGAGTGACTGTGGGCAGCCTGTATATTGAAGCTCAGGGCTAGTTTCCTGTGTTACTGGAGAATTTGCGTGGTATGTCTTGCTCTGGAACTTGTTGACCCTTGGGTTTAGCGTAGGTATGGAGACGTTTGATGAGCTCCTATTGATTAATGTTCCCTGGAGTCAGGACTTCTCTGGTGTTCTCAGGATTCGGGCTTAAGCCTCTTGCCTCTGGTTTTTGGTCTTATTCTTGGAGTAGTCTCTAGACGTCTCTATCTGTCATTTCCAAGGTGGTTCCCTCTGTTTTAGCTTCTGTCTGCTGGTCTCTTCAGTGTCTAATTTCCGCCCTGATACTAGGGGGTGGGTGGACACTTTTTAAGGCTCAGTTGTTCAGTCTTGTTCTGGGAAGGGAGGAACGCTGCAGTCGATTATCTCTGGCTTCTGTGGGGAGTGCTCGCAGCGTCTCGGCCACACTGGGTTTGCCCCCGCTCACAGCACGTATGCTGTCCCAGTCTACACTGCACAGACTCTAGGTTGCTCTGCCGGGAACTGTCCGAGGCCGGCACCGGGTTGTATGCACTTCCCAGGTCTGAGCGGCTCAAGTTCAGGTTCTCAGGTACTCCACAAAGGCGCAGACTTGGTTGGGCCTGCGTTTTGTGCCTTCCCCAGTCCAAGCAGCTCAGGGGACCAGGTGTTTGGCGAGCGCGGTCTCTGCGACTTATCGCCTCCCCAGTCCCCGCCACTCAGTTTTCTGGGTGTACAACCAGCGCACCTTCTCAGGGGGATATCGACCGGCCCGAGCCCAAGAAGTCCTGAATAGCAACAAGCCTGCCTGCAGTTTGTATCGGATGCCTTTCTGGGGCCGCGGTTGCCCGCTCCAGCTCTGGCTGCGCTCCCTGCCTGTCTCGGCGGGGAATGGGGGATGGGCCGAACGCAGCCGCCTCACTCTGCTCAGTCCTTTATTCTGTGAGCGGGGTTGGCCCAGTCATAGGTTAGCGCTTTCCGCCTTTTCGTGGGGAAGCTATCCCACAGTCTGCTTTGCTCTCCCCAGTTCTCTCAAATTGTTCTCGCGGCATTCAAGCCCAGTCCTCTCTCTGAGCAGATCAGCCGGCTCCTCCCTGCCCAGCCCCCGCTTGCTAATGCGCCCCCGTCTGCGCTGCTTCTCCGCTGGGAGTTACTGTTTGGCGGGTAATCTATGGGTTTTAAAAAAATCTTAAAAAAAAAAAGAGGGTTATGTGGCCCTCTGAGCTTCCAAGGCTCGCCACAGAATCGCCAGTGAGAATGTTTCCTGGTGTTTGGAAACTTCTCTCTTTTTAAAGATGAATTTTTGGAGGAGAGAGTGGTCTCGCCGTCCTATTCCTCTGCCATCTTGTTCCTCTCTCTCCCGGCAATCTTGATTCCAGTTTGTGCTTCATCTAGCCAAGTGTTTCTCATGATGTACTCTGCATATAAGTTAAATAAGCAGGGTGACAATATACAGCCTTGACGTACCCCTTTCCCTATTTGAAACCAATCCGTTGTTCCATGTCCAGTTCTAACTGTTGCTTCCTGACCTACATATAGATTTCTCAAGAAGCAGGTCAGGTGGTTATATAATTTATTTTATTTTTTATCTTGATTCCCCTATTCTCTTTTAGATTACAGCCACTTTACCAATATATTTAATATTCTATTTATAACATGTTTTATTTATTTATATCATATTTACTTCATCCCAAACTTTCTTCAGTGTTTGTGGGTAAGCATTCTTAAGCATTTTATATTTCTCAGAATATTTTTTATCATGACCTCACATGTATGATATTGGGCTGGATATAAAACTCTGTTTTAAGATCTTTTCATTCAGTTTCTTTTTTCATTCATTTTGCTATTGAAAATGTTTATGTTAATAAGATTCTTATTCCTTTGAATCTAATCTCTTCTTACTATTATGCTTCTACATTTTCTTTTTGTCATTGTACATTCCTAAGTTTAAATAAAGATTCAGGGTGTAGGTTCTTCTTCTTTGATATTCTATAGGCCTTTTGATTTTTAAGTCAAAATAAAACAATAAAATAAGGCAAGATTAAAGACAAGAGTTTCATCTTTGATTTAGTGTTAATTCTGGAATACGTGTCTATTCTTTCTTAAAGTATTTTCTTCCTTCCAATTTTTATTTTTTTCTCTCCCTGAGTCTCCTAATACCTATCTATATTTTAGTTGTAATAATTCTGTCCTTCATACTAATTAGATTTTCTTTTATATGTTTGGTTTCTGGGTCCTTCATCCTTCTGAGAGATTAATTTGGTTTTTATAATATACTAATTCCTTTATTTCTTTCTCAGTTTATGTATTATGCTATTTTTCCATTTTATGGTTTTCTTCTTTTTTCAGTTATTATATTTTCATGTGTCCTAGTTCTTCATGATCACTTTGGCCATTTTTATGTTTACTTGTTCTTATTTTAGATTATTATTGTTGTTGCTTAGTCACTCAGTAGTGTTTGACAGTTTTGTGACCCCATGGACTGTGGCCGACCAGGTTTCTTTGTCCATGGGATTTCCTAGGCAAGAGTACTGGAGTGGGTTGCCATTTCCTTCTCCAGGGAATCTTCCCAATCTGGGGATCAAACCCATATCTCCTGAATTAGTAGGCATACGCTTTACCACAAAGCCACCGGGAAGCTCCATTTTGGATTATAAATTATTGCAAACATCATCCTTTATTTCTTTAGAGTATGTATTAGATCAATTTTTAAAACTTTGTTTCATGTAATCTTTTCCTTTTTATTTCTAAAATTTTTGCTTTTGATGTTATTTCTAGCATTTCATGTTGCTTAACTTTTAAAATAATCATTTTTCTTGAATGCTTTGATATTTTGACCTGTAAGCTCATTTTCTTTAGGGAATATTGGCTACTGTGAAAGGTAGTGTTTGTATGGGAAGACCAGTTCCCAGTCCATTTCGGTCTCCATGACCTTACTAGGGAGATGTGAAAAATCTAGGGTAGCAAATTTTGGACACCAGGAATCACTGTTGGTCACTTCTCACTTCAAAACAATTTCGTAGATCAAGCGTTCACTTTTTTCTACAAGAAAAAATTGTCTTAAGAAAAGACAAGGTATGTTCTACCTTGCTGAAAATATTTTATAATAAATTCTTTACTAGGTGTTTTTAAAATTTGTGAGTTTGTTTCTAATAATTATATTTCCCTATAGATATGTCAGTGATTTTGCTTTTCTGAAAAATAGTAATGATTTTTAACCAGAATAATAAATATTTCTTTATAAAATATCTATCCAGTTGCCTACTAGTCTGTAAGGTAAAGCCAAGACTTAGACTGTAATATCTAAGTAGATTATAACTTTGGCTTGTAAGCTTTTTCTAATATGTATATAATCTTTAAATTTTCACTAACATTTTACTCATATCTTTGAGTGAAGAAAAGACTCTTTAGATTATGTGAAATATATTACATATTTTGAGATTGAAACCAATTGTCTAATGATATCTAAAAAGTAATTAGCCATTTACATGAAATAGAGTAGTACCTACAACATAAAATTTAATAGGATATTAATCATTATGCTTCAAGGCATAAATTAGACAATAACCAAGGTCATAGCAAACACCCTCTTTCAACAACACATAAGATGACTACACATGGACATCACCAGATGGTCAGTACTGAAATTAGATTGATTATATTCTTTGCAGTGGAAGATAGAGAAGCTCTAGACGGTCAGTAAAAACTGGGAGCTGACTGTGTCTCAAATCATGAATTCCTTATTGCAAAATTCAGACTGAAAATGAAGAAAGTAGGGAAAACCACTAAGCCATTCAAGTATGACCTAAATCAAATCCCTTACAATTATACAGTGGAAGTGACCAATAAATTCAAGATTACATCTGATAGAACAGAGTGCCTGAAGGACTATGGACAGAGGTTTGTGACATTGTATAGGAGACAGTGATCAAAACCATCCCGAAGAAAAAGAAATGCACAATGGCAAAATGGTTGCCTGAGAAGGACTTACAAATAGCTGGGAAAAGAAGACAAGTGAAAGGCAAAGGAGAAAAAGAAAGATATACCCATATGAATGCAGAGTTTCAAAGAATAGCAAGGAGAGATAAGAAAGCCTTCCTCAGTGATCAATGAAAGAAATAGAGGAAAACAATAGAATGGGAAAGACTAATGATCTCTTCAAGAAAATTAGAGCTATCAAGGGAATATTTCATGCCAAGATGGGCACAATAAAGGACAGAAATGGTATGGGACTAACAGAAGCAGAAGATATTAAGAAGAGGTAGCAAGACTATACAGAACTATACAAAAGAGATATTAATGATCTAGATAACCACGATGGTGTGATCACTCACCTAGAGCCAGACATCCTGGAGTTGGAAGTCAAGTGGGCCTTAGGAAGCATCACTATGAACAAAGCTAGTGAGGTGATGGAATTCTAGATGAACTATTTCAAATCCTAAAAGATGATGCTATGAAAGTGCTGCACTCAATATGCTAACAAATTGGGAAAACTCAGCAGTGGCCACGAGACTGGAAAAGGTCAGTTTTCATTTCAATCCCAAAGAAGGACAATGTCAAAGAATGTTCAAACACACACAATTGCACTCATTTCACACACTAGCAAAGTAATGATCAAAATTTTTCAAGCTAGCCTTTCAACAGTAAGTGAACCAAGAATTTCCACATGTTCAAGCTGAATTCTCAAAATGGCAGAGGAACCAGAGATCAAATTGCCAACATCCACTGGATCATAGAAAAAGCAAAAGAACTCCAGAAAAACATCTACTTCCGCTTCATTGACTACACTAAAGCCTTTGACTGTGTGGATCACAAAAAATTGTGGAAAATTCTTAAGGAGATGGGAATACCAGACCACCTTATCTGCCTCCTGAGAAACCTGTATGCAGGTTAAGAAGTAGCAGTTAGAACTAGACATGGAACAATAGACTGGTTCAAAATTGGGAAAGGAATACATCAAGGTTGTATATTGTCATTTGGCAATTTAACTTATATGCAGAGTACACTTCATGGGAAATAGATGGAAAAACAGTGGAAACAGTGTCAGACTTTATTTTTTTGGGCTCCAAAATCACTGCAGATGCTGATTGCAGCCATGAAATTAAAAGACGCTTGCTCCTTGGAAGGAAAGTTATGACCAACCTTGATAGTATATTAAAAAGCAGAGACATTACTTTGCCAACCAAGGTCTGTCTAGTCAAGGCTATGGTTTTTCCCGTGGTCATGTATGGATGTGAGAGTTGGACTGTGAAGAAAGCTGATTGCCAAAGAATCGATGCTTTTGAACTGTGGTGTTGAAGAAGACTCTTGAGAGTCCCTTGTACTGCAAGGAGATCCAACCAGTCCATTCTAAAGGAGATCAGTCCTGGGTGTTCATTGGAGGGACTGATGCTGAAGCTGAAACTGCAATACTTTGGCCACCTCATGTGATGAGTTGACTCACTGGAAAAGACTCTGATGCTGGGAGGGGTTGGGGGCGGGAGGAGAAGGGGACGACAGAGAATGAGATGGCTGGATGGCATCACCGACTCTGTGGACATGAGTTTGAGTGAGCTCCGGGAGTTGGTGATGGACAGGGAGGTCTGGTGTGCTGTGATTCATGGGGTCGCAGAGAGTTGGACACGACTGAGCGACTGAACTGAACTGAACTGAACTGAGAAACCTGTATGCAGGTTAAGAAGTAGCAGTTAGAACTAGACATGGAACAATACACTGGTTCAAAATTGGGAAAGGAATACATCAAGGTTGTATATTGTCATTTGGCTTATTTAACTTATATGCAGAGTACATCATACAAATGCCAGGCTGGATGAAACACAAGCTGGAATCAAGATTGCAGGGAGAAATATCAATAACCTAATATAGGCAGATGACTCCACCTTTATGGCAGAAAGTGAAAAGGAACTAAGTGCCTCTTCATGAAAGTGAAAGAGAGTGAAAAAGTTGACTTAAAACTCAACATTCAAAAAACTAAGATCGTGGCATCCAGTCTCATCGTTTCATGGCAAATGGAGAAACAATGGAAACAGTGAGAGACTTTATTTTCTTGGGCTGTAAAATCGCTGCAGATGGTGACTGCATCCATGAAGTTAGAAGACACTTGCTTCTTGGAAGGAAAGTTATGACCAACCTGGACAGTGTATTAAAAAGCAGAGACATTGCTGACTAAGGTCCATCTAGTCAAAGCTATGGTTTTTCCAGTTGTTGTGTGTTGATGTGCGAGTTGGACCATGAAGAAGGTTGAGCAACAAAGAATTATGCTTTTGAGCTGTGGTGTTAGAGAAGATTCTCAAGAGTCCCTTGTACTGCAAGGAGATCAAACCAGTCAATCCTAAAGGAAGTCAATCCTGAATGTTTGTTGGAAGGACTGATAGTGAAGCTGAAGCTTCAATGCTTTGGCCATCTGATTCGAAGAGGTGACTCACTGGAAAATATCCTGATGCTGGGAAAGATAGAAGGCATGAGGAGAAGGGGATGACAGAGGAGGAGATGTTTGGATGGCATCACCGACTCAATGGACACGAGTCTGATCAACTTCAGGACATGGTGAAGGGCAGCGAAGCCTGGCATGCTGCAATCCACAGGGTTGCAGAGTCAGACACTACTGGAGCAACTGAAGAACAATGGAAGGCCGGGAGAAGATGTAATAGACCCACAGTTAGGCAGGATTGATTCATTATCAGAACTCCAGCCCCATTTCTACAGAAAAATGCATTGGGTACGATCTGACCAAGTAATATTAACCCAGTGAAATGTTTTAGCTAGGAACCTATCACTTTATTGTTGCAGTGCAAATGGAATACGGCTCCTCTTAAACATTTCTACTGTTTGCTACTGCTGCATTGAATCTATCTGATTTCAAACTCTTTAGAGAAAAATGCCTCTTTCCTAGTTCTTTCCCCCTTCTTTCTCCCTCACTCCCTGTCTTTTTGTTCAGCATGTCACTATGTTTCTTAAAGGCACAGTGCAAATGTACAATTCAGGTTGGTGATGCCTCCACTTATAATCAACAGGGTTTTCAAAAAAGACCTGGAAGCTTTAAAATTCTACATATATAGATAAATGACTCACATGTTAGGGAAATGTGCGCTTTTAGAATTTCTTTCTAATTGTATTATTCTGATACTTACACTCATTTATCCAATTTGATAGGTTTTGTTGTCCCTATTTTTCAGATAAGGAAATTGAGATGGAATAAATATCTCAGTAGTTCACTTCTAGTATCCAAATTGCAAAAACACATTTTAAAACGATGTTGTTGTTCAGTTGCTCAGTCATATCCAACTGTTTGCAACCCCAAGGACTGCAGCACTCCAGACTTCCCTGTCCTTCATTGTTATGTAATCAATGAATTTATATAAAATAAAGATGAGGAGTCCTGACAGAGTAAACAATGAAAAGAACTAATATATGAAAACATGCATCATAATACCATATGCAATCTCTAATGTTCTTGTTGATATGCATATACACTTGTGTATTAGCCTGATTTCCACTGTATTTTCAGGTATCTTTCCCTCAGAAATATACAATATTAATCACATAATTTAATAGATTATTATTTCAGAAACTGACTTTTGTCTTCATGTGTCCTTTCTTCACGATTATTTTCAGTCTGATTTTTAAGTATTAAAAAAATTTCCTTCTGCTTGGAGTTCTACAAAAAATGAGAATAAAGAGTTAGAGTCTCCATAATAATCTAAATATAGCTTTGTTTGATAATTTTTTAAAGGAAAGAAAATAGGTACTGCTTATTCGGCTCTTGATTGACTTCCCAGAAATGAAATAAAGATAATTAGAATGGAAATATTTTAAATATTCAAATCTTGCATTTTAAATGTAGGTTGTTCTAGAATAATAAATATTAACTTGAGTTATGAATATTATTTAAATTTGATTTTCTTAGGAGATCAATCAATAAGCACATTTTCAATAACAATTTTGAATTGTGTATAAAGCATCTTAACTTTCTGAAAAATTGCTCCCAAGGAGCACTTTAAGAATTGCACTATTGCTATAATTAGATATACCCTATATCCACTTGAGGCAAAGCAGTTTTACACTACTTTTGGTTACCAGCTGGATATTTATAATAATCTAGAACATTAAGTGTACAATGAGAAAAGTATGCCTTCCAGGAAGGAAAGTTTCTCACTTAATTAACAGTATAAAACACCTCTTGACTGTGAATTGCTGGTAGCACTGATAGTATTAAGAAGGTTTCCAAAATATTCAACTATTATGCCTAATTTATTATATGTAATGAATTTTCAAACTTTACTAATATGTATATTGATTTTTTATCTAAAGTGATATTTTTAATCATATTCATTTATAACCATGTAATGTGCTGGATCAAACTCCCATAACTTTGTAAATATTAATAAAAATTTTTCTTCATGAGTGAACTAATTTCTCCATTTTCTTAAGTACAAATAGCTTTTTTCAACATATCTTATCCACAAGCATTCCCCAAAGATTTTCCAAAGTTAATGCATATTCATTTTTGTTTAAATTTAAAAATGCTATATATTGCAAGTTACAATTAACAATTGGTCAGTTTAAGATAATACAACTAAATATATCAATATTCACCAAAGATTTGATTGATCTTTTCTACTTTTTTCTTTTAAAGGTATCTGGAAGTATTTTGGATGTGTATAGTGGTGAGCAGGACATTTCATCAGTTAATATGGGCCTTACAAGTGCTTCTTGTCCAAGTAGTCTACCAATGAAAAGAGAAATTGCAGGTAAGGTTGCTTTTATAGTTTTCTTTAAAAAAAAAAAAATCAACTCTGTAAGACATGAGTGACATATAATTCCAATCTAAAGACAATTTTTGAAATATTATCAAAATAGTTATAGTAAGTCTTCTATGTATGAACCTTCAAACTGCAACCTATCAAAGATGTGAACATGCGTTTACATGTTCAGTCATGTAAGTTAGTTCACTTGTCTGGAATACATTGTCACAAGCATGCATCCTCTTCAAGTGATTGTGCTTCTGTGTACTTTACTGTACAGTACTGTATAGAGGACAGTAGTACAGTATCTTTATTTCAAGTCCAGAATGTCTGAAAGCAAGTGTAAAAGCAGTGTGATTTAGCTGGTACTGCTAAGAATTGCCAATTATTGTACTGTTCTACTGTATTTTCCAAGGTGCTGTACTATAAGATTAAAAATGTTTTCTTTATTTTTGTGTTTTTTTGTGCATTATTTGTGTGAAAAATATTTTTAAACTATTACAGTACAGTACTATATGGCTGATTGTGTTAGTTGGGTACTTAGGCTAATAAAACAAATTGGGCTTTTGAATGCACGCTTGGAAAGGAACTCATTCATAGGTAGGACACTTAATGTAGTTAAAATGGGAAACATTTCAAGAGTAAATTTACCTTTTTTTCCTTTATAACAACCAAGCAACAAGTTAGTATAACTTACAGTTCAACTCAGTGATTTTAGGAATTGGACAAATACAAATATACACACATAACCTCTAGTCATATGTATATGACAGTTTGACTAAGTTCGACTTTCACTTTGGGCTTCCCTGGTGGCTCTGATGGTAAGAAGTCTACCTGGAGTGTGGGAGACTCAGGTTAGATCCCTGGGTCAAGAAGATCCCCTGGAGAAGGAAATGGCAACCCACTTCAGTATTCCTGCCTGGAAAATCCCACGGATGGAGGAGCCTGGCAGACTACAGTCCATGGGGTCGCAAAGAGTTGGATATGACTGAATGATTTCGCTAACTTTCACTTAATATAGGTTCATTTTGATATTGTAAATATTCAATTTATTAACATGTTTGCAAAATAACAGATTAATAGATTAGGAAAAAATAGATTTTCCTCTTTTCAGCTTGTTTCAGAGATTTCATGATTCACATTTAACTTTCTCAAGTGTGTAAAAACCCCTCTGTTTTCAATAATAAATTCCAAAATTGTTACAACTTAAAGGAATTACAGGGGCTCTTTCAAATTCCTTCAATAGGTAGATGAGGATATAGTCAGAGGAGTTATTTCTCAATGGTATACATCTGATTAGAAACAGAAGTTGATCAAAAGCAGAAGGATCTCCTGACTTACAAGTCTAGTGTTAGTTTCTCCATAAAATAAAATACAATTTAATAGAAATTTCTGTAACATGTTTTTAGTTTGGCACTCAAACATTGATCTTTAACTATTTTTCTTTAGTTAATATCAGCATTTTTAATAAATGCAATATTTCTATTCTTGGAATCTAACAAATGACTCAAAAATATCTATGCATTCAAATTATTTAGAGTAAAATTAATTAATTTAATCTTAAATAGTGAAAATTTAATAAATATATTTACATAGTTCTATTTTAAAACTAGAATAATTCAAAGAACATTGCATTAATTATCTATTGCTATATAACAAAGTACCCCAAACTTAACAGGTTGAAATAATAATTGTTAATTATCTCATACAATCACTATATTTCAGAAATCCAGGGGTGATTTATAAAATTGCTTCTAGCTCAGAGCCTTGTGTAAGGTTGCAGTCAAGATGTTGGCTAAAGATACAGATATTTGCCACTTGACAGGCTGGAGGATGCACTCCCAAGATGGTTCACTCATACATCTTCCTAGTCAGTGCTGCTTGGTTCTTTACCATGTGGAACTCTCCATAGGGCTGTTCAAGTGTCCTTATGATGTGACAAGTAGTGATTCAAGGAACACCCAAAGGGGGAAGCTGAAAATGTCTTTTATGACCTAGTCTTAAAAGCCACACTAATCATTTCTACAATATTACATCAGTTTCACAGATCAATCCTATTCAGTGTGGTTGTAAGCACTTGTGATAGTCAGACTCCAAAATGGCCTGCCATGATTCTCATTCATGATAGTCATACTTTTGATGGTTCCCTTCCACACTGAATAGGATTGTCTGTTACTTAAATTATAGATTTGTTTGATAGGAATATGAGAAATGTAGTTAGTTCCAATTGTTTGAATTTAGAAATCATAATTATTTATAAAAAAATGTAGGTTGTGAAAATTTAGTCTGAATTAATTTTGAAGAATCTTAAAGTTCTGAGAACAATTCTAGTAAAAATGATTAAGCAGGTTAATATTTACTGTATGCTCTACTTCTTTTAATCATAACAATGATATTTAGTAGGTATCATACCAACTTCACAGATGAAAACTTAGGTAACAGGCCCCAAAGCTACTAAATTGAGGATTAGAATACAAATTCAGGTTTTACTATTTAAATCCTATAGGTTTTGCCACTGCTTTCTTACTAATATGTTGTTTCAAATTTCTAAATAAGTAAGTAATATTATATTTTCACTTGTATTTCTTAATTTTGTTGACTGGAAAGATTGTAAGGTAGAAATAAGTACTGTTTCAATTATTTTCCTTTTGATCAGAAACAGATACTCGAGCTTTGGCAAAGGAGAGACAAAAAAAGGACAATCACAACCTCAGTGAGTATATTTTCCTTTTTTCTAAGCAAAATGAATGAATGCAAGAGGAAATGCAAGGAGGTTAAAATGTGTGGTGTTTTATTGTCGCCCGTATATATTTTGAAATCAGATGACCAAAATTAAGTGTACACACTCACTAGTAGAGCTATTTTGGGGGCAATTTAGACAATGCAAACTCTCAGAAAAGCTAGACATTTTTATGAAGTGAAACATCTCAAGTTCTCTCCTTGATCATTTTATCTCTGAAAAAGAATACTAATGAGGGAGATGAGTGCACTGAGTTACATTTGAACTCAATTGACTCCAAAGTTTAAAGAGATCAAAGTGACTTTAGAAAAAGGATGCCATTTAGCCAAAAGTCACACCAAACCCATAGATACCTCAAAATTTACTACTGGACACTTCATTGCACTCCAGAGAGAAGGGATCCAGATCCACGCCCCAGAACACCAACACAAGCTTCCTTAACTGGGAAACCTTGATAAGTCACTAGTCCAACCCCACCCACAGGGAGCAACCTCCACAATAAAGAGGAACCAGCATAAAGAAAGGCCACCCCAAATACAGCAATCTAAACAAAATGAAAAGGCAGAGAAATATCCAGCAGGTAGAGGAGCATGATAAATGCCCACCAAACCAAACAAAAGAGGAGGAAATAGGGAGTCTACCTGAAAAAGAATTCAGAATAATGATAGTAAAGATGATTCAAAATCTTGAAAACAAAATGGAGTTACAGATAAATAGACTGGAGATAAGGATTGAGAAGATACAAGAAATGTTTAACAAGGACCTAGAAGAAATAAAAAAGAGTCAGTCAATAATGAATAATGCAATAATTGAGATCAAAAGCACTCTGGAGGGAGCCAACAGAAGAATAACTGAGGCAGCTAATAAATGAGGTGGAAGATAAAATGGTGGAAATAGATGAAGCAGAGAGGAAAAAATAAAAAAGAATTAAAAGAAAGGAGGACAACCTCAGAGACCTCTGGGACCATATTAAATGCCCCAACATTTGAATCATAAGAGTCCCAGAAGAATAAGACAAAAAGAAAGGCCATGAGAAAATACTTGAGGAGATAATAGTTGAAAACTTCCCTAAAATGGGGAAGGAAATAGCCACCCAAGTCCAAGAAACCCAGAGAGTCCCAAACTGGATAAACCCAAGGCAAAACACCCCAAGACACATATTAATCAAATTAACGAAGATCAAACACAAAGAGCAAATATTAAAAGCAGCAAGGGAATAGCAACAAATAACACATAAGGATAACAGGTGATCTTTCAACAGAAGCTCTTCAGGCTAGAAAGGAATGGCAAGACATACTTAAAATTATGAAAAAGAAAAACCTACAACCCATATCACTATACCCAGCAGGAATCTCATTCAAATATGAAGGAGAAATCAAAAGTTTTACAGACAAGCAAAAGCTGAGAGAATTCAGCATTACCAAACCAGCTCTTCAATAAATGCTAAAGATCTTCTCTAGACAGGAAACACAGAAAAGGTTTATAAACTCAAACCCAAAACAACAAAGTAAATGGCAATGGGATCATACTTATTAATAATTACTTTAAATGTAAATGGGTTGAATGCCCCAACCAAAAGACAAAGACTGGCTGAATGGATACAAAAACAAGACCCCCATATATGCTGTCTACAAGAGACCCACCTCAAAACGAGGGACATATACAGACTGAAAGTGAAGGGCTGGAAAAAGATATTTCACGTAAACGGAGACCAAAAGAAAGCAGGAGTAGCAATACTCATATCAGATAAAATAGATTTTGAAATAAAGGCCATGAAAGGAGACAAAGAAGGACACTACATAATGATCAAAGGATTAATCCAAGAAGAAGATATAACAATTATAAATATATTTGCACCCAACATAGGAGTACTGCAATATGTAAGGCAAAAGCTGGCAAGCATGAAAGGGGAAATTAACAGTAACACAATAATAGTGGGAGACTTTAATACTCCACTGACACCTATGGATAGATCAACTAAACAGAATATTAGCAAGGAAGCACAAGTTCTAAATGATACAATGTATCAGTTAGACCTAATTGATATCTACAGGACATTTCACCCTAAAACAATGAATTTCACCTTTTTCTCAAGTGCACACGGAAACTTATCCAGGATAGATCACATCCTGGACCATAAATCTAGCCTTGATAAATTAAAAAAATTTGAAATCATTTCAATGCAGTAAGATTAGATGAAACTCCAATACTTTGGCCACCTCGTGCAACGAGTTGACTCAATGGAAAAGAGTCTGATGCTGGGAGGGATTGGGGGTGGGAGGAGACGGGGACGACAGAGGATGAGATGGCTGGATGGCATCACTGACTCGATGAACGTGAGTTTGAGTGAACTTGGGGAGTTGGTGATGGACAGGGAGGCCTGGCGTGCTGTGATTCATGGGGTCGCAGAGTCAGACACGACTGAGCGACTGAACTGAACTGAACTGAACTGAAGATTAGATGTCAAGTATGGGAAAATAAAAACTATTAAAAACACAAACATATGGAGGCTAAACAACACAATTCTGAATAACCAATAAATCACAGAAGATATCAAAAGAGAAATCAAAATATGCATCAGTTCAGTTCAGTTCAGTCGCTCAGTCGTGTCCAACTCTCCACGACCCCATGAATCACAGCACGCCAGGCCTCCCTGTCCATTACCAACTCCCGGAGTCCAATCAAACTCATGTCTACAGAGTCGGTGATGCCATCCAGCCATCTCATTCTCTGTTGTCCCCTTCTCCTCCCGCCCCCAATCCCTCCCAGCATCAGAGTCTTTTCCAATGAGTCAACTCATCGCATGAGGTGGCAAAATATGCATAGAAATGAATGAAAATGAAAACATGACAACCCAAAGCCTATGAGATTCAGTAAAAGTAGTGCTAATGGGAAGGTTCATAGCAATACAAGCTTCCCTCAAGAAAGAAGAGAAAAATCAGGGGGCCAGGGGCGGGGCCAGGGCCTCCGCTGCCTCCTCAGCTCAGGGAGAGCAGTGATGGCGGCCGCCGGTCGGGGAGGCCGCGGAGGGCAGGGAGCCCGGGCAGCCGGAGCCGCGGCGCCGCCTTCTCAGCCGCAGCCTCCTGTGCCGCCTCCCCAGCCGCCTCAGGATGAGGTGGCGGTGGCAGCGTCCCCTATGGACGAGGGGCTCCTGAGCCTGGATTAGCCCACCTACGTCCTGTACAGGGACAGAGCAGAATGGGCTGATATAGATCCAGTGCCGCAGAATGATGGCCCCAATCCAGTGGTCTAGATCATTTATAGTGAGAAATTTCAGGACGTCTATGATTATTTCCAGGCTGTCCTACAGCACGATGAGAGAAGTGAGCGGGCTTTTAAATTAACCAGAGATGCTATTGAGTTAAATGCAGCCAACTACACAGTGTGGCATTTCCGGAGAGTTCTGTTAGAGTCATTTCAGAAAGATCTACATGAGGAAATGAACTACATCTCAGCAATAATTGAGGAGCAGCCCCCAAACTATCAAGTTTGGTATCATAGGCGAGTGCTGGTGGACTGGCTGAGAGACCCATCACAGGAGCTTGAGTTTATTGCGGATATTCTTACTCAGGATGACAAGAATTACCATGCCTGGCAACACCGACAGTGGGTTATTCAGGAATTTAAACTTTGGGATAATGAGCTAACTACATGTGATGCTCCTCGGGTGCTGCTGCTATTCGGGAGGGAGAGGAAACAGAAAGTCCCATAAAGGAACTTTTGTAGTCTTATCAACATTTACTCTAACCCCTTAGAATCAACTCCTCCCTAAATTGTTTGTGTGTCAGGATTTGCAGCGTTAATGTTTGCAGGTATGTAAAGGATATAAGTAACTTACCTTCCGGTTCAGAAAGCAGGGAATGCAATTGTTAGAGCTGCTCTGCCACACTCACAGCATCGTGCTTTCACTGTAACCAACTAATGCCAAAAGAATGGTTTTAAAATAAAATTACAGATGTATCCTAAAAAAATAAAAAAAGAAAGAAGAGAAAAATCAAATAAATAACTTAACTTTACACCTAAAGCAACTAGAAAAAGAAGAACTGAAGAACCCCAGGGTTAATAGAAGGAAAGAAGTCATAAAAATTAGGGCAGAAATAAATGAAAAAGAAACAAAAGAAACTATAGCAAAAATCAACAAAACTAAAATTGGTTCTTTGAGAAGATAAATAAAATAGACAAACCATTAGCCAGACTCATCAAGAAAAAAAAGAAGAATCAAATCAACAAAATTAAAAATGAAAATGGAGAAATCACAACAGCCAACACAGAAATACAAAGGGTCATAAGAGACTACTACCAGTAACTATATGCCAATAAAATGGACAACCTGGAAGAAATGGACCAATTCTTAGAAAAGTAGAACCTTCCAAAAATGAACCAGGAAGAAATAGAAAATCTTAATAGACCCATCACAAGCATGGAAATCGAAACTGTAGTAAAAATTCTTCCAACAAACAGAAGCCCAGGACCAGATGACTTCACAGCTGAGTTCTACCAAAAATTTAGAGAAGAGCTAACACCTATCCTACTCAAACTTCCAGAAAATTGCAGAGGAAGATAAACTTCCAAACTCATTCTATGACACTACCATCACCTGAATACCAAAACCAGACAAAGATGCCACAAAAAAAGAGAACTACAGGCCAATATCACTGAGGAACATAGATGCAAAAATCCCTAACAAAATCCTAGCAAACAGAATCCAACAACATATTAAAAAGATCATACATCATGACCAAGTGGGTTTTATCCTAGGGATGCAAGGATTCTTCAGTATTCACAAATCAATCAATGTGATGCACCACAGTAACAAATTGAAAAATGAAAACCATGTGATTATCTCAATAAACGCAGAAAAAGCCTTTGACAAAATTCAACATCCATTTATGATAAAAAACCCTCCAGAAAGCAGGCATAGAAGGAACATAACTCAACGACATAAAAGCCATATATGATAAACCATAACAAACATTATTCTCAATGGTGAAAAATTGAAAGCATTTCCCCTAATGTCAGGAACAAGACAAGGGTGCCCACTCTCACCACTACTATTCAACATAGTTTTGGAAGTTTTAGCCAGAGAAAACAGAGAAGAAAAAGAAATAAAATGAATCCAGACTGGAAAAGAAGTAAAACTCTCACTGTTTGCAGATGACATGGTCCTCTACATAGAAAACCTTAAAGACACCACCAGAAAATTACTAGAGCTAATCAGTAAATATAGTAAAGTTGCAGGACATAAAATTAACAGAAATCCATTGCATTTCTATATACCAACAATGAAAAAACAGAATAAGAAATTAAGGAAACAATTCCATTCACCATTGCAATGACAGAATAAAATATTTAGGAATAAGTCTACCTAAAGAAACAAAAGACTTATATATAGAAAACTATAAAACACTGATGAAAGAAATCAAAGATGATACAAATAGATGTATAAATACACCATGTTCGTGGATCAGAAGAATCAATATAGTGAAAATGAGTATATTATCCAAAGCAATATGTAGATTCAATTCAATTCAATACTACCAATAGTATTTTTCAGAGAACTAGAACAAATAATTTCACAATTTGTATGGAAATACAAAAAACCTCGAATAGCCAAAGCAATCTTGAGAAAGAAGAATGGAACTGTAGGAATCAACCTTCCTGACTTCAGACTGTACTACAAAGCTACAGTCATCAGGACAGTATGGTACTGGCAAAAAGACAGAAATATAGATCAGTGGAACAAAATAGAAAGCCCAGAGATAAATCCATACACCTACAGACACCTTATCTTTGACAAAGTAGTCAAGAATATACAATGGAGAAAAGACAATCTCTTTAACAAGTGGTGCTGGGAAAACTGGTCAACTGATTGTAAAAGAATGAAACTAGAACACTTTCTAACACCATACACAAAAATAAACTAAAAATGGATTAAAGATCTAAATGTAAGACCAGAAAATATAAAACTCCTCGAGGAAAACATAGGCAAAACACTCTCTGACATAAATCATAGCAGGATCCTCTATGACCCACCTCCCAGAATAATGGAAATAAAAGCAAAAATAAACAAATGGGACCTAATTAAACTTAAAAGCTTTTGCACAAGGTGAAAAGCAAGGTGAAAAGACACCCTTCAGAATGGGAGAAAGCAATAGCAAGTGAAGCAACTGACAAAGATTTAATCTGAAAAATATACAAGCAGGTCATGCAGCTCAATTCCAGAAAAATAGATGACCCAATCAAAAAATGGGCCAAAGAACTAAACAGACATTTCTCCAAAGAAGACATACAGATGGCTAACAAACACATGAAAAGATGCTCAACATCACTCATTATCAGAGAAATGCAAATCAAAACCAGAATGAGGTACCATCTCACACCAGTCAGAATGGCTGCTATCAAAAAATCTACAGACAATAAATGCTGTGGAGGGTGCAGATAAAAGAGAACCCTTTTACACTGTTGGTGAGAATGCAAACTAGTACAGCCACTGTGGAGAACAGTGTGGAGATTTCTTAAAAAACTGGAAATATAATTGCCATATGACCCAGCAATCCCACTGCTGGGCATATACACTGAGAAAACCAGAACTGTAAGAGACACGTGTACCCCAGTGTTCATCACAGCACTGTTTACAATAACCAGGACATGGAAGCAACCTAGATGCCCATTGGTAGACGAATGAATAAGAAAGCAGTGGTACATATACACAATGGAATATTACTCAGCTATTAAAAAGATTACATTTGAATCAGTTCTAATGAGGTGGATGAAACTATAGCCTATTATACAGAGAGAAGTAAGTCCGAAAGAAAAACACCAATACAGTATATTAACACATATATATGGAATTTAGAAAGATGGTAACGATGACCCTATATGTGAGACAGCAAAAGAGACACAGACGTAAAGAATAGACTTTTGGACTCTGTGGGAGAAAGCAAGGGTGGATGATTTGAGAGAATAGCATTGAAACATGTATATTATTATATGTGAAACAGATCGCCAGTCCAGGTTCGATGCATGAGACAGGGTGCTCAGGACTGGTGTACTGGGATGACCCTGAGGGATGGGATGGGGAGGGAGGTGGGAGGCGGGTTCAGGATGGGGAACACATGTACACCCATGGCTGATTCATGTCAATGTATGGCAAAAACCACTACAATATTGTAAAGTAATTAGCCTCCAATTAAAATAAATAATAAAAAAAAAGAAAATGTACGCCATTTAAATAGCTAGAAATGTAACACCAGGTTCTTATCGTTCTATGTCAGTCTGCTCATTTCCTAATGATCGGTTATTTAAAAATACTGCTTATGTTGTATTGCTGAATTCTACTACAGTTGCAAAAAAAGCTGGGGTGGGGGACTATGATGCCTGCCTGGGGGTCCATTTGCCTTCAATACTGATCACATGAGGTGAGTAAATGCGTTCAGGGGAAGTTGTTTAGGAGCAAGGTGAGCTTTAAAGTGCTTTTTCATGTCTCTTAAGATAGTTAAGCACTATTTTAAGTCAGCTTGACTAGTTGAGTGTGAAGCATTTTTGTTCTGAGAACCAAATAAAAAATGAGAAAAGAATGCAATGAAAATAAATGAAATCTTTAAAGCTCTAAAACCAGGAATTTCCTTACATTTGGTTAGTTGAAATTGATGCTACATGTACCAGCAAATTTGGAAAACTCACAGCACTGGAAAAGATCAGTTTTCATTCCAATCCCAAAGAACGGCAATGCCAAAGAATGCTCAAACTATCACACAGTTGCACACATCTCACACACTAGGAAAGTAATGCTCAAAATTCTCCAAGGCAGGCTTCAACAGTATGTGAACCATGAACTTTCAGATGTTCAAGCTGGATTTAGAAAAGGCAGAGGCACCAGAGATCAAATTGCCAACATCCACTGGATCATGGAGAAAGCAAGAAGTTCCAGAAAAACATCTATTTCTGCTTTATTGACTATGCCAAAGCCTTTGACTGTGTGGATCACAACAAACTGTGGAAAATTCTTAAAGAGATGGGAATACCAGACCACCTGACCTGCCTCCTGAGGGATCTGTGTGCAGGTCAGGAAGCAACAGTTAGAACTGGACAGACTGGTTCCAAATAATGAAAAGAGTACTTCAAGGCTGTATATTGTCACCTGTTTATTTAACTTATATGCAGAGTAAATCATGAGAAACACTGGGCTGGAAGAAGCACAAGCCGGAATCAACATTGCCGGGAGAAATATCAATAACCTCAGATATGCAGATGACACCACCCTTATGGCAGAAAGTGAAGAAGAACTAAAGAGCCTCTTGATGAAAGTGAAAGAGGAGAGCGAAAAAGTTGGCTTAAAGCTCAACATTCAGAAAACAAAGATCATGGCATCTGGTCCCATCACTTCCTGGGAAATAGATAGGGAAACAATGGAAATAGTGGCAGACTTTATTTTGGGGGCTCCAAAATTACTGCAGATGGTAACTGCAGCCATGAAATTAAAAGATGTTTATTTTGACCAACCTAGACAGCATATTAAAAAGCAGAGACATTACTTTCCCAACAAAAATCTGTCTAGTCAAAGCTATGGTTTTTCCAGTAGTCATGTATGGATATGAGAGTTGGACTATAAAGAAAGCTGAGCGGTGAAGAATTGATGCTTTTGAACTGTGGTGTTGGAGAAGACCCTTGAGAGTCCTTTGGACTGCAAGGAGATCCAACCAGTCCATCCTAATGGAAATCAGTCTTGAATAATCATTGGAAACACTGATGCTGAAGTTGAAACTCCAATACTTTGGCCACCTGATGCAAAGAACTGACTCATTAGAAAAGACCCTGATGCTGGGAAAAATTGAAGGCAGGAGGAGAAGGGGATGACAGTGAATGAGATGGTTGGATGGCATCACAGACTCAGTGGACTTGAGTTTGAGTAAACTCAGGGATTTGGCGATGGACAGGGAGGACTGGCGTGCTGCAGTCCATGGGGTCACAAAGAGTTGGACATGACTGAGCGACTGAACTGAACTGAACTGAATTGTGTGTGAAACCTGCATCTATCTGTTCATAAAGTACCCGTCTTCATCAGAGGGTAGGTTGACTATATGAAGGAGGAGAGGGCTAACCCATGGTTGTAACAGTCCTTAGAGTAGTTGTGGAAAGGGAAATGATTTGCTTCTGATTGCATAGTGGCAGAGCAGAGAAGCACTGGTGCATTTTATGAGACAAGAACCTGAAGGACAGAACTAGTTGTTAACAGAAAGAAGTAACACATCAAGGAACTAAAGCCTTCTCTCTTAGTTTTAAGGCTGCTATTACCTTCCTTTCTCCTTTCTTCTCTCCTCTATGTTTGCACTTTAAATAACAGGCCATTTAATATAAAGTATGATAGGTGCCTGGTATGATCATTATAGATGGCTCAGTGGTAAAGAATCCACCTTCACTACAGGAGGCAGAGAAGACATGGGTTCAATCCCTGAGTTGGGAATTTCCCCTGGAGGAGGAGATGGCACCCCACTCCAGTATTCTTGCCTGGAAAATATCATGGGCAGAGGAGTCTGGCAGACTGCAGTTCATAGGGTTGCAAAGAGTCAGACACACAGATTGACTGAGCACACACACGCACACACATGATCATTATAGAAGTATTTTCTACTAATAATCTGGATTACTTGTTGATTTTACTTTTTGGAGCTATCAATGTTACCAAAAATTAATATCACATTTTAAGTATGAATCTAAATATCCCCTAACATTTGAGAGGATCATGGCTAGAGGACAAATAAGGTCCCACTTAACAGATGTCAAAATACTTAAAAGCTATAACTCAAGCTAGAAATACTAAATTATGTTCTATTCTTCCTAAAGATAGGAAGGCCAGGTTTGAAATATGAGTTCTCAGTTCCTCAGAATTTTGTATAAGTACTGCGCCACTCATGGATTGGGCTACTGTATCTCCACTTGATCCTTGGAATTTTGAGTGGGAAAGTCATGGTGGAACAAGGTCAGCCCTTACTCAATGGCCCCTATCACTTCTCTTTTTATGCCCTATTACATTCTATGGTGCATATGACCTCAAACATGAGTGTGAACCCCTTATCTTGTATATTCAAGTTCCATACATATCTGCAAACAATTGGCCCTTGTTTGCATCTTGGGCCTGGGGTGAGCACCTTGGTGTCATGATCTTCCTTCAGGAGGATGAACCTGGGACATACCCAGCACAGGCTCAGGGCATTTGGGAGAATATTCCTGGTGTAAATTACCCTGAGTGCAGTTTAGAAGGGAGATCCCTTTGCCCTGTGGCTGCCTTGCTCAGTGAGGATGGATGTGGTAAGAGAAGACAAAGGGGGCCCTCAAGCATGGAGTCTGGGAAAGAGGCACCTGTTGCCTGTTTCTAAGGACAGGAATGAATGAATATATCAAAAACTTTGTAAAGTGTGAAATCACCTATAACATGAAGTGATTTAGTAAATTCTTAAAGCTTGACTCCTTTACAAACAACTAGTACTGGATATGAAAACAAACTTCTCATTATAATTAACCATTAAAATTTTATGAGCACAATCTCATAAGGTTAGAGCAGGAATTTCTGATATTTTACATAAGGTACATTTAAATAATATATTTTGAAAAAACATTATAGGACTACACCAGTCTCCTATTTTGAGACAGAAATGTGAACATCTTTCATAGCTGATCTCCATCTTATATTTGAGTCTGTTTTATAATATGAGAGTATGTGTGAACATAGAATTATTAATAAATTCTCACTATAAAATATAAATGTATTTCTTTCAGCTTTGCCTTTGTTTATTTTCTATACGGTGTCAGTTTTTTTCAATTACTTGCACGGAGAAAACAAAACTGGCAAAGAAGGAAAATAATCTCTCCCAAGAATCAATTATATCCTAATTTCAGAGGAATCCCAGTGTATTATTCCAGAAGGTCAAGTTCATTCACGATAAATTGCTTCACAGAGTAGATTCACCAAGACAATTTATAATTTTTAGGACTTTCTTTGTTTCCAGTAGCAGTTTGTATTTTTCAAACATGTATTGTTTAATGTTTCAACATACAGTTTTTTTCTTCTTTGTGACTTTTGACTTCCTTCATTTCCCTGAAAAGCTTTAAAAATGTTACCTATTGAAAAAGGATTATATATAAGTCGTGGTTCCTGATCCTGCGAGTATAGAGTAGATTATACGACTATTCTGTGCTCTATAAAACTGGTTTTAGGTAAGGGTCAATATAGAAAGCTCTGCTTATTTGTATATTTGACATTTATTGAACATTTATTAGATGCATATCCATTGTCATAGGCAATGGATGCATGAGAATATAGACAGAGCAATAATAATTTCTGAATTATTTCTGAATAAAAATCTATATCAGTCACTCCCAAAGTGTGGGCCCTCAACAAGCAGCATCAGCAACACCTGGGAATTAGTTAGAAATGGAGATTCTTGGGTCCCAACTTAGTCCTACTAAAATCAGAATTTCTAGGTGCAGAGTACGAATTTATTTTTATTTATTTGACAGTCCTTCCAGGTGTAGCTGATGCATGCCAAAGCTTAAGAATCACTGTTCTGTGTATTATTGAAAGTTGTTAAATTAGAAAAATATATTTATGGTCTAATCAGCATACATTTATTTAACACCTCTTACATCTCAACCCCTCTGGGTATACAGAATGAAGTAAGAAATGGTCCATGCCCTCAAAGAGGTCATAGTCTATTTGGGCACACATACCTACCATGAGCCAAGCTTTGTGTTAGCTTTTCAGTGGAGTATATGAGAAGAAAAAGTTTATATATACACACATATATGTATTTTTATAAATATATATATACACATATATATATACCCACCCTGAGATATATATATATATATATATACGTATATCAGTATGAGTAAATATAGCATTTCAAAGAATGATAAAAATGTTATTTTTGAGAGAAAATGCTTCAAAATGATTTAAAATCATTGTGAATAATAGAATCACAATTCTAATATTGTTATTTTTTACCTTTAGAATAAAATATATTTGAATTTATATTTTATTGTTGAGAAGTACACTTGTGACTAAATGGAAATTTTTTGCTCATTGTTTTTCAGAGATTATTAAGGAGGTTTACAGTTGACCAAAAGTGAATTGTGCTTTAATGAGAATAATCAATACTATTTCTTTTTTAATAGTTGAAAGAAGAAGAAGATATAATATTAACTACCGAATCAAGGAGCTTGGCACTCTTATTCCAAAGTCTAATGATCCGTGAGTTCAATAATCATTTCTTAATAATGTTATGGTTTCAGTACTACACAAAACAGGTGGGAGGGAAGAGGTGGAGGGGTGAACCAATGCTAAGTAAAGTAAGCAGCTTATGGTGAAGACAAGGCTACTACTGGTGTCATTTTAAAATATCTATTCAAGGCTGATAGTTATTAAACATCAGATATCAAAATTGTTACTAACACTTATCCTATTGAGCTTTAGGAAATAAGTAAATTACTTTTTCTTAGTACATAACAAATCTTTCTGTATGGCACCAATATTTGCAAATTTAGTGATAGTAACATACTTTCATGATATCAACTGGAATCTTCAATTTATAGTTTTAGCAATTCTTCCAATTTAAGATTTATGTGTACATGAAAATTGGAATGTTGAATTCTCAGAGGTTCCAAAATTCAAGCAAAAAATATACAAGCAAAAAATAAGAATTGTAGAAACGTACTTCTTGATATTTATCAATAATTTGTTATTGTAATTAAATTTTCAGCTAGGTTTTGATACCATATAGTCACAAAGTCAGTTGAACTAGATGTTTGAGGTTGTAAATTTCAAGAAATAGTTGATTAATCAAAATGTCAATTTACCATGTTTCTCTAAAACCATGAAAACATTGTAGCATTAATAAGGACTTGAAAAAAATGTTTTGTTCAGACAGAACTGGACTCTCCAAACACTGGCATTATCCATTATTCAGAAATGATGAGGTTTGATACAGTGTTTTTTGTGAAAAGTGAAAGTACTCTTTCCCTAAATGCAAATATGCTAATTCACTTGGAAGATTCAATCATTCGTAACGGAGGAAATGCAATATATTTATTCTTATGGGCATAGTAGATAATGAAGCTTCTTGAGTAGAATGACAGAAAGAACACTGGGTGTGGAGTCTGAAGAGCTTAATCTTGGCTAGGATCCACCACTAACTTTTCAAATCTTTTGAAGTCTCTCAGCATGCAACTCTTTCTATTAGCAGAACAGAACACCCATTTTCCAGATAAAACTTTAACACTTAAAACATGAATGCACATTTATTCACCAAACATTTGATATAAGGTCAAGACTTTGTCATTTGAATATGTTTTCAATTTTCTGTCTTACATAAACTGCACAAAAATATATAGTCTATTTTAATTTCTTATAGATAAAACAAAAACCTAAGTGCCAACACCTAAGTGTAGATGGATTTTTTTAAATGATTGCACCCTAATTTGTAACAGCATATTTTTAGCAAACTATCTTAGTGACATTTTACTTTATTTTTTTCTGAGGTTTTTAATATACAAGGGCTAAATATAAGAGCTGTTTTTATAAATGCTTTTTCTTATTTTGTATTCATATTTCATTAGTTAACATACATAATTTAATTATATTATCACAATAATAAGTACAGTGGACTTTCATTTAACAGCCTGTCAATAAGCACTGTCACCTGAAGGATAACAGAAGTACCTGGGTGTCTCAGAAGGTAGCCTAGTGGCCTCTATTATCTACTTTGTTCTGACAACAGTCAGTGAGCATCACAAAGGGAATGAAGAACATTAATTAATCCTGAAAGTGATCAGATAAAAGTCAGTTAAGAGAGCTTCTCTTGTAACTGATAGAGCTAACCCACAGTTCCATGGCTAGGTTATATGCAGAAAACAAGCGATAAGACGGGAAGATTAAACTATGAAGCCTGACTGAACATCTTTTGAGATCACCATGCCTATAAAGCACCAATTATGGATGGAGTTTTATAAAAATAAAATAATATGTATAACCTCAAAAATGATAACGCTTATGTGAGGGGTAATTATTACTCTATATTTTTATAGAGTAGCTATGGCTATAAAATGGCTCCTCTCTGGTTCTAATTCATTGTCAAGAACAAGGATGCTCGGGGCTGGAGCACTGGGATGACCCAGAGGGATGGGATGGGGAGGGAGGTGGGAGTGGGGTTCAAGATGGGGAACACATGTACACCCGGGGTGGATTCATGTCAATGTAAGGCAAAACCAACCAATATAATATTGTAAAGTAATTAGCCTCCAATTAAAAATAAGAAAAAGAACAAGGGATGGCAAAATTTTCATTGTCAAGACCAAAGGATGGCAAACTTTTCCTTTAAAGGGTCAGATAGTAATTATTTCAAACTTTGTGAGCATAAAATCTGCCAATTATTCAACTCTGCCATTGTAGCATGAAAGCAGACATAGACAATATGTATATGAAAGAGGATGACTACATCTGATGAAACTTTATTGACAAAAGTAGGCTGTGGGCTGACCTAGAATAAGGAAAATCAGTTTATCCATAATCACATCTGAAAGGGACCATAGTTGGGGAAGCTTCATTGTGAGCCTTCTTAAGTGGTTTTCTCTTCTTTGTAGATTTCAGAAAGGAGAATTAGTAATTGTTTTAATTCTATTATATCCTATCATATGTAGGCACTGGAAATATAAAAGTATTATATATTATACATATTAGGAGGATAGTAATACCTCATGAAAGCTTTGTTGCAGTTTTATGTACAAAGAATGCACTAGGTCACAATAGAAAACACATTTCTTATGGCAGATGCATTTTAAAGGGTGGGAAAACCGCAAATTTGAAAAAACAGTGCTAAATAGAGAGAGGAGACCTAGGGTCCAACTTCCAAATGCATGTGTTTAGAACTCTGAAGCTTTGATTCTACTGGGTCAGTTCTTCTTCGTTTCTTATCTTGTTGTCCACTCTCCAGACGTGAGAGTGGACCAACCCCCGTAGGAGTGGTCTAGATCTGGCTCAGTTTCCCTCTTTACATTTTTTTTGTTACTTCCTCTTTGGTAGTTCTGGGGGCTTGATTGGTTGTGCTTCATGCCAATGAGGCATGAACCAGATACCAGTCCGGGAAGAGGGTAAGAAGAGGACATTATGCAAATGAAGCATGACCTCAGGGTCGAATCAGGGAAAGGAGTGTCAGTATGTTCTCCCATAACTGTTTTTGACTGCTCTTTTGGACTGCCGTTTTGGGCCCTGTTTCCCTCTTCTAACTAGCCTGCAGTTCTAAAATGGCTCTGAATGCCTTTCCAGCTCATGACTGGAATAAATTTAGGATTTGGTTTAGGAAGGGCTTCCCTTGTGGCTCAGCTGGTAAAGAATCTGCCTGCAATGGGGGAGACCTTGGTTTGATCCCTGGGTTGGGAAGATCTCCTAGAGAAGGCGAAGGCTACCCACTCCAGTATTCTGGCCTGGAGAATTCCATGGACTCTGTATTCCATGGGGTCGCAGAGTTGGACACGACTGACTTTCACTTTCACTTGGTTTAGGAAATGAAAGCTAATACCTGAAGGGGTTTTGAATTCTATGAAGTTACCATTTTTGTGTATCAAAACTTTCAGAAATTTGTCCTTCTTTCTTCTTTGCTGGATCAAAATAGTATGGTCAGAAGGGAAACAAATAGTAAAGAGTTATAGTTGAGATGAATATGTTGAGAAAATGAAATGAAAAACACACTACCAGGGAATGATAATATCTGAACCATTAGTGAAAAATAAAACCAAACAGAACTAACAAATAAAAAGGTGAAGCATTTCTACAGATGTGTGGTAGTGATCTACTTTATATGTGCTTTTTATTAATCATATTTACAAAAATCATATTTGTAAATATAAAAATGGCAGCAGGGTATGCATTGTGCTATCAAATTATTACTTTTTCTACTTTTTTAAAGTACTTTTTCTACTTTTTTAAGATATAAACCTAAGGGGCTTTTTTTCTACTGAACTGATTTTTTTATCTTCTACAGTCAAACTTTCTTCTGCTTTTATGTAAGAATGGCAGTTGAAGTAGTAAATGAGACCTAACAAGACTTTCTAAATCAGAAGTTATAAAATGTTGATCAAAGGAAGAAGAATCAGACCTCTCATGATGTTTGCTTTCTTTTTTATTTTTGTAATGCTTTTAAGCGGATATGTACTCCTAAGATAACAGCAGATCATACATTTCCATAGTTTTGCCTGACTGCATTCCTACTCTAACTTACATATTTCTAATACCTGCTTTAGCCCTACAGACATTCAAGGTTTTAACTTCCCCAAAGATTTAAGTTCTTCAAAATAAATTATTTTGTAGAAAATAAACCAGTATGAACATTCACTCCTTAGGCAATGTGTTTATATTATACTGTCATATATAATGTTTTTAATGCCTAACTGCTTGAAATTATCTTGGGAGGTATAAATAATATATCTCCTTAATATATTTGGAAAACAAAATATTTTAGGATGAAATCTCATACATTAAAATGGCTTTAAAATAGAGTGAACTTTTAAAAATTTAGTGAAACGACAACAAATAGATATTGTAGGAAAACCCTTTGCATGTTTTCCTTTTTAAAAAATATTGATTGATTGATTTGGGCTTCCCCAGTGGCTCAGTGGTAAAGAATCCACCTGCAAAGAAGGAGACACAAGAGATGTGGGTTTGATATCTGGGTTGAGATAATCCCCTGGAGGAGTGCGTGGCAACCCTGGGAGAATCTTGCCTGGAGAATCCCATGGACAGAGGAGCCTGGTGGTCCACAGTTCATGGGGTTGCAAAGATTCGAACATGACTGAAGCAACTGATCACTTTTATTGATTTGGCTGCATCAGGTCTCAGCTGTGGTGTGTGGAACTTTGTTGCCCCACAGGATGTGGGATCTTAGTTTCTTGACCAGAGATTGAACCCATATCATTGGAAGGGACTGCTTATCCACTGGACCACCTAGGAAGTCCTCATTGTGTGTTTTCTACCAAAACCTCGAATATTTATTTTAGACCTAAATAAACAGTACCTTAAATTTCAAAGCTGACTAGGATATTGTTTTCATCGTATTCCTTCTGTCCTTCTAATGTTTTCTTTCCACGAGAAGAAATGAAACAAAATTATGAGGCACATACCAGTCAGATTTTTCAAACTATATTTTTCTACTTCTGAGTACTTAGTAAATACATATTAAGTTGCATATATTTCACATAGATCACATAAACTAAATCACATGCAGTGTAATGTCTTTAAAAAATTTCTCTACAAGCTTACTTTCTGTTGTATCAAAACAAATCTCATTATTCTAAGTTGAAAATTCACCCAGATTTTTCAACTATTTTGATTAACTTTTAGCAATTAGCTTGGCCTTATTCTCCATACATATTACCAGTTGTCAGATAATATTAAATTGATTGATATATGTTTTTAGACCTTAAAATAAGTAGCCAGTTCTATAATTCTGGATTTATCATTTTTTGTGTTTAAAAATAAGTTTTAATAAAATATTTTTCTATGCTGCAGCCTGAGGATTATAAGCAATATTTAATTGTACTTACTTATCATAAACTTTGGAGAAGGAAATGGCAACCCACTCCAGTGTTCTTGCCTGGAGAATCCCAGGGACGGTGGAGCCTGGTCAGCTGCCGTCTGTGGGGTCGCACAGAGTCGGACACGACTGAAGTGACTTAGCAGTAGCAGCATCATAAACTTATTTAAAAATAGATATATAGCTTTTTATAAAAAAATGTATTGATGCTTTTTGTGTGGAAAAATTTGCCTTATGAATCTAGAAAGTTTTGCTCTATTGCATAAAGTTGCCAAAATGATTTGTTTCACAGTTACTCAGGATCACCATTCAGGACAGACATGGGACCTTATTTTTTTTCCCTAGAAGCATAAAAGCAACCTTATAGAAAGTAGGTTAAAAGATTGGTACATATGAAATGATCTTAAAAAATTTAGGCTTAAGTCTTCAGTAATGTACATTTCCTAGTTCATTAATGCAGAAATACTGCACATAGATTTTAATCTCAGAGTTAATAATAAAAGCAATTTTCACTAAAAATATAAAAACTGTAATGGTAGAATCATGATATTGCATTTAGCTCTCCCACAAAAAGTCACTTTATTACTTTCTTTTGACACTTATTTTCATTCTGGGATTAATTTTACTATATAAGGGCTTCTTAACTATTCTATTAAAATTTCTATTCAGAAGCAATAATATCTAAGAGTGAATAATAGTCATGTAAATCATTATTTCATATTAATGTAAAAGATTTTGTAAGTTCTTATGAATTCTGCTGACATGCACAATTGTGAAAAGGTTATCTCTCCGTTCTACAGTGATATGCGCTGGAACAAAGGAACCATTCTAAAAGCATCAGTGGAGTACATCAAGTGGCTACAAAAAGAACAACAGAGAGCTCAAGAATTAGAACACAGACAGAAGAAATTAGAGCAGGCTAACAGGCGCCTTCTACTCCGCATTCAGGTTTTCATAAGAACGTTGCCATGAACCATGTACCTTACATAAGACTTATCCATCATCAGTTCTATTCATTGGTCTTGTTTTTTTTTTTCTTACTAATAATTGTTTTTTTCCTTCTCAAGGATAATTTTCATTGCCTTTTAGAAGTTCACAAATTAGACTGATTCAATTAGGTTTTGATTAGAAATCTCGGATGAAGTTGGCTTTAAAAATATATAGGGAATGACAATAGCTAGTTGAAAATGCATAAAATAGAACAAATTTTATAAACATAAATATTATCCCAGTCAAAAAATAATAGTAAATAGGATCTTTGTTTCTTTGGATAATATTGGATATTAGATTTTCCTCTCCCTCTTTTGTTTTGTAACACTGCTATGGGTTTTGTAACCTTAAGGCATATTGTGCTAGTTTATATTGTCACTCCTCATCTTCTTATGTGACACAAAATCTCAAAATATAAGTTTTCATAACTCTCAAGATTTTTTTCTTTAATATGTGAACAAGCTTATTGCCAGGTAAAACATTTGTTTCCATAAAATGGTCTTATATTGAGAAATTAATCAGGAAGAATGACTAAAAGATTTCCACTATGTCCAAATAGTTGTCTTGTAGTATGAGCCACTGTGAGACCATTATGTATCATGTATTCTTTTAACGAACAAATGGAGGAGGAATTTTTTTAGAAATCTGAGTATTTTCCTCAGGATTATTTTTCAGGCATTAGAAACATACCATGCTGTTATTTGCAAAGAATATTTCTATTTTATACTACTCTTCATGTTGAGTGCTTGTTAGATCTATTTCTGACTTATTCTCTAGAGTTGAGTTTACTATCAAAGTCATTATTTAACTATTCTTGTTTGATATTGCAGGAACTAGAAATACAGGCTCGTGCTCATGGTCTGCCAACCCTGGCTTCACTTGTCACAGTTGATTTAGGTGCTCACATCACCAAACAACAGACCCATCTAGAGCAGAATTCAGGAGACTATTGCCAACAATTGGTTCTGTCTCAGGGGACGAGCCCTGAACTCTGTGATCAAGCTATGGCCTTCTCTGATCCTTTGTCACACTTCACAGATTTATCATTTAGTGCAGCTTTGAAAGAGGAACAAAGATTGGATAACATGCTACTGGATGACACAGTATCTCCGTTTGGAACCGATCCTCTGCTATCTGCCACTTCTCCTGCAGTTTCTAAAGAGAGCAGTAGAAGAAGTAGCTTTAGCTCAGAAGATGGTGATGAGTTATAAAAAAATAAACAGGCTCAATTGACCAACTAGGAAGAAATTTTGTGCTGGTGCTATGCAATTACATTCTTGTTTCGTACATTTCTCTCGCTTAATTTTTCTGAAAAGACTATATTGGTCATGAAACACTGATTGGTTAGAAACAGCAGAATTTACAGGAAAAACAAACACGGTGTTGAAGAATTATTGACAGAAAAAAAGTTTTTTTTCCTCTTTGACCACTAAGTCCAAATCTACTTAAATTTTTTCTGGAAAGAGGCACAAGATGATAAATAGCTCTCTACTGATGTTTTAAAAGTAGTCACTTGATGGTGTGCTGTTGGAACTAACAGACTGCAAGAATAAACCTGAAACATACAAATGTTTTCTTCCTTTTGAAACATGCAAACATTTTCTTCCTTACTTTCCTCTCTTTCCTATTCAAGCTCTGACTACATTAGTTTTCAAGAATCAAGATCAACAATCTGGTGGTTCATTGCCTTTCTCCATTGTCTGGTGGATATGTTGTCTAAAGTTCAAGCCTTGAAGAGAAACTAAATAAAAGACAGATTATCTAACACTTATAATTGAAGAGTAAATCTATAATAAACTCTAGAATTTTCCACAATAAAACAGAAAATTTATAAAAGCTTTGGATTCTAAAGACTCAAATTCCCTTTGTCAGTTCAATTGCACAAATTCTAAAAGCTTCTTTGCATATTTATAGAGAAGACACACATGGTCCAGAAAAGGAACACAATGAATCTTTTCCTCAAGAATATTGGCTGGAATTGTATCGTATCACTTCACACAAATATACTCCCCCCAAAAAGTACAAAATGGAGGAAATATATGTTCTTTATTCACCTTCATTCCTCTGATTTTCTAATCAGCATCTGAAATTACATACTAAATCAGTTTTGCTTCATCGAGAAGAGATACTGGATAATCAGTCTCAGCAAATAAAATATACAAAGTCCACCTAATAAGACAGTTTGTTAATTTGTTAAATAACACTTATCACTGTTTCAAAAACTGGGTTTAAATTAATTAGTTGATAGTTTTCCTTTGAATTCATGAAATATTGAAAATTGGATTACCAACTGACAAAATAATTAGTAAAACAGAAAAGCTTTCTTATTACATTCAGCTCTGAGTAGAAGATATAGTGCTATTCCTATAAGTACTTAAAGTACCTTATGACCTTTGTCAGCATTTATTAAGAACATTTATACCTATGGTGATTTACTCAATTTTTTCTCTCTTGAGCTTCTTCAAAGCTTTGGGAATTGACTCACCAGGAATATTGCTCTGTGTTAGACCTTCATGAATAATCATCTGATCAATGGGTATTTAGGGAGAGATATTGAGAACTGCAATAAGTTTTATGAAAATATAGAACAGATGAGCAAGATATGGTCTTACTCCTCAGGGAGTTAACGAGACTGCGTAAGAAACCACAACAAAAGATAGAAGACTTTTAAAATTAAAGTCTACATGGTGCGGTATAAACTGCAAATACCGAAGTTCAGAAAAAATAAAATTGAAGGTTGGAGAATCCCCAAAGTGTGTGGGAAGAGCAGAATTTAAAACTTCTTTTAAAAAGCATATGTTTGGTGGTGTGGAGGCTATACAGGAGAATAACATCAACTAAATTATAAAATGAGAATAAGTTGGGAAAGTATATTCATGAGACATTCATTAGAGAGATCTAGAAGATGTCTACTGGGAATTTTGAAAACTATTGACAAAAACTTATGAAAGTTTCTTTGAAAACCAAGATGAAATAATGTAGGAGAAATATATATTTTTTTTAACCAGGAGGAATAAGTCTAAAAATTAAAATGCTTCTGTGTATTACTATGATTGAGATGTAGTCTTTCATGAATATTAACTTTGGGATAAATTTTTGAAAGGGTGTTTCAGGTTTTACTCACATGAAAAATACGTCATCACAAAATTTGAGACATTGCTAATTAAAGTGGACAAACTAAATCCTTATGGTGAAGTAATTATCTCAGGCTTGGTTTATAGCATCAATTCAGAGTTTGGAGATTTGATATAATTTTCACTTTTTGACATGAAAAAACTCTTAATTATAGGAATAGTCATCAAAGTCAGATGGATAAATTCATCTGAAATAGGTCATGTGAAAGAAAGAATAAGATACATTTCCTCAAGAATTTGAGAACATTATATTCAATTGCTAAGTCATGTCTGATTCTTTGTCACCTCATGGACTGCAGCAAGCCAGGCTCCCCTGTCCTTCACAATCTCCCGGAGTTTGATCAAACTTATGTCCATTAAATTGGTGATGCCATTATATACTTTATTGAAAAATTCTACTTTATTATCTGAGTTGATAATTTAACATTGCAAATCATAGAGAAGGAATATATCTTAGAGTCAATGCAAAACACATCATTCTAGACAGAGGCTAATTTCTGTATAATTTTATACGTTATTCTAATTTCTTCATATTCTAGAAAAATTACACTATTGATGTCATTATTTGTCACCATTTTCCATTCTGCTAAACTACTCCTACTCAGCCCTGAAAGCCATTTCTCGTAATCTCAGCTAGTGAATGGCTTAACACAAGATGGTAAAGTCTGGATGAGAGAGTTCTGTTAGAGGAAATATTTGCTGCTGCTTGCAGATTATAATAGCTATTAGGGGATTGTGAAATAGGTAATGGAATTTTAAAGGCAGAGTAAAAGATAGTGTTTTTTCACAGTCAACTAAAGTAGATTAAAAAATTAATTTTAGTTCTTAACTTTTGAAGGCCTTGAGAATTTATGGAAAGTTATAGACCTTCTCCCCCCCTCAAAAAATACAGTTTATATATGCAGCCCTAAATTTATATGCACTAAGAGTTTTGTGGGACCTCCTGTATATCTCCTTGGATCCCAGATGAAAAATTCTCACATCAAGAGCAAAGTGTAATGTCATATGTAATGAGAGAAGAGGGAGCCCTAGTTATCTGAATATCATTATCCAAGCTCCAGAAATGATAAAGTTGCATTGGTAAGTGAAAGTGTACCAAACACTAGCTGCTTTCACTAAAGAAGTTGTGAATTCATTTATAAAATACACCCTTTCTAACAACTCCTGTTATATATATGCCTCTGTCATATATTTACACATTATGGCTCACAGTTTCTCTGTGATAATTAGATGTTGCAAGTATCTGGCAATGATATTTTAAGGTTATATATGTATATATTTATCAAAGCAGAGATAATATTAATTCACAGGCAAATTATTTGACTATCTAAGAATCAAAAAAAATGATCCTTGGGAAAATTGATGCCTATAATATTTTTGCAGAAATGAGACATACAATCGTATGTCTGCTTTAGGAGACGTGAAGTTGCTCCATTGTGTGCCACCTCTTTGTAATCCCATGGACAGTAGTCTACCAAGCTTCTCCATCCGTGGAATTTTCTAGGCAAGAGTACTGGAGTGGTTTGCCATTTCCTTTTCCAGGGCATCTTCCCTACCTGGGGATTGAACCCAGGTTCCCCGCACTGCAGGCAGACCCTTTACCCTCTAAGCCACCAGGGAAGCCCATATACAACAGTAAAACAGATATATTGTCTAAAATAATTTTATCACAATAAACATCAGCTATCAATGGACTATTAATGCACAACTTAACCAAGTCTTGTTCATGCAAATAATTATATAATTGCTATCATAATAAAAAACTTTGCTAAAATGAAATAAAACAATTTAAAAATTATTTTTATTTATGTTTCAAGATAAGGTCCCATGCAATCTTTTTTCTCTGAAGTATTGGCTTCCTTTCCCTGAAATCACATTAAACAACCTTTCCAACTCCTAATTTTCTTAAAATAACAAGGACCGCTTATAAGTAGATGTAGCTTTTTGTATGTTTTTTCTTTTTAGTGTCCTTTCTTCTTGAATTTTCCCCATAACTGGAGAATATATATATACAGATAATATTTCCTCAGTTTACAGATGTGAAGTCAGTGACTATCGCTTTCTATGTGTGAGTGCAAAAGTTAAATAATAATTAGCCAGATGGATTGGGAACATTGAGAAACAGCCTTCCTCTATTTTTTAAACTCATTCTTTGCCACTCACATCACTGTAAATAAAATAGTAGCTCTTTCTTTAAAAAATAAACAAATGAGTTTTTTGATTTGGTATGGTCATTTACCTTCATGTCAAGGGAGAAGTTAGGTTTCACAAGGTAAAATATAATTTATTTTTTCTTTGTTTTGATAGATTGAGTCATTCTGGAATTTTCTTATACTTCAAACTATCATGAAAATACTTTTTACTCTTATGATATTGTGGAATTTTGATATTTTATAATGTCTCTAGGCTGATATTTACCTACCTTATAAGGTCTAAAATGTAGATGAAAACTGGAATCAATTAATCATTTTGCTATGTTATCAACATTAGATCAGCCATCTGGATCTCTTGAAAATACCTAAGAACTGAATTTTGCTTTGGTATTGATTATGGCACAGTCTATATCTGTTACATGGAATTACATCATTTGCCCTTCTGATGCCCAGCTTGTTGATAAGTACAAGATATCAATTTGATTTAGTGTAAATTACATATACAGCAATTTTATTACATTTACTTAATAAATACTTAACACAAAATTTAGAGTGTTGCATATCTAATGCATCTTACAACCTTCCTGTAATCGTTATTCATTGTATACATCAATATTTTATCATTTGTATGATTTCTAATTTGTATATGAAGTAATTAAAACCTGTTAAAAATGATTTTCTTAAAATTTCTCTGTGCTACTTTGTTTTCTGTGAGAGTCATAGAGTATTTTAGTATATAAGAGATTATCTAAAAATAATTATTTTCATTAAAAAACTTCCCACTGGATTCAACCAATTTAATGATGAAATACTTTATCTGCTGCTTTATACATAAAAGGGAACTTTTTATCTTTTTGTTGTAAAGGGATTTGTGTAGGTATTTCTACATATTCAAATTTCTATTAAGTTTTCTACTGATGAAATCTTCAGTTACTTGTCTTTTTCCCTACATTTATCTAAATGCTTCAAGATTAAAGTTAAAGACTTTTGTGTTTCCAATTCTACCTCTCCTATTCCTGCACTACCATTTTATTTCAAAAAATTCTGTATTCTCAATGCTGTTTTTTCCACAGAAATAAATTTTATTTGTATGACATTTAAAGCTGGTGATTATATATAACAGATAAAATAGAAAATATGCAAAATGTGCTGAAAGAATTATATGCAATCAGTTATATTATTCTTTATTACATGAATACTGAAGTTTAAAAGCTAACTAAATTCAAGGATCTTACCTAAGAGCATTGAAGTTGCTTATGGCGTAAAATGCTAAAATTAATTCAGCTATTTAATCTTAATAATAACAATGTAGTTAAAAATCTTTGACTTTAATAGGATTTTATATATTTGAATAACTGAAATAATAGTCCTATAATTTTGATCTAACATTGGTTAGATCAAGAAAACATTGTTAGTATAATAAGACTAGAATTTATAACTATTGCTATTTTTCATTTTTAATAGCAAAGTAATATGTCTTATTTTCTAAGAAAATAGTACTGGTGTTCTCTGATATGTACATGAATCTTTGTATACATACTGTAAAAAATGAACCAATATTTTATTTGCATGTAATCATCTAAAAGGATACTTAGCAGCCATGAGACTTCACAACTGGCAACTGCTTACTTGATAGTCCATGCTGAAAACAGTAAGCCAATATTTCCTTATTAATGAAAGTAATTGTTACATTTTTCAATATAGTTTCCTACCATCTGCTTCTTCATGCTGTTATGGTTTTGATTTACAGAAAATATTTATCAAAATGTTGCAAAATTGCTAGCAGGCATAATTGCAGCAATGAAATTACTAAAAAACCCGGCAAAATCTTTTAATATACTAGATAGTCCCCAGACAATCTAGGATAAATAGAATACTGTACTTTAATATGTAAAACATTTTAAAACTGCTAATTGGTATTGACTAGACCTATCCCTTGATAATGAAATTAATAAGAATTTCAGTTAAATGTTAAGACTTCTAATATTTAATACCATGTTTATAAATTTTTTCTACATACCTGCCTAAAAAATAATAAAACAGGATGGCTCTGAGTTGACTATAAAAATGCTATTCTATGTTCAAATATATATGCATTGATTTTTTAAAAAATGTTATATCAAATAAAGATTTTTTAATGCCTTATCAATGCTAAAAATACTGATCAAAAATATAATAATTTCTGTGTAGAAAGTAATAACCAACCTAATGAGGTAAAGGTAATTTAGGATGATCTTTTGACACTGTATAGACTGAAAAAAGGATAACTGAATGGGTTCTATACTTGATTGTTTATTGTATGTATATGTACATATGCAGTGTATTTGAGTACAAGTGCATCTCTGCCTATGTAGGAGCTTATAAAAAAGTTTTCTAATCTCTTGATATTAGGAATGACTCCACATATAAGAACATTTTATTCTTGTGTGTGTGTGTGTGTGTGCTCAGTTGTGACTGACTCTATGTGGCCCTACCAGACTCCTCTGTCCATGGAATTTTTCAGGTAAGAATACTGGAATGGGTTGTCATTACTCCAGGCTACTGCTGCTGCTAAGTCGCTTCAGTCGTGTCTGACTATGTGTGACCCCATAGACTGCAGCCCACCAGGCTCCTCCATCCCTGGGATTCTCCAGGCAAGAATACTGGAGTGGGTTGCATTTCCTTCTCCAATGCATGCATGCATGCTAAGTCGCTTCAGTCATGTCCAACTCTGTGCAACTCTACGGACAGCAGCCCTCCAGGCTCCTCTGTCCACAGGATTCTCTAGGCAAGAATGCTGGAGTGGGTTGCCATTTCCTTCTCCAGGGGATCTTCCCAGTCCAGGAATTGAACCCTCTTCTTTTAAGTCTCCTGCATTGGCAGACGGGTTCTTTATCACTAGCCCCCTGTTACTTTTTATTGGAGCCTACAGCTAGGCAACAGCTGAGACAGAGAAGAAAAGTAGTGCAACTCAGTTATGTCTGTCTCTTTTATAACCACATGGACTGCAGCCCACCCGGCTCCTCGGTCCATGGAATTTTCCAGGCAAGATTTCTGGAGTGGGTTGCTGTTTCCTTCTCCAGGGGATCATTCGACCCAGGGATCAAACCCGTGTCTCCTGTATCTCCTGCATTGGTAGGCAAATTCTTTACCACTGCCCCATCTGGGAAGCCCCCCAGATTTCTTCTCGAAAGGGATGCACACACACGTGCGCACGCGCACATGCACACACACACACACACACACACACACACACACTCCTTATGCAGAGTTGAATCAAAAAAGATGGAAAAGATGAAGAAATTTGTAACATGTTTTAACATTTTTGTTAAGTGAGATATGCGGCTCAAACAACTTAGATATAATACAAGCATTGATTTTGTTGACCACCAAAAGGAATATTGAAACCTACCTAAAAAGTTATTATTATCATCACCTGCAGAGTTCTAGCTGTGGGCTGGTTAAGTGGTAAAATACAATAAGGTTTATTGGTTAAGCACTGGATACACATCATGTTAAATATATATCAGTTTAATTAATTGGCAAGACCATTAAGACAAGAGTACAGCATTCTAGATAGTGATGATTTTGATAGGATCGACCACAATGTGGTTAAGTATATAATTTATGTAATAAGAAAAAGGTGCCTGCAGGCTATTGTTCCTAGCATGGATTAAAATTTACATATTGCTTCCCCTTATGTCAAAACATCTGGTGCCTGCAAATGCTAACATTTCCTTAAAAAGTTTCACAAGCCAAGAAAACTGGATTGGAAACAGTGCATGTGAATCATTCAAGCATTATAATAGAATAAGAACTATATTCAGAAAAAATTAAATTGCTGCGAACAATACCATAGTCAAGATTATCATTTATTTGCTTACACAAGTGAAAGGTGATGCTGTGTGTTTCTGTGGAGAAAAATAGTATTTGAGTTATATGATTCTCTCTTCAAAAATACTTATTTCATATAATTACATAGAACAAGTAGGTTTCTAAGTCCTTTAAGACTTTATAATCACTCTATGTTAGAAGTAGTATGTAGTTGTATAAAACCCATTCTAATATTCCTAAGGACAGGAAGAGGGGACCCCTGAGACTTTATTCATTCTGGCATTAAATTTCTACTTATTCATTGGTAGATATAAAAAGCAGATACATATGTATTAACTTTTCTTTAATATTTTTTTCTGAGTACATGAATTGCCTTTTCTACCTAGGCCTTCAAATCAATAAAGTTAGTTCTTCCAACTTCTATAGCATCACCTTTCTCTTGTGTCAGCAAATAATCTTGACTATGGTATTGTTTGCAGAAAGGTTTTTCTACTTCAAGAGTTTTGCTCACCACCCCAATCAACCGTTGCCATTGTCATGGTCCTTGCTGGCTATAGCAGCTAGCTGCTACTTAAAATCTATCTTTGTATTGCTGCTTTTCATAGCCATGCATATATTGCTTTCTTCAGTAGATGAATGGGCATTGAAAGCAAAAATTATACTTTAGCTTTCTCTGTATCTCACATTATTTAAAACAGTGTCTTGCTTATCATGCTGCTTTATTAATAAATGATTAAGTGATGGTTAACTGTAGGTAAAGAAAGTGTGCAAGTGTCAGATTCTTCAGATAATGATATGGTGCTCACTCAAAGCTGTGACCATCCATTGAAGTGCATCTCTTCCAATCTCTCTTTGTCAGTTCTTTCAATTGCAGTGAGATAAGTATGTGTGTTCTTTCAGTTTATTAAAAAATGTGTTCCAGAAGTAAAAATAATATCAAAAGCTACAACAATGGATATAGAGAAATGTTCTACTCTAGAATCCATCCACTTACTTATTCACTCTTTCTTTAGTAAATATCTCCCCAAAGAACAGTGGTTGTTGATAAGGGGACTATAAAAGATGATCTTTCAATAAGGTGTAGTATGTGCTGTGCTGGCAAGATTAAGTGTGCTATGGAAGCAAAGTTCAGTTCAGTTCAGTTGCTTGTCTATTTGCACCCCATGCAGTAAGGGTATCTGCACCAGCCTCAGGAAACCTGAGATCTAAAGGCAATGTGGGGGCTGGCCTTGTTCAAGAAGGGGAAGTGAGAAAGAGAAGCGGGGGGATTCGTTAAGTAGAGGCAATCAGTCAGACTCCTATGATTAGTTTAGAGAACTCATAAATGCTTTTGCTATAACTCTTTGAGGTTAGACAATTTAGATTTATTTGGAGTAATTAGCCTTAAAGTCTTACTTCTTTATCAAGCAGGACACAAGTTATTCAGGCATTTGGTCAGAGGACATTTCCTCTGCCCAGTATAAGAAAGCACTTACTGTGTGTTTATGTGAAGAGGAGTTGTGGGAGGAAGAAGTATACTGAGATGGTAAACTGAGGCATACTGTTCTCAAATAGCTTCCAGAGGGATCTTTTTCTTATTAGTTTTAAACATATAGCAGCCCCTATGTTTACCTTTTTAATACTTTTTCCATACTGTTTATGAATGCCCAACAATCCCCAATAACACCATGCCTCTTTCTATTAATCTGTGTGTGTGTGTGCTCAGTCGTGTCAGTTGTGCCTGATTCTTTGCAACCCCAGGGACCGTAGCCCACATAGGTCCTCTGTCCATGGAATTCTCCGGGCAAGAATACTAGAATGGATTGCCATTTCCTTCTCCAGGGGATCTTCCCAACCCAGGGATCACACCCATGTCTCCTTCATTTCAGGTAGACTCTTTACCACTGAGCCACTGGGGAAGCCCTTAATACCCTTAATACTCTATACATTTTATTTAAGAAACCTAGTGCAAAAACTATTGACACATAAATAGAAAGGTATACTATATCCTTGAATAGGAAGACTCAATTTAATAATGTTTTCAATTCTCCCTAAACAAATTTATAAATTTCATCAAACCAAATAGGTTTTCGTTAACCAAGCAGGTTGATATTAAACTTTATAAGATAAACAAATAAGAAAAAAAAGGGAAACATCTGAGAAAAGAGCAATTTTGGAAGACAATGGCTACCAGATATTAAAACATATCTTTCAGTCTGATTATTTAAAATTCTGTGGTCTTGGACATGAGTAAACAGACAATCCAAAGCATAGAAATAAGCCTAAGTACATATTGGTATTAAATATAAAGGAAACAGTTTTTACTTAGTAATATATATATGTGCGTGTGTATTATATACATATTGCATGCATAGAAATGTTCTCCTTTAGGTGATAAAGAGAAAGATAGGAATATGTATTTATATTTGCTCTATATGTGAAAATAAGCCATTAAAGGACATAAAAGAACCTAATGCCTGTGTTAAAGGTGGAGCAGCTCTGGGGGTACTTTCACTACATATCTTTGTATTATTTTTTTCTATATTGTGAAGCATATAAATGCATTTAGTCGACAATTTAAGACATGTGGTATGTTTATATTAAAAGTTTATTGACCCAGTTGTCTCTATTTTCGTTCTCTTCATTCACCCATAGCACTGTTGGCAATCTTGGTTTTCAATCCCTTTGGTCAGGGACAGTCCTTACTTTCCTGTTTGAAGACAAGAAAGGCAAAATGAAGCAAAACAGAAGTAGATATGTATACTTATTTGGAGGGATATTCTCAGAAGTAATTAGATCTCCACCCTGATATAAACATTAGCTAAGACCCTGCAGTAGGCAGAATAATGGCTCACTCCTGCCAAAGAGTCCGCATTCCAATTCCTGGAACCTGTGAGTATCTTAATGACAAAGAGGACTGTGCAGATATGATTAAATTAAGGATCTTAAAATGGTAGATCACTTTCTAAGTGGACCCAGATTAGTTATATTGATCCTTTAAACCAGAGAACCTTTCCAAGCTATGGTCAGAAGGAGATGAGACTTCATCATTTTCTTAACAAACAGTACTTAACTGAGATAGAAGTTGTGTTACCAGTCAACATCACAGAACCAAATGTAGGGTTAGAATCCCAGGTCAGTTGATTTCAGACCAATGTACTATTACTCATATTGTAGAATCCCAGTCTAGCTACAGGAGCAACCGATGCAATGCTTGCAATACAATTATTTCCTCAATAAAAGTTTACTGGATGAATATGACTTGGAATTTGTCAGTACATGAAGGTATACACAGTAAATAATTAGTTCAAGCTCTTACATTTTAAAAATGAGGAAATAATAATAATTATGTAAACTGGGATTTTTAAGGTGTTCAACTTAGAGTAGTGTGAGTGGTACGGATAGATCATCAGTGAGCACAGTGAAATAGGAATAGTTTTTTTAGATCACTGAATAGAGCATCAAGGAGATGAACACTGCTTGTAGTAGACTTGATATTCGAAGTTATAGATATGAATGAGGTCTCAGAAAAAGGAAAAAAGAGAAAAGAAGGATGGAAGAGCTAAAAGTAAGAGGAAGTAAAAGAGGACGGAGAAAGAAGAGGGATGGCCAAGGAGAAGGGGAAAGGGGGAGAGGAAGCAAACAAGGATAATGACAAGATGAAGATGTATCATTTCAATAAAAAGCAAAGACTGTCTATTTTCTTTTAAATTACTCAGAAGAGGAAAGAAAGAAGGTTGAGGGTTTTTTAAATTATTTTTTAATTGAAGGATAATTGCTTTACAGAATTTTGTTGTTTTCTGTCAAACCTCGACATGAATCAGCCATAGGTATATATATATATATATATCCCCTTCCTTTTCAACCTCCCTCCCATCTCCTTCCCCGTCCCACCCCTCTAGATTGATACAGAGCCCCTGTTTAAATTTCCTGAGCCATGCAGCAAATTCCAGTTGGCTATCTATTTTACACATGGTAATATATTTCTATGTTACTCTTTCCATACATCTCACCTTCTTGTCCCCTTTCCCCATGTCCGTAAGTCTATTCTCTACATCTGTTTCTCCATTGCTGCCCTGTAAGTAAATTCTTCAGTATCATTTTTCTAGATTCTGTATATTTGTTAGAATATGATATTTATCTTTCTCTTTATGAGTCACTTCACTCTGTATAATAGGTTCTAGGTTCCACCTATTATCCTATTAACCTATTATCCACCTTAACAGAATTGACTCAAATGTGTGCCTTTATATGGCCGAGTAATATTCCATTGTGTATATGTACCGCAACTTCTTTATCCATTCATCTGTTAGTGGACATCTAGGTTGCTTCCATGTTATGGCTATTGTAAATAGTGCTGCAGTGAACAATGGGATACATGTGTCTTTTTCAATTTTGGTTTCCTCAGGGTATATGCCTAGGAGTGGGGTTGCTGGGTCATATGGTGGTTTTATTCCTAGTTTTTGAAGGAATCTCCATACTGTCTTCCATAGTGGTTGTATCAATTTACATTCCCACCAACAGTACGAGAGCGTTCCCTTTTCTCCACACCCTCTCCAGCAATTATTGTTTGTAGTCTTTTTGATTACATTCTGACAGGTGTGAGGTGATATCTAATTACAGTTTTGATTTGCATTTCTCTAATAATGAGTGATGTTGAGCATCTTTTCATGTGTTTATTAGCCATCTGTATGTCTTCTTTGGAGAAATATCTGTTTAAGTCTTTTTCCCACTTTTTTAATTGGGTTGTTTGTTTCTCTGGCATTGAGTTGTATGAGCTGCTTGTATATTTTGGAAATTAATCCTTTGTCAGTTGTTTCATTTGCTATTATTACCTCCCATTCTGAGGGTTGTCTTTTCACCCTGCTTATAGTTTCCTTTGCTGTGCAAAAACTTTTAAGTTTAATCATACCCCACTTGTTTGCTTTTGTTTTTCTTTCCATTACTCTAGGAGGTGGGTCATAGAGGATCTTGCTTTGATTTATGCCATCAAGTGTTCTGCCTATGTATTTCTCTAAGAGTTTTATGGTTTATGGTCTTACATTTAGGTCTTTAATCCATTTTTAGTTTATCTCTGTGTATGGTGTTAGGAAATGTTCTAGTTTCATTCTTTTATATATAGCTGTCCAGTTTTCCAGAATGATTTATTGAAGAGGCTGTCTTTGTCTATTGTATATTCTTGCCTCCTTTGTCAAAAATAAGGTTCCCATAGGCATGGATTTATTTCTGGGCTTTCTATCTTGTTACATTGATCTATATTTCTGTTTTTGTGCCAGTATCATACTGGCTTGATGTAGTAGCTTTGTAGTATAATCTGAAGTCAGGAAGGTTGATTCCTCCAGCTCCATTCTTCTTTCTCAGGAATGCTTTGGTTATTTGGTGTTTTTGTGTTTTCATATGAATTGTGAAATTTTTGTTCTAGTTCTGTAAAAAATCCCATTGGTAATTTGATAGGGATCACGTTGAATCTGTAGATTGCATTTGGTAGTATAGTCATTTTCACAATATTGATTCTTCCTACCCAGAAATATGGAATATCTCTCCATCTGTTCATGTCATCTTTGACTTCTTTCATTAGTGTCTTATAATTTTCTGTGTACAGCTTTTTGTCTCCTTCAGTTCAGTTCAGTTCAGTCGCTCAGTCAGAACCGATTCTTTGAGACCCCATAAATCAAAGTAAGCCAGGCCTCCCTGTTCATCACCAACTCCTGGAGTTCACTCAAACTCATGTCCATTGAGTCGGTGATGCCATCCAGCCATCTCATTCTCTGTCGTCCCCTTCTCCTCCTGCCACCAATCCTTCCCAGCATCAGAGTCTTTTCCAGTGAGTCAGTTCTTCTCATGAGGTGGCCAAAGTATTGGAGTTTCAGCTTTAGCATCAGACCTTCCAATGAACACCCTTAGGTAAGTTTATTCATAGGTATTTAATTATTTTTGTTGCAATGGTGAATTGGGATTGATTCCTTAATTTCTCTTTCTGATTTTTCATTGTTAGTATATAGAAATGCAAGTGATTTCTGTGTATTGATATTGTATCCTGCAACTTTGCTAAATTCACTGATAAGCTCTAGTAATTTTGATACTATATTTAAGGTTTTCTATGTATAGTATCAAGTCATTTGCAAACAGTGAGAGCTTTACTACTTTTTCTGATCTGGATTCCTTTTATTTCTTTTGCTTTTCTGATTGCTGTCGCTAGGACTTCCAGAACTATGTTGAATAACAGTGGTGAAAGTGGACACCCTTGTCTTGTTCCTGACCTTAGGGGGAATGCTTTCAGTTTTTCACCATTGAGAATAATGTTTCCTGTAGGTTTATCATATATGGCCTTTGCTATGTTGAAGTAGGTTCCTTCTATGCCCATTTTTTGAAGAGTTTTACTCATAAATGGGTGCTGAATTTTGTCAAAGGGTTTTTCTGCATCAATTGACATGATCATATGGTTTTTATCTTTCAATTTGTTAATATGATGTATCACATTGATTGATTTGTGCATAATGAAGAATACTTGCATTCCTGGAATAAACCCAATTTGATCATGGTGTATGAGCTTTTTGATGTGTTGCTGAATTCTGTTTGCTAAAATTTTGTTGAGGACTTTTGCATCTATATTCATCAGTGATATTGGCCTGTAGTTTTCTTTTTTTGTGTTGTCTTTGTCTGGTTTTGGTATCAGGGTGATGGTGACCTTGTTGAATGAGTTTGGAAGTGTTCCTTCCTCGGCAATGTTTTGAAAGAGTTTTAGAAGGATAGGCATTAGCTCTTCTCTAAAAGTTTGATAGAGTTCTCCTGTGAAGCCATCTGGTCCTAGGCTTTTGTTTTGGGGGAGATTTCTGATCACAGTTTCAATTTCAGTGCTTGTAATTGGGTTGTTCATAGTTTCTATGTCTTCCTGGTTCAATCTTGGAAGATTTAACTTTTCTAAGAATCTGTCCATTTCTTCCAGGTCACCCATTTTATTGCCATATTCATAATAGTCTCTTATAATCCTTTGTATTTCGCATTGTGTGTTGTAACCTCTCCTTTTTCATTTCTAATTTTGTTGATTTAATTCTTCTCTCTTTTTCTCTTGATGGGTGTGGCTAAAGGCTTGTCAATTTTGTTTATCTTTTCAAAGAACCAGCTTTTAGTTTTATTAATCTTTAGTATTATTTCTTTCACTTCTTTTTCATTTATTTCTGCTCACATATTTATGATATCTTTCCTTCTACTAATTTGGGGGGATTTTTGTTCTTCTTTTTCCAGTTGTTTTAGGTGTAAAGTTAGGCTATCTATTCAATGTTTTTCTTGTTTCTTGAGGTAGGATTGTATTGCTATAAACTTCCCTCTTAGAACTGCTTTTGTTGCACTCCATAGGTTTTGAATTGTTGTGTTTTCATTGTCATTTGTTTCTAGAAAGTTTTTTATTTCCCTTTTGATTTCTTCAGTAACCTGTTGGTTATTTGGAAACGTGTTGTTTAATCTCCATGTGTTTGTGTTTCTTACAGTTTTTTCTTGTAATTGATATCTAGTCTCATAGTGTTGTGGTCAGAGAAGATGCTTGATATGATTTAAATTTTCTTAAATTTACTGAGGTTTGATTTGTGACCCAAGATGTGGTCTATCCTGGAGAATGTTCCATGTGCACTTGAGAAGAAGGTGTATTCTTCTGCATTTGGATGGAATGTTGTGAAGATATAAATGAGATCCATCTCGTCTAATGTATCATTTAAGACTTGTGTTTCCTTATTAATTTTCTGTTTTGATGATCTGTCCATTGGTATGAGTGGGGTGTTAAAGTCTCCAACTATTATTGTGCTACTGTCAATTTCTCCTTTTATGTCTGTTAGTGTCTGTCTTATGTATTGAGGTGCTCCTATATTGGGTGCATAGATATTTACAATTGTTATGTCTTCCTCTTGGATTGATCCCTTGATCATTATGTAGTGTCTTTCCTTATCTCTTATAATCTTCTTTCTTTTAAGGTCTGTTTTGTGTGATATGAGGATTGCTACTCCAACTTCCTTTTGCTTCAGATTTGCTTGGAGTATATTTTTCCATCCTCTCACTTTCAATTTATACCTGTCTTGAGGTCTGAAGTGGGTTTCTTGTAGATAGCATATATATGGGTCTTGTTTTTGTATTCATTCAGACAGTCTGTGTCTTTTGGTTGGAGCATTTAATCCATTTACATTTAAAGTAATTATTGATATATATATTCCATTTTCTGAATTGTTTGGGGTTGATTTTGTAGATCTTTTTCTTCTTTTGTATTTCTTGACTATATAAGTCCCTTTAACATTTGTTGTAAAGCTGGTTGGGTGGTACTGAATTCTCTTAACTTTTGCTTGTCTGAAAAGCTTTTTATTTCTCCATCAATTTTGAATGAGATGCTTGCTGGGTACTGTAATCTTGGTTGTAGATTTTTCCCTTTCAATACTTTAAATATATCCACACTCCCTTCTGGCCTGCAGATTTTCTGCTGAAAGATCAGCTGTTAAGTGCATGGGGTTTCCCTTGTATGTTACTCGTTGCTTCTTGTTGCTTCTCCCTTGCTGCTTTTAATATTCTTTCTTTGTGTTTAGTCTTTGTTAGTTTGATTAGTATGTGTCTTGGTGTGTTTCTCCTTGGGTTTATCCTGTATGGGACTCTTTGTCTCTTGAACTTGATTGATTATTTCCTTTTCCATGCTGGGGAAATTTTCAACTATAATCTTCTCAAAAATTTTCTCATTAACTTTCTTTTTCTCTTCTTCTTCTTGGAGCCCTATAATTTGAATGTTGCTGTGTTTGATGTTGTCCCTTAGGTCTGAGACAATCCTCAGTTCTTTTCATTCTTTTTACTTTATTCTGCTCTACAGAAGTTATTTTCACCATTTTATCTTCCAGTTCACTGATTCATTCTTCTACTTCAGATATTCTGCTATTGATTCCTTCTAGAGTATTTTTAATTTCAGTAATTGTGTTGTTTGTTTCTGTATGCTTATTCTTCAGTTCTTCTAGGTCTTTGTTAATTGATTCTTGCATTTTCTCCATTTTGGTTTCAAAGTTTTTGATCATCTTTACTATCATTATTCTGAATTCTTTTTCAGGTAGCTTGCCTATTTCCTCTTCATTTACTTGGATTTCCATGTTTCTAGTTTGTTTCTACATTTGTGTAGCATATCTCTATCTTTTCAATTTTTTTAAACTTATTGTGTTTGAGGTGTCTTTTTCCCAGGCTTCAAGGTTGAATTCTTTCTTTCTTTTGGTTTCTGCCCTTCTAAGTTGGTCCAATGGTTTGTGTAAGCTTCACATAGGGTGAGATTTGTACTGAGTTTTTGTTTCTTTGTTTATTTTTCCTTTAATGGGGAAGGCTGAGTGAGGTGGTAATCCTGTCTGCTGATGATTTGGCTTGTATTTTTGTTTTGTTTGTTGCTTAGATGAGGAGTCCTGCACAGGGTGCTACTTTTGGTTGGGTGATGCCACGTCTTGTATTCAGGTGGTTTCCTTTGTGTGAGTTCTCACTATTTGATACTCCCTACCCACGCCAGTGTTCTTGCCTGGAGAATCCCAGGGATGGTGGAGCCTGTTGGGCTGCCATCTATGGGGTTGCACAGAGTTGGACATGACTGAAGCCACTTAGCAGCAGCAGCAGCAGCAGGGTTAGTTCTCTGGTAGTCTGGGGTCTTGGAGTCAGTGCTCCCACTCTAAAGGCTCAGGGCTTGATCTCTGGTCAGGAACGAAGATTCCACAAGTGGTTTATTATGGCATTAAGGGAGATTAAAACAAATATCCAAAAACAAGAAACCAAAGATGAACCCCAGACAACTGACAGTTACAAAATCTGGCAAATAATAATTAAAATAATGGAATATATACATATACACCCATGATCAAAGTGAAAACAGTCCAACAAAAATAAAGTCCAGTAGATTGACCTGGTGAACAAAGTAAATCTAAATTTGTATTTATCAGTTAAGAACAAACCTAACTAAAGCACAAACTGGAAAACAAAACTAGAGCTAGGTGCCAATTGGGGAATACAGCAATGACAATGAAAGTAACAAATATGTTGAGAGGAAAGGAAAGAAAGAAAAGAAAAAGAAAGAATAGATATGCAAAGTTAAATAGAGGTAGATAAATAAGATTTACATATATATTAAAGATTAACTGCAAGGGGAAAAGAACCATAGAAAAAACCCAAAGGAATAAATGTAGAAATAAATAATAATAGGTTTAAAAAATTAAAACTAAAAAAAGAGAGAGAGAAAAAAAAGGAAAACTCCACAGAACTGCAAAAGCCCAACATAGAGGTAGAGGTTTATAACAGCAATAAAAAATATGACTAAGAAAAAAAATTCAAAAGCTTAATTAGATTTCATAGTGCCAATAAAATTGACAACTACAACAGAGGAGAGAGAAAAGGGAAAAACAAAAGAAAAAAATCCAAAAGACTCTACAGAGCAAGTGAAAACATAAGAATAATAAATGTTTTTCTTGAGTCACCGCTGTCAGAGTCCTTTCCCTTGCTGGGAGTCACTGTCCACCTCACCTCCCTAGGAAGCCCTCCAACACTGTGCTGATCTTTGGAGCTGCTGTGGGGGCAGCTCAGATTCTAATCTGGTCCTACTCCTCTGTGTTCTTGCCTCCAATGTCCACAGCTATCAGAATTAGTGTGTTTTCTTTTGTGGGAGCTCTCAGTGACCTTTTTATATTCCAAAGACACAGAATCTGCCTAGTTGATTATGTGGATTTAATATGCAGCTTGTACAGCTTGTGGGAAGTTTTGTGGGAAGGCTTCTTTAGCCGCAGTACCCCCTGGGTTTCAACTATGGTTTTATTTCCACATCTGCATGTGGATTTTCCACTGGGGTTTACTCCTGAGGCTGCCTTGGAGGACTTGGTCTGCCCCTGTGAGGGCCAGATGTGGAGGTGGTGCAGCTGTTTGGGTCGCAGGGGTTCTGGCAGCACCAGGCACTCAGGGGAGTTGGCGGCTAGGGCAGCAGGAAATATAGTGCCCTAGAAGGGTTTGACAACCAGTATTGGCCCATATGCTCCAGTATTCTTGCCTGGAGAAACCCCCTCCCTTACAGAGAAGCCTGGCAGGCCACAGTCTATAGGGTTGCAAAGAGTTGGACACTACTGAAGCAACCCTGTGCGCATAGATGAAAAACATTTTTTGCCTGTGGCAGCTCTGCCCCAGTGAGAGTTGAGTGTGAAGGTGGCGCAGCTGCTTAGTTTGCGGGGACCATGCCGGCACCAAGTGTGCAAGGACATGGACTGCCTCCACCACAAGAATTATGGCCCTATCAGAGTCTTTTTCCAAGTCTCTTGTAGCTAGCGATCAGAAGGACTCTTTGGCCAGTCTTTCTCTGCTGCTCTGCCCATTCAGGCACTTAGAGGGCTCCTTTGCTGGGGTCCTTCTCTGTTGTTCGGTGTGTCAGGCACATAGAGCCGCCCCTACTGGGGTCCTACTCTGTAGATTCTCAAGTCAGGCACTTAAAGGAGCACCCTGGGTGGGGTGCTCTGTAGTTCAGTGCCTGGAGTGTTTGATGGGCCAGACTTTCTATTGTTCAGCTGCTGGTGCTGGCGTGTGGGGGGAGAGAGGCTATGGTGATGGCTTTACCTCCTACATGTGACTCAGCAGTATTGCCTTGCTTCCATGGCTGCCCGGTTTTCTTCTACAGGCATTTCCCATCAGTCTCCTCCCTCACCTCCCCTCGATCTGTCTCTCTGCAGTCAACAGCAGCACTCGCCCTGGGATCGCTCCACACTCCCCAAACTCCAGCTCCCAGCTGCTGCGCCTTCCTGGGGACCCTGTCGGGGGTATGTATGGTTGCTGCAAGGACTGTCTGATTCTCATTCTATTTAGGCTGTCACAGATCAGCTGTTTCACTCTCAGACTTAAATGTTTCTCCTGTGACTAGGACAATTGCCCTGATATGGGGATCCGACCCCTGCTTCTGTTCCCCCACCCGCTGAGGGCAGGTCCAATCCTACTAACATTCCTGTTTTTCCCCCTAGTTCCTTCATCCTACCGAGTTTTTTGTGGTTCTATACGACTGAGCGACTGAACTGAACTGATATTCTTTTCTTCTGTTCAGGTACTTCTGTCTGCTTTCAGCTTGTGTTACGCAGGCACTTCTGTGTCTGAAGATGTATTCCTGATGTATCTGTGGAGAGAGATTCACTCCACATCCACCTACTCCTCCGCCATTTTCAGGTTGAGGTTTTGAATGACTTTACTTTTTCAATTTGTATTCTCCCCACTAGGTCCTATTAGTTTCAGTAACTCTTTTGAGTAACCCTAGTCACTTTAAGTGGGTGCTTCCCTGTTGGTTCAGTGGTAAAGAATCTGCCTGCTTAGCAGGAGACATGGGTTTGATCCCTTGGCCAGAAAGGATCCCATGGAGAAGGAAATGGCAACCCACTCCCGTATTCTTGCCTAGGAAATCCCAGGGACAGAGAACTTGGAATGCTACAGTCCATGGGGTTGCAAAGAGTTGAACATGACTTGGTGACTGAGCACGTGCACAGTCACTTTAGGTATTTTTCCAGACAGGTTTCATTCATCGAGTAGAGAAGAAACTGAGAAGGGTCTTAGAGAATCTCCTCCTTCTGCCTCTGTAATTCAGCTTGCCCCTTGCAAAGTCTCGATCACGTCGGTAATGTAGTCTCAGAAAGTGGGGACTTGCAATACTAGAACTGGAGTTTATCTCACTCATCCTTGTCCTGCTCTTTGCAATTGCCCAGCACCTGCAAACCTGCTTAATCATGCCTGTCCAGGCCAGGCATCCCCCTCCCCATCTTGAGTGCTGTTCCTGTGCACGTGAAACCCCCTAGTTTAAACTAGCCTATTAATAGCTGCAGCTGCTGCTGCTGTCACTTCAGTCGTGTCCGACTCTGTGTGACCCCATGGACGGAAGCCCACCAGGCTGCCCCGTCCCTGGGATTCACCAGGCAAGAACACTGGAGTGGGTTGCCATTTCCTTCTCCAATGTGTGAAAGCGAAAAGTAAAAGTGAAGTCGCTCAGTCGTGTCCGACCCTTAGCGACCCCACGGACTGCAGCCTACCAGGCTCTTCCATCCATGGGATTTTCTAGGCAAGAGTACTGGAGTGGCTTGCCATTGCCTTCTCCGATTAGCAGCTAGTGTTACCCAATACAGTCTGTTTGTAAAAACTCTGCAATCCCTTTGTTCGGGGCTCAGAGCTTGGAGTGTTGACTCCTCTGGGCCACTGATGTAATAAATCTGAGTTCTACAATTCTCCGAGTGTGGTGCTTGGTTTCTCCAGTACTGGTTTCTGCAACAGTCTCTGCTCTACAATTTAAGGGTTGTATAAACTTGAGGATTCACTTAATCTCTCTGTGCAATGCATAAATTGGCAACTATTCTTATAACCACCATATTAAGTTGCTGGGTTTCCCTGGTGTCTCAGATGGTAAAGAATCTGCCTGAAATGCAGGAGACACAGGTTCAATTTCTGGGTGTGGAAGTTCCCCTGGAGAAGGAATGGCTACCCACTCCAGTATTCTTGCCTGGAGAATTCCACTGGACAGAGGAGCCTGGCTGGCTACAATCCATGGGGTCACAGAGTCGAACACAACTGAGTGACTGAGTGTAACATTAAGTTGTTAGTGAGGACTAAAACAGAGAAAGTGCATAAGAAATTTAGCATAACACCATGTATATGTTCAGTTTAGTTTAGTTAGTTTAGTTCAGTCGCTCAGTCCTGTCCGACTCTTGGCGACACCATGGACTGCAGCATGCCAGGCTTCCCTGTCCATCAACAACTCCCAGAGTTTACTCAAACTCATGTCCATCAAGTCAGTGATGCCATCCAGCCATCTCATCCTCTGTTGTCCCCCTCTCCTCCTGCCTTCAATCTTTCCCAGCATCATGGTCTTTTCAAATGAGTCAGTTCTTCACATCAGGTGGCCAAAGTATTGGAGTTTCAGCTTTAGCATCAGTCCTTCCAACGAACACCCAGGACTGATCTCCTTTAGGATGGACTGGTTGGATCTCCTTGCAGTCCAAGGGACTCTCAAGAGTCTTCTCCAACACTTCAGTTCAAAAACATCAATTCTTCAGTGCTCAGCTTTCTTAATAGTCCAACTCTCACATCCATACATGACTACTGGAAAAGCCATAGCTTTGACTAGATGGACTTTTGTTGGTAAACTAATGTCTCTGCTTCTTAATATGCTATCTAGGTTGGTTATAGCTTTGCTTCCAAGGAGAGAGAGTCTTCTAATTTCATGCCTACATTCACCATCTGCAATGATTTTGTAGCCCCCCAAAATAAAGTCTTTCACTATTTCCATTATTTCCCCATCTATTTGCCATGAAGTGATAGGATGAGATATCATGCTCTTAGTTTTCTGAATGTTGAGTTTTAAGCCAACTTTTTCACTCTCCCCTTTCACTTGCATCAAGAGGTTCTTTAGTTCTTCACTTTCTGCCATAAGGGTGGTGTTATCTGTATATCTGAGGTTATTGAAATTTCTCCCGGAAATCTTGATTCCAGCTTGTGCATCACCCAGTCTGGCATTTTTCATGATGTACTCTGCATATAAGTTTAATAAGCAAGGTGACAATGCACAGCCTTGAGGTACTCCTTTCCCAATTTGTAACCAGTCTGTTGTTCCATGTCCAGTTCTAACTGTTGCTTCCTGACCTGAATCCAGATTTCTCAGGAGGCAGGTCAAGTGGTCTGGTATTCCCATCTCTTTCAGAATCTTCCATAGTTTGTTGTGATCCACACAATTAAAGGCTTTGGCATAGTCAATAAAGCAGAAACAGATGTTTTTCTGAAACTCATGTGTTTTTTTGATGATCCAGTGGATGTTGGAATTTGATCTCTGGTGTCTCTGCCTTTTCTAAAACCAGCTTGAACATCTGGAAGTTCAAGGTTCACGTATTGCTGAAGCCTGGCTTAGAGAATTTTGAGCATGACTTTACTAGCGTGTGAGATGAGTGCAAGTGTGCGGTAGCTTGAGCATTCTTTGGCATTGCCTTTCTTTGGGATTAGAATGAAGACTGACCTTTTCCAGTTCTGTGGCCACTGCTGAGTTTTCCAAATTTGCTGGCATATTGAGTGCAGCACTTTCACAGCATCATCTTTTAGGAGTTGAAATAGCTTAACTGAAATTCAATCGCCTCCACTAGCTTTGTTGGTAGTGATTCTTCCTAAGGCCCACTTGACTTCGCATTCCAGGATGTCTGGCTCTAGGTGAGTGATTACACCATTGTGATTATCTGGGTTATGAAGATATTTTATGTATAGTTCTTCCGTGTATTCTTGCCACCTCTTCCTAATAACACCTGCTCTGTTAGGTCCATACCATTTCTGTCCTTAATTGTGCCCATCTTTGCCTGAAATTTTCCCTTGTTATCTCTAATTTTCTTGAAGAGATATCTAGTTTTTCCCATTCTATTATTTTCCTATTTTGCACTGATCACTGAGGAAGGCTTTCTTATCTCTCCCTGCTATTCATTGAAACTCTGCATTCAAATGGGTGTATCTTTCCTTTTCTCCTTTGCCTTTATTTTCTCTTCTCAGCTATTTGTAAGGTCTGCTCAGACAACCATTTTGCCCTTTAGCATTTCTTATTCTTGGGGATGGTCTTGATCCCTGCCTCCTGTACAGTGGTCATAAAACTCATTCCAGAGTTCTTCAGGCAGTCTATCAGATGTAATCCCTTGAATCTATTTGTCACTTCCACTGTATAATCATATGGGATTTGATTTAGGTCATACCTGAATGGCTTTGTGGTTTTCCCTACTTTCTTCAATTTCAGTCTGAATTTTTTGATATGGATTTCATGATCTGAGCCACAGTAAGCTCTTGGTCTTGTTTTTTGCTGACTGTATAGAGCTTCTCCATCATTGGCTGCAAAGAATATAATCAATCTAATTTCGGTATTAACCATCTGTTTATGTCCATGTGTAGAGTCTTCTCTCGTATTGTTGGAAGAGGGTGTTTACTATGACCAGTGCATTGTCTTGGCAATACTCTGTTAGACTTTGATCTGCTTTGTTTTGTACTCCAAGGTCAAATTTGCCCATTTCTCCAGGTATCTTCTGACTCCTACTTTTGCGTTCCAGTCCCCTATAATGAAAAGGAGATCTTTTTTGGGTGTTAGTTCTAGAAGGTCTTGTAGGTCTTCATAGGAATGGTCAACTTCAGCTTCTTCAGCATTAGTGGTTGGGGCATAGACTTGGATTACTGTGATATTGAATGGTTTGCTTTGGAAATGAACAGAGATCATTCTGTCATTTTTAAGATTGCATCCAAGTACTGCATTTTGGACTCTTTTGTTGACCATGATGACTACTCCATTTCTTCTAAGGGATTCTTGCCCACAGTAGTAGATATAATGGTCATCTGCGTTAAATTCACCCATTCCAGTCCATTTTAGGTCGTTGATTCCTAAAATGTCAATATTTACATTTGCCATCTCCTGTTTGACCACTTCCAATTTGCTTTGATTCATGGATCTAACATTCCAGGTTCCTATGCATCAGACTTTACTTCCATCACCAATCACATCCACAACTGGGTGTTGTTTTTACTTTGGCTCCATCTCTTCTTTCTTAAGTGGAGTTATTTCATCAGTGGAGTTATTTCTCCACTGATATCCAGTAGCATATTGGGCACTTACTGACCTCTGGAATTCATCTTTCAGTGTCCTATCTTTTTGTCTTTCATACTGTTCATGGGGTTCTCAAGGCAAGAATGCTGAAGTGGTTTGCCATTTCCTTCTCCAGTGGACTACATTTTGTCATAACACTCCACCTTGACCCGTCCATTTTGGGTGGCCCGACACAGCATGGTTCATAGTTTCATTGAGTTAGACAAGGCTGTGGTCCATGTGATCAGTTGGATTAGTTTTCTGTGATTGTGGTTTTCATTCTGTTGGCCCTCTGATGGATAAGGATTAGAAGCTATGGAAGCTTCCTGATGGGAGAGACCAAGTGGGAAACTGGGTCTTGTTCTGATGGTTGGGGCCAGGCTCAGGAAATCTTTAATCCAATTTTCTATTGATGGGTGTGGCTGTGTTGCCTCCCTGTTATTTGACCTGAGGCCAAACTATACTGGAGGTAATGAAAATAATGGCTATGTTTAGTTCAGTGCAATTCAGTTCAGTTCAGTGGATCAGTCCTGTCTGACTCTTTGCAACCCCATGAATCACAGCACGCCAGGCCTCCTTGTCCATCACCAACTCCCAGAGTTCACTCAAATCTATGTACATCGAGTCGGTGATGCCATCCAGCCATCTCATTCTCTGTCGTACCCATCTCCTCCTGCCCCCAATCCCTCCCAGCATCAGAGTCTTTTCCAGTGAGTCAACACGTCGCATGAGGTGGCCAAAGTATTGGAGGTTCAGCTTCAGCATCAGTCCTTCCAATGAACACCCAGGATTGATCTCCTTTCGAATGGAATGGTTGGATATCCTTGCAGTCCAAGGGACTCTCAAGAGTCTTCTCCAACACCACAGTTCAAAAGCATCAATTCTTCGGTGATCAGCTTTCTTCACAGTCCAACTCTCACATCCATACATGACCACGGGAAAAACCATAGCCTTGACTAGACGGACCTTGGTTGGCAAAGTAATGTCTCTGCTTTTTAATATGCTATCTAGGTTGGTCATAACTTTCCTTACAAGGAGCAAGCGTCTTTTCATTTCATGGCTGCAATCAGCATCCACAGTGATTTTGGAGCCCCCCAAAATAAAGTCTGACACTATTTCCACTGTTTCCCCATCTATTTGCCATGAAGTGATGGGAACAGATGCCATGATCTTCGTTTTCTGAATGTTGAGCTTCAAGCCAACATTTTCACTCTCCTCTTTCATTTTCATCAAGAGACTTTTTAGTTCCTCTTCACTTTCTGCCATAAGGGTGGTATCATCTGCATATCTGAGGTTATGGATATTTCTCCTGGCAATCTTGATTCCAATTTGTGCTTCTTCCAGCCCAGCGTTCCTCATGATGTAATCTGAATATAAGTTATACAAGCAGGGTGACAATATTCAGCCTTGACGTGTTCCCTTTCCTATTTGGAACCAGTCAGTTGTTCCTTGTCCAGTTCAAACTGTTGCTTCCTGACCTGCATACAGGTCTCTCAAGAGGCAGGTCAGGTGGTCTGGTATTCCCATCTCTTTCAGAATTTTCCACAGTTTATTGTGACCCACACAGTCAAAAGCTTTGGCATAGTCAATAAAGCAGAAATAGATGTTTTTCTGGCGAGTTCTTGCTTTTTCTGGAGAGTACTAGAGAGTTCTTGCTTTTTTGATGATCCAGCAGATTTTGGCAAATTGATCTCTGTTTCCTCTGCCTTACTAAAACCAGCTTGAACATCTGGAAGTTCACGGTTCATGTATTGCTGAAGCCTGGCTTGGAGAATTTTGAGCATGACTTTACTAGCGTGTGAGATGAGTGCAAGTGTGCGGTTGTTTGAGCATTCTTTGGCATTGCCTTTCTTTGGGATTGGAATGAAAACTGACCTTTTCCAGTTCTGTGGCCACTGCTGAGTTTTCCAAATTTGCTGGCATATTGAGTGCAGCACTTTCACAGCATCATCTTTCAGGATTTGAAATAGCTCAACTGGAATTCCATCACCTCCACTAGCTTTGTTCATAGTGATGCTTTCTAAGGCCCACTTGACTTCACATTCCAAGATGTCTGGCTCTAGGTCAGTGATCACAACATCGTGATTATCTTGGTCATGAAGATCTTTTTTGTAGAGTTATTCTGTGTCTTCTTGCCACCTCTTCTTAATATTGTCTGCTTCTGTTAGGTCCATACCATTTCTTTCCTTTATCGAGCCCATCTTTGCATGAAATATTCCCTTGGAATCTCTAATTTTCTTGAAGCGATCTCTAGTCTTTCCTATTCTGTTGTTTTCCTCCATTTCTTTGCATTGATCGCTGAGGAAGGCTTTCTTATCTCTCCTTGCTATTCTTTGGAACTCTGCATTCAGATGCTTATATCTTTCCTTTTCTCCTTTGCTTTCTGCTTCTCTTCTTTTCACAGCTATTTGTAAGGGCTCCCCAGACAGCCATTTTGCTTTTTTCCATTTCTTTTCCACGGGGATGGTCTTGATGTTTAGTTAGCACCGGCTCAGAGGTTAAAGCGTCTGCTTCCAATACAGGAGACCCGGGTTCGATCCCTGGGTTGGGAAGATCCCCGGGAGAAGGAAATGGTAACCCACTCCAATATTCTTGCCTGGAGAATCCCATGGACGGAGAAGCCTGGTAGGCTATAGTCCACGGGGTCGCAAAGAGTTGGACACGACTGAGTGATGGAACAGAAGGGAACAGAAATAACTATGGCAACTATTACAGTAATCCAAGCCTATGCCCCAACGAAAACCCTGAAGAAGCCGAAGTTGAATGGTTCTATGAAGACCTACAAGACCTTTTTGAACTAACACCCAAAAAAGATGTCCTTTTCATTGTAGGGGACTGGAATGCAAAAATAGGAAGTCAAGTAACACCTGGAGTAACAGGCAAATTTGACCTTGGATCACGGAATGAAGCAGGGCAAAGTCTAATAGAGTTCTGCCACGAGAATGCACTGGTCATAGAAAACACCCTCTTTCAACAACATAAGAGAAGACTCTACACATGGACATCACCAGATGGTCAACACTGAAATTAGATTGATTATATTCTTTTCAGCCAAAGTGGAGAAGTTCTATACAGTTAGCAAAAACAAGACCAGGAGCTGACTGTGGCTCAGATCATGAACTCCTTATTGCCAAATTCAGACTTAAATTGAATAAAGAAGGGAAAAACAACTAGACCATTCAGATATGAACTAAATGAAATCCCTTATGATTATATAGTGGAATTGAGAAATAGATTTAAGGGACTAGATCTGATAGATAGAGTGCCTGATGAACTATGGATGGAGGTTCATGACATTGTACAGGAGAAAAGGATCAAGAACATCCCCAAGAAAAAGAAATGGAAAGAAGCAAAATGGCTGTGGGGGGAAGCCTTACAAATAGCTGTGAAAAGAAGAGAAGTGAAAAGCAAGAGAGAAAAGGAAAGATAAGTATCTGAATGCAGAGTTCCAAAGAATAGCAAGGAGAGATAAGAAAGCCTTCATCAGTGATCAATGCAAAGAAATAGAGGCAAACAACAGAATAGGAAAGACTAGAGATCACTTCAAGAAAATTAGAGATTCCAAGGGAACATTTCATGCAAAGATCAGCTTGATAAAGTACAGAAATGGCATGGACCTAAGAGAAGCAGAATATATTAAGAAGAGGTGGCAAGAATGCACAGAAGAACTCTACAAAAAAGATCTTCATGACCAAGATAATCACGATGTTGTGATCACTGACCTAGAGCCAGACATCTTGGAATGTGAAGTCAAGTGGGCCTTAGAAAGCATCACTATGAACAAAGCTAGTGGAGGTGATGGAATTCCAGTTGAGCTATTTCAAATCCTGAAAGATGATGCTGTGAAAGTGCTGCACTCAATATGCCAGCAAATTTGGAAAACTCAGCAGTGGCCACAGAACTGGAAAAGGTCAGTTTTCATTCCAATCCCAAAGAAAGGCAATGCCAAAGAATGCTCAGACTATCACACTATTTTGCACTCATCTCACACGCTAGTAAAGTCATGCTCAAAATTCTCTAAGCCAGCCTTCAGCAATACGTGAACCTTGAACTTCCAGATGTTCAAGCTGGTTTTAGAAAAGGCAGAGTAACCAGCGATCAAATTGCCAACATCTGCTGGATCATCGGAAAAGCAAGAGAGTTCCAGAGAAACATCTATTTCTGCTTTATTGACTATGCCAAAGCTTTTGACTGTGTGGGTCACAATAAACTGTGGAAAATTCTGAAAGAGATGGGAATACCAGACCACCTGACCTGCCTCTTGAGAGACCTGTATGCAGGTCAGGAAGCAACAGTTTGAACTGGACAAGGAACAACTGACTGGCTCCAAATAGCAAAAGGAGTACGTCAAGGCTGAATATTGTCACCCTGCTTGTTTAACTTATATTCAGAGTACATCATGAGGAACGCTGGGCTGGAAGAAGCACAAATTGGAATCAAGATTGCCGGGAGAAATATCCATAACCTCAGATATGCAGATGACACCACCCTTATGGCAGAAAGTGAAGAGGAACTCAAAAGCCTCTGATGAAAGTGAAAGAGGAGAGTGAAAATGTTGGCTTGAAGTTCAACATTCAGAAAACGAAGATCATGGCATCTGTTCCCATCACTTCATGGCAAATAGATGGGGAAACAGTGGAAATAGTGTCAGACTTTATTTTGGGGGGCTCCAAAATCACTGTGGATGCTGATTGCAGCCATGAAATGAAAAGACGCTTGCTCCTTGTAAGGAAAGTTATGACCAACCTAGATAGCATATTAAAAAGCAGAGACATTACTTTGCCAACCAAGGTCCGTCTAGTCAAGGCTATGGTTTTTCCCGTGGTCATGTATGGATGTGAGAGTTGGACTGTGAAGAAAGCTGATCACCGAAGAATTGATGCTTTTGAACTATGGTGTTGGAGAAGACTCTTGAGAGTCCCTTGGACTGCAAGGAGATCCAACCATTCCATTCGAAAGGAGTTCAATCCTGGGTGTTCATTGGAAGGACTGATGCTGAAGCTGAACCTCCAATAATTTGGCCACCTCATGTGACGAGTTGACTCACTGGAAAAGACTCTGATGCTGGGAGGGACTGGGGGCAGGAGGAGACGGGGATAGCAGAGAATGATATGGTTGGATGGCATCACCGACTCGGTGGACATGAGTTTGAGTGAACTCCGGGAGTTGGTGATGGACAGGGAGGCCAGGCATGCTGTGATTCATGGGGTCGCAAAGAGTCGGATATGACTGAGTGACTTAACTGAACTGAACTGAACTATTATCAACTATTTTTTATTTCCTAACAAATTTTTATTTATATAATTTTTTTGTAATCTATTTCGCAGCAAGCTGTTATCATAATATTCTATTAACATATTCTAGCATTTCTTTCTATCTATCCATACATCAAGCAACTTGATTATTACAGAAATAATTTGAAGTGTATAGAATTTTATAATTTTTACAGTACTTCACTATACAATAATATTGGACTTCCTTGGTGGCTCAGATGGTGAAGAATCTGCATGCAACGCAGGAGTACTGGCTTCAGTCTCTGGCTTGGGAAGATGCCCTGGAAAAGGAAATGGCAACCCACTCTGGTATTCTTGCCTGGACAATTCTATGGACAGAGGAGCCTGGCAGGCTACAGTTCATTGGGTCGCAAAGAGTTAGATACGACTGAGCGACTAACATACATATACATAATAGTTCATTTATATGTCATAAATATTCAAAATCTCAGCATTAAAGTGATGAATGACAGGTCTTATATCATATAACCCAGATCACAGCTTGTCACTCTAAGCTATTTGTACTTATCACCACGAAAGTAGTATTTTTGCTTTGTTGGACATTAATACAGATGCAGAGACATTATAGTAAATAAAATCAAGATGCTACCTTCATTTTACTTAGTTTTAAGTAGGAATTATAGGCAATTAACAAATTTAAAAAATAGTAAAATGTAGTAAAAAATACATAATACTTTGATGTACTATTAGTCCTGTGATGAAAATAAAGGATGATAATATTATAGACAGTGATGAGTATCAAGATATATGCTTTGGACACATGATCAGGGAGAATACTATTGAATAGGTGACATTTGAACAGAGATCACAAAGCTATGAGTGTACAAGTTGCACAAAGGACAAGGCCAGGCAACAGAGAGAGCAAATGTTGAAAAGGCTGACTGGAAACAATTTAGCCTGTCTGAGGTATTGAAAGGGCAATGTGCTGTATTGTGGAGAAAGTGGAAGACTGTATTAGAGACTTGGGTATAGAGACAGGCATTGCTTCTGGGCTAGAATTATGGCCATATGTGTCTCATAACATAGATATTTGTTCCCAGTTTTACCATGACTAGATTACTTAGGATATAAGCAAGTTATTACAGCTTCTCCTTCACAATACTAATTGAAGTAGTGTGATTGGTGCACTGATAACTAGGATATTTCTTGAGCCAGTCATTTGTTGTATTGAATGTCTTTTTCTGACAAATACTTTGCACAGAGAGATGACTCATGAGTATAAGAAGGCAAAGCATACTCTAAAACATTTGAATGTTGGCCAAAGCTTTCAGGGCCTTCTTCAACAGTGTGGAAACGACATAGCCCGTCACTCATTCCAGCCCTTCTTCTTTGGGAAGAAGCTGTGCCACTTTGGTAGAACTGATTCCACCCCAAGTCTCAAGTATATATTTTTGAAATAGGGTTTGGTTCAGGTAACTCAGGCTTACAAATGACTCATGGCTTTTCCTTGGCAACATAATTGTTAGTAAAGTGTAGTAAAGCTCAGGAACCTCAATACCTTCATTTAATGGTGTTGCAAAGTGATTTGCTCGTTGTCTCTCCGTGTTTGTGAACAGGGCAGCGTGTAGGACTGGTTACTGCTGGGTCATATTTGCTAATAGATACACCAAACGGACTTGGCTATGTGTGTGAGACATGGTCCCTTGCAGAGCAGCAGGCGTGACTCCCATGTGTTTATGTTTAAGATGGGAACAGAGGTTTGAGAAATTCTCCACCTGAGCTCTTTGCAGGCATCATAAAGTCATTTTCATACCAAAACCCCCATTTCCTTATCTTCAGGACATGCATCCAATGTGATAAGTCCCTGTAAGCCTGAGATATGTGAAAGAGGAAATTTAGATGTCAGACAGACAGCTGTTTTTCTTTTTCAAAACCATGGAAACCTGGTCACAATTCTTTTTTGCACCCCCTTTACTGTTCCTAGATTATTTCTCTTATTGATGAAAATAATTTACATGATTTAAAAAGCTGTTCTCTTGATATTCACAGAATGCACATAATTCTGAATGCACAAAGGACAGGATCACTGGTGAAATGTAGCTTCACACACTCACTCATTTTCCCGTCAGATGTTTTACATTCTATCAGAGGTTAACAGATAATTCTTAAGGAACTCATTGGCGGAGGAGAGGAACCAATATAACCACAGTTAAACACAGGATCTCATAGGAGGACCAACTAACCCAGACTTATAAGAGTCAAGAGAGGATTCCTGAAGGAAATGCCTTCTTTCCTGAGTATATGGTGAATGCCACTAATTGAAGTCATAGTAAGCAGATTTCTTAAAAATTTTGGCAACTTATTTATTTTGTTGTTTTTAAAGTAGACTAATATTTATCATTTTAAAAAGAAATAATTAAAAATAAATAGCCCAAATATATAAAATAATATGAACAATGTGATACATAAAAAGATAAATATAAAATTATATATAATAGTACAAATTTCTAAAAAATGCGCCACTATGATTTGTTAGTAAAAATAAATACAACAAAATTTAGTTATGAACAAACATATTCTTACTATATAAAGAAAGATTTCTACTGATCTTTCCCTATTAATATGTATATATATTTGTGCATATGTGTGAATGTGTGACTCTGTACATAACATGTGTAAGATTTCTTTTTGCAAAAATACCATCACATTACATTTTAGTTTTTTTGCGTATTGTATTAGGGATATCTCTTTTGTCATGGAATAATCTACATTGTTATAATGGCTTCATAAGTGTGTCTCCTGGTACACATATAGAACTTTTTCTCTAGGACACAAATATTGGATAATAGCTAGAATATGGGGTAATATTCTTCAAAGTAAGAGTATTATTCTGCATCCCTAGTTGAAGCAGTTGATCATTCTCTGTGGCCACAGTTCACCAGTGCTGTATTTTGTCTTCTGTTTTACCTTTTTCAATTGAATGGGTAAAATATTGCTATTTTGACTTATTTTACATTTCACTGACTACTACTAGGACTAAATTTTTAAAATACCTTTGGCCATTTGAGTTTCTTTAGCATGTATTCTCTTTCCATTCTTTGCCTCTTGGATGTTTTATTGTTTGTTGTCATGACACTATTTTTAATTGATTATAAGGATTCTAAATATGGGTGGCAATACTTTGTTGGTTGTACCTTTGTAGGTATGTTTTGCTAGTCTGTGGCTTTATTTTTTTTCAACTTTGTTGATGATATGTCTTTTAAAACACAAGTTTTAATCTCTTATATAGTGAACGTTTTCAATTACTCTTTCTGAGATGTATTTGTTGTATCTTATCTAGGAAATTTTTTGCTCTTTTGTTTATTGATAGGAAATTTTTTGTTCTTTTGTTTATCTGATACCTTTTGATAGTTTAAATATTTTACTTTATACATTTAAATCAAAATCTTCTGGATCTTATTTTTGTATATATAGTAAGGTAGTAATCAAATTTTCTTTTGTTCCAACTTATTTCAATATCATGTATTAAATAATCTAAAACGATTATGTTATACTATGCCATGGTATATACTTGGACAATTTTCTGTGCTCTTGTCCTTTTGTTTTTTGTCGAGTATAATTTTGTCAGCCCACACTGCTTCTGCTGTGGCTTTATATTGTCTTAATATATAGGAGAATAGGTTCCTAGTTTTTTGCTTCAAAACTGTCCTTTTGTATTCACATGAGTATGAAAAACAGTTTCCTAGTTTTGTGAATACATTTAATTTAAAGACTAATTTGGGAAAATTTACACCTTTACTATGAAAACCTTTTTCTTTATAGCAAGTTTTATGTACCTAAGAGTGTTCTGTAATTTTTTCCTAGATCTTCCACAATTTTATTACGCTTATACCTCTGTTTTAAAATTTTTTCTTCCATTAAGATGCAAATTTTTTACATTGGAATTTTTCTGTGCTTAAATTTGGGGTAGACTTTTGCCTTTCTAGGAACTTGTACATTTCATCTAGGTTTTCTAATTTGTTAGCACATAATTATTCATACTATTTCCCTATAATCCGTTTACTTTTGTTAGACTGGTAGTGACTTCTCTCTTTTATTTCTGATTTTAGTAATTTGAGTCTTTTATTCATATTTCTTTCTTTCTTTCTTGGTCAGTCTGTGCTAGTAATCCCCGTCTGTTGACATTTAACCCAAAGAATCTTGCTGGATTTTTTGTTAGTTACAACAATATATTTATGGATGTTCTTGAATTTTCTATATTGACAGTCTCTGAGAAAATTTTTTCTTCCTTTGTAATGCTTATATCTTTTAGTTCTAAGTTACACTTTTATTGACTCCTATCAATAGTTGAGTATTAAATTATCAATGATATGGGCTTTCTGACTTTATTGATGTCAATAAAAATTTTAAGAAAAAAGTATTAAAAATAAGAAAAAAGTAAAAAAGAATACTGGATGCTTTTCCAGTGCTTGTAACTTTGACTTTTTAATTGATTAAATGATGTTACAAATCTGAAGGGGCAAGTGTGAACTGGCAGAAAAATTGATTTTAATGTAAATTATTAAAACTCAACATTCAGAAAACTAAGATTGTGGCATCTGGTCCCATCACTTCATGGGAAATAGATGGGGAAACAGTGTCAGACTTTATTTTCTTGGGCTCCAAAATCACTGCAGATAGTGACTGTAGCCATGAAATTAAAAGACATTTGCTCCTTGGAAAAAAAGCTGTGACCAATCTAGACATCATATTAAAAAGCAGAGACATTACCTTGCTGACAAAAGTCCGTCTAGTCAAAGCTATGGGTTTTCCAGTAGTCATGTATGGATGTGAGAGTTGGACAATAAAGAAAGCTGCACCGAAGAATTGATGCTTTTGAACTGTGGTGTTGGAGAAGACTCTTGAGAGTCCCTTGGACTGCAAGGAGATCCAACCAGTCAAACCTAAAGGAAATCAGTCCTGAATATTCATTGGAAGAATTGATACTGAAGCTTCAATACTTTGGCCACCTGATGTGAAGAACTGACTCATTTGAAAATACCCTGATGCTGGGAAAGATTGAAGGCAGGAGGAGAAGGGGACGACAGAGGATGAGGTGGTTGGAGGGCATCACTGACTCGATGGACATGAATTTGAGTACGCTCTGGGAGTTGGTGATGGACAGGGAAGCCTGGCATGCTGCCGTCCACGGGGTCGCAAAGAGTCAGACACAACTGAGCAACTGAACTGACCGACTGAGAGAAAAGCAAATGATCCTTGCCCATAGCAGTGCAAAAGTATCTTGTCTGGTAGTCATGCAATTGATTTTAATACAAGTTTATTTTATGTTTATTTGATAAAACTTTTTAAAGCTCTGCTTTGGCAGTGTAAATGTTTATACATTTTTTAAGCAATAAATATGAAACTTGCTAAAAGTTTTTAGTAAATTGTTTTTCATTGGTGTAGGGAGGTTCAATCTGTTCATATATGTGGGAGCTATAGGGGGTATTTGTCTTTCTCTCATTTTTCTTTACTTTAGTTTTATTTAGTCTTTTTTATTTTTAAAATTTTATACATATGGATATCCAATTTTCCAAGTACCATTTGTTGAAAAGACTATTCTTCTTTCACTCTATTGTCCTTGTACCTTTGTTGAAAATCATTTTTTCATGTATTTATAGGTATATTTCTGGACTATCCTGTCCTATCGACCTCTTTAACTAGTGTATGCCAATACTACACTGTCTGGATTACTGTACCCTTATAACTTCTCTTAAAAGCATATAGTGTAGGTTTAAGAACTTTTTTGCTTCTCTTTCGAGCTCGTTTACTTTTCCATATGAATTTTAGAATCAGCTTTCCAATTTTGCAGATTGACAGCTGAAATTTTGACTGGGTTTGTTATGACTATAAATGAGTTTTGGAAGAAATAGATTCATAACAAAATGGAGTCTTTAGGCCAACCACTGAATTTTGTAGAATTCATCAGATTTTCCACATGTTGTCTGTCTAAAGACAGTTTTACTTATCTTTTCTTAATATTGAATTATTTTATTTCTTTTTCTTGCCTGACTATTTCATTGGCTAAACCTATAGCGGAAGTTGAACAACAGTGGTGAGAGCAGAAATCCTTGTATGTTTCTGACCTTTTGGGTAGAAAATATACAAAATCTGTGAAGAATTTTTTCAATCTATTTCAGAAGGCAGAGACTGATACAAAAAAAATTTCAAGTTCAGACTCAGAATCCTCAGTGAATATATCAAGCTTTTGTTTGAAAAAGTCTATGCCCAGGAGTTGAGATTATACTCTAAGTGTTGGATTTGCCCTTGAAATATAGCAAAACTGGAATCATATTCATTTTCAGTCAGTTCAGTCACTAGGTCATGTCCAACTCTTTGCGACCCCATGGACTGCAACACAACAGGCTTCCCTGTCCATCACCAACTCCCGGAGCTTGCTCACACTTGTGTCCATTGAGCTGGTGGCTCCATCCAACCATCTCATCCTTTGTCGTCCCCTTCTCCTCCTGCCTTCAATCTTTCCCAGCATCAGGGTGTTTTCTAATGAGTCAGTTCTTTGCATCAGGTGGCCAAAGTATTGAAGTTTCAGCATCAATCCTTCCAATGAATATTCAGGACTGATTTCCTTTAGGGTTGACTGGCTTGATCTTGCAGTCCAAGGGACTTTCAAGAGTCTTCTCCAATACCACAGTTCAAAAGCATCAATTCCTCAGGACTCAGCTTTCTTTATGGTCCAGCTGTCACATCCATACATGACTACTAGAAAAAGCATAGCTTTGACTAGACAGAACTTTGTTGGCAAAGTGATGTCTCTTCTTTTTAAGATGCTGTCTATGTTTGTCATACTTTTCTTCCAAGGAGCAAGCATCTTTTAATTTCATGGTTGCAGTCACCATCTGCAGTGAGTTTGGAGCCCGAGAAAATACAGTCTTTCACTGTTTCCATTGTTTTCCCATCTATTTGCCATGAAGTGGTGGGACCAGTGCCATGATCTTAGTTTTTTGAATGATAAGTTTTAAGCCAGATTTTTCACTCTCCTCTTTCACTTTCATCAAGAGACTCTTTAGTTCCTCTTCGCTTTCTGCCATAAGGGTGGTGTCATCTCCATATCCGAGGTTATTGATATTTCTCCCAGCAATCTTGATTCCAGCCTGTGCTTCATCCAGCTGGGCATTTCACATGATGTACTTTTCATATAAGTTAAATAAGCAGGGTGACAATATACAGCCTTGACGTACTCCTTTCCCAAATTGGAACCAGTCTGTTGTTTCATGTCTGGTTCTAACTGTTGCTTCTTGACCTGCATACAGATTTCTTAGGAAGCAGGTAAGGTGGTCTGGTTCATTTTAACAAAGCCTAAAACAAAATTTTGATAGCTGCAGTTTACCTCCAATAATTTAACCTTTTGCTGAAAGTAAAGTTTATACTCTACAGAGGAAAATAACATAATCCAGAGTTTTGCCACTACAACTTTTACAATAGTTGGAATATAATTCACTATCACTAGACCTGTGAAAAAGTAGAGAAAAATTACTGATAAAAAAGAAATTCTTTTAAGTCAAAAAGCACAAATCCAGGTACAATCCTGATATTGGATTTAGCAGAAAATGACTTCAAAACAACAAATTTTCAAAATTTTTACTTCTGAAAAAATGCTATTTTGGATTTAGAAGCTAATTAAAAGCTTTCTTTCTCTTTCTACTTCTGGTGAAACAATTCTGACATTATCATTAGTAAGCAACTGACCTCATAAGAGTAGGAAATAGATCAGTTTTACAAAAGTAAAATAGAAACATGATAAAGTTAAAATGCATTATCCTTGCTGAAATTGCAAATTTAAAGATAAATAATATACAATGTTATGCCTATCAAATTCAGAAAGGTGAAAATAAGTATTAAGATGGCATTCTGTTACTACTTGGAGGCTTTAAATTGTATGTACTCAGCAGCATGACATTATATGCCAGAAACCTTAAGGTTACTAACATTTTTGATACAAATTTCACTTCCCAAAATATATAATAAGAAAACAATGTTGAGTGCAAGCAAATATTTATATATGTTTGTTTATTCTAACCTTATTGACGATAGCACAATGTGAGGAGCACATACATTTCCAATAAAGCTGGGTGATTAACTGCTCATCTTTTTTAAGAAGTATGCAGTCATTTAAAATATTTGTTTCATTAAACGATATATATGTACATGATTGGTGACTCAGATGGTAAAGAATCCGCCTGCACTGTGGCAGACCTGGGTTCCCTTCATGGGTTGGGAAGATCCCTGGAGAAGGGACGGCAACACATTCCTGGATTCTTGCCTGGAGAATCCCCATGGACAGAGGAGCCTGGTGGGCTACACTCCATGGGGTCACAAAGTTTCAGACACTACTGAGTGACTAAGCACAGCACATGTATGCTATACATATATGCATATAATTATGTAATAATAAATCATATATTCTCAATTATTTAAATAAAATTATATGTATGAAACAACTAGAAAAATGTATGTGTGTGTTTGTGCTCAGTTGTGTCTGACTCTTTGAGACCACATGACTGTAGCCTACCAGGCTCCTCTGTCCATGGGATTCTCCAGGCAATAATACTGGAGTGGGTTGCTATTTCCTCCTCCAGAGGATCTTCCCAACCCCAGGACTGAACCAATGTCTCCTGCATCTCTTGCATTGGCAGGCAGATTCTCTACCACTGAGCCATCTGGGAAGCCTTGGAAATGTGTATAGCAATATTAATATTGATCATTTTTAGCTATAAAACTATAATTCAAAATTTCTTACATACATGTTCCTCTATCTCCAACAATGTTGGGATACAGTGTCTTGTCCTCTTTCACACAGAAAGTCTCTCACTTTCTTGCCCTTGTACCCTAATATCCTCCAGAATGAGCATCCTTCTTAACTCTGAATGCTAATTAAACTTCATGAATCACTTAAAATTTCTTCTCCTTCAAGAAGATTTCCATAGACCTGGCTGGAAATAATTTTTACCGTGTCTCTACCTTCTTATGGCCTTATTACTTGCCATCTTGGACTATAACTATTTATATCTTATGATTCAAAGAATAGTGGACTTTAAGTTCATTGAGAATAAGGATGCTTAAAACTTTTTGTGTATTTTATAGCATCTCTCTTATTCTATAACATGTGTGTTTAAAAAATTCTGTTGAATGACTAAATTTATGAAACATAGATAACAATCAAAATAAATAATTCAATAATTCAGAATGTACTTTGTAAAAATATGTATGTATTTCAGGATATTGTCTAATTAAGCTATGTCTTTCTTAGACAACAATTTACTATCTTAATAACAGATATATGCATGATGATTTTCACTTATTAGTCATAGTTGTGAGTACTCTATATAAATACTAAATACACTAAAGACTAAATATACTAAATACTAAAAATATTAAATCTTTTATATTACTCTAAAGAGATGGGAATACCAGACCACCTGACCTGCCTCTTGAGAAACCTGTATGCAAGTCAGGAAGCAACAATTAGAACTGGACATGGAACAACAGACTGGTTCCAAATAGGAAAAGAAGTACGTCAAGGTTGTGTATTGTCACCCTGCTTATTTCACTTATATGCAGAGTACATCATGAGGAATGCTGGGCTGGAAGAAGCATAAGCTGGAATCACGATTGCCGGGAGAAATATCCATAACCTCAGATATGCAGATGACACCACCCTTATGGCAGAAAGTGAAGAGGAACTCAAAAGCCTCTGATGAAAGTGAAAGAGGAGAATCAAAAGGTTGGCTTGAAGCTCAACATTCAGAAAACAAAGATCATGGCATCTGGTCCCATCACTTCATGGGAAATAGATGGGGAAACAGTGTCAGACTTTATTATTTTGGGCTCCAAGGTCACTGCAGATGGTGACTGCAGCCATGAAATTAAAAGATGCTTACTCCTTGGAAGGAAAGTTATGACCAACCTAGATAGCATATTAAAAAGCAGAGACATTACTTTGCCAACAAAGGTCTGTCTAGTCAAGGCTATGGTTTTTCCTGCGGTCACGTATGGATGTGAGAGTTGGACTGTGAAGAAAGCTGATCACAGAAGAATTGATGCTTTTGAACTGTGGTGCTGGAGAAGACTCTTGAGAGTCCCTTGGACTGCAAGGAGATCCAACCAGTCCATTCTAAAGGAGATCAATCCTGGGTGTTCATTGGAAGGACTGATGCTAAAGCTGAAACTCCAATACTTTGGCCACCTCATGCAACGAGTTGACTCACTGGAAAAGACTCTGATGCAGGGAGTGATTGGGGGTGGGAGGAGATGGGGACGACAGAGAATGAGATGGCTGGATGGCATCACCGACTAGATAGACATGTTGTTTGAGTGAACTCCGGGAGTTGGTGATGGACAGGGAGGCTTGGTGTGCTGTGATTCATGGGGTCGCAGAGTCAGACATGACTGAGCGACTGAACTGAACTGAACTAATGGAGAAATTTAGACATGGAGAAATTAAGTAGCTTGGCCAAATTCACACAGCTATCAAGAATTGGAACCTAAGCAGTCTTATTCATGAAATCTTGCTTTTAGATGTATTACAGTGTCATAAATTTTTCCTGAGTCTTCTAAAATGTTGTATGCCTTTGAAAATTAGTGGTTATGAGAAAATTTTCATGTGAGTATATTAAAGTTTGGGGATAGATTACATATATAAATATTTGAATTTTTTAATATTTATATGATATATGTGTATATATATGAGGATGTGTGTATAAATATACATACATATTTTTTTCATGATGAATGATGTTCAGTGCCCAAACAATTCAAATTAAGTGCTAATACTGGTTTCCCACAGTATCAACTGCCCATTGACTCTAGAGTTATTCCCAGAAAGTCACTTAAAAACACTTTTGAAAAGTAATTTTTGGCTTTGCAAATAAATGCAGATAGTTTATTAGGCAATGCAGATAGTTTATTAGGATAGTATTAATTACCATCCTTCTTATGCAGGAATAAGCCTAGAATGAATTTGCTTCTGTGGAAGAGAAATATAGCAGCAACAAGCCTAAAATAATAAGACATGGCTCTGACAGGTATAATCCAGAAGAATAATTTGGAGTGCCCTCTCTGAGTTCTGGGAAACTAGGGGAAGCTTGGGGATGATGATCATTGCTGGTCAATGACTGGGAGAGAAAACCAGTAGGTGCTCAAGTCTTAAACTATATTAGAATATTGCTGAGCAGTGACTTCATTTGGGATAATTAATTAGAAAATCGCTCCTAGAATATTCTGAAATTACTTGTGATATCTCACTGTATATTATCTTAGTTTCTTTGGAAAAAATTAAAATAGCAAATGCAATAGTTGTTTGGCTACAATCCAGGCTCTCTGGTTTAGTAACATCCACATCCACTAGAAAAGTTTACTCAAACAGAAGAATACAGCTAAGTGAGCTAGAAGACTAGATTTACTCTTCAATCTCAAAGATATGTCCAGAATAATTAACAAATTGTTGGTCATTTTATCTTTCCAGAAAAAAACAAAAACGAAAACTTGGAAGTGCATTACTTTTGAGCTTCAGAATGCCTATATGTCAACAAAAATAAGTCCATTCAGTGGAAAATGCCATCATAGTTATACTTTTATTATAGAGAACACTAGCAGGTTGGTTGATATTTTACACTCTTCAGTTTGTTTTTATAACATCATATTGTCATGGTCATTGTGGTGGTGTGTCTTTTTATGCACTACAAACCTCATTAAGTTTGCTGGTAGCACATATGGAAATAGTCTTTTGTGCGTCTAACAATTGGGTTATGTATAACCTGTCAGAATATATTCTAACTATTATGGTTTACTCCCAGAGCACACACATGCTTTCTCCAGAATGATGGATATTCTACAAGCCTGAATTTCTTATTTTTATCCAAAACCACATCTTTTTTTCTGAAGCCTGTAAATACCACAAAAAATGACATTCCCATATACGTGTTTTGTAATTCTTTATCCCCAATTACAAATAAGAGTACTTGCACATGGTACATAATTCTAATGATATAATCCAGTCTTAGTGTTTTACTGCCATTCATAAACTGCTTCAGCAGAACTCCTTGTGATTTACAGCATCAATAGAACCCTTTAAATTACATCCTATATTATATTGTGGGGCATGTATTGCCCTATGGTCTCACATGCAATGTCAGAGACAGAGGGAACAGGAAATGGAGAATTGTGATTTCACTGTAAATCAAAAGCTAAGTGTTGTTTATGAGCACTGGGGTTTTAGCTCATGAGGTCATTTTACTTTTGTTCCCTTATAACAGTTAACCTGATGTGGGACAAACTTAATCCAATCAATAATTATTTAGCCTTTGACTTTTTGGCATCAATAAGTAAAGCAAGTACTAAACATATACTTTATTTCCCTGAAATTAGTCTGTTATTTAAAAAAAATTGGCTGGATATTTACTGTAAGAATGAAAGGATTGTGTAAACTTGCTCCAATGTCATGTATACAAGGTAGTCACTCCATAAACATTTGTTGACTTTTCCATTAGATTTAAAACTAAAATTTCCAAATTAAACCAATGTATTAAATTGTATTTAACTAAGAATATGAAACAATGAAGGTCGCACTTCAGAAGCTATCTATAGTTACTAATAAACTTGTTTAATTTTTACTTTGGACAAGATGTTTAATAAGTGAAGTCACAGATACCCAAACACTAAAGTTGGATTCAGAGGAGACACAGTTTGTTTCATGGTCAAGTATTTGAAGTAATCATATCATCTCCAGTGATTTAAGACTTAAGATGACAACTATGATTTGTTCAAAGCATTTTCGGGTAGCTTGACCTTTATTTTTCACAGAATAAAGATGTCTTTTGACTTCATATTTCCCCACAAAACCTGGGCCCAGTAATCAGTAGTTAGAAATGAGGGCAGTGATAATTTGTAATTCAAATGCAAGCATTTCATCTGAGCATAACCAGATTTACTTACCTGAGGATAAAGCAGTGTAAGACAAAATCAGGGTAAAAAGGGAGGAAGAAAAATGAACCATTTTGGTCTTGTAACCATTACTTAGCTCTGGCATGCACATAGGGAAGTATGCCTGCTTCCTAACGAATACTATCTTGTCTCTTCCAGTTGTCATTTGATGTCTCCAAATACTGTTCATACCATAAGCAGCAACTCTGTGAAATTGCCATCAACATTAAGGTATGTATATAGATGGAAAGAGTCATTTAAAAAATAGATTCTCAAGGCCACTTGGATTCAGATAGTCTCTAAAGAGGCTGGTTAAGAAATCAACGAAGTTCATGGGATTCTTTCTACATTCTAGTGTCTAATATTTACCTGCAGGCATATATGAAATAATTCTTGAATAGCTATGGCTACTTAAAATTTACAGAATTGAACCTGTGCAAAGAGTAGTTGATCTCAAACTGACACAAACCAGATAGTCTCTTAATGTTACTCTAAGGAATTTTAAACTGACTCTGTTAAAGCTGAGGTTATTTGCCTTGGGGATGCCTAATGGAAGAGTTATTATAACACTGTCCACAAATAGGGGCCTTGAGAGAGTCAGGCCATAGCACTCCACTGACAGCTGATACACTGGGCCATTGCCATGTCACAGAGATCTCCAAGGTCAAAGGTCATATCTCTCCCTTAATATTTAAATAAAGATACTTGACAAAAGCAAACAACACCTTATTGCCAGTGATGGCTGTTGCTCAATTTATAAGAACCTTTACAGAGTCATGCTAATTCTTGGCCTTCTTAGAATGCATGGTAACATTTCATAAATCCATCTTTTTCAGATGTCCTTGGAAATGACAGTTATAAAACTACAAATGATTTGTAATGCAAAATGGGACTGACAGACTTAAAGATTAGGGATCTATGTACTAAAATGACTGTGGTTTTAGCTAACAAAAGGCATAAAGTGCATCGACAAATAGCTGATGAAGTAACTCAAAATTGTTTTAAATACTCTTAGTAAATGCCAGGACAACAACAATAACAAAAACCCTTATGCTTATCATGTTACCAGTAGTAGTTTACGTCAAGATAATGGAGCAAAATTCCTCTGTGTGGGTCTGCTGGAAGACAGATAGCAAGCCAGTCATGCTTTTTTTTCCCCCTAGGCAGTAGAGGTTTTTGTTTTTCCTCTTATGTCATTTTTTATATGCCAACCTTGAACTTGATATTTTATATCTTAAGAAACATTGGACAAGTTGAACTTAATTAGGTATTTTTTCCTTAACTTTTAAAAAACAAATCAATAAAATGCCTTATCCTATTAACTCTGCTAAGATGAGTCACACATTAAAACCTAATGAAAATAATCTGCATACTTAATCTTCTCCACCAAGATAACTTACATTAACAGGATAGGTTGTGGCTATTTATTTAAGCACCACACACCAATGGTATTTTCAACTGCTTGTTTTCGGGGAAACTGAAAGTCAGGAAATAATTTGAGACAAAACTGGAATGCTGTAACCTGAGTTTTTGAATAATACTTGAAGAAATGACTAAATACTACTTTTTTCTATGATTTTGAAAAACCTAAATGATAAGCCTCTTACCCTGGTGCTCTTTCAAATATCAAGTATTAATATAAGGCCTGCCTCTGAAAGCATCAGGTGCATTCTAAGAGCTTGGATCCAACGTGATCTGCTGGAGAGGTAGCTAGCTCAGAGCAAACCTGTTTTCAGTGCTTTGTTTCTGTTTGCTTCCTACCCCTATTTTCTCCAAGTGTCCTCTGCTTGAACTTAATTTCTTCCATTTTATTCTCATTTCTCTTCTGCCTAATGACTGTTCAGTAAAAATGAGATCGAACCCATAGCTGTGATACTGCTAGGTGAGGGGGGAAAAAAACAATTTAAAATAAATCAAAGCCTTCAGATTTTTGTCCTTTATTTGCTTTCTTAGAGCTTAAAAATGAGCCATAAGCCTTTCAATATTAGTGACCCAGAACTAGAATTATAGTAAAGACTTTTTCTATAGAAGAGATAATACATCTTTGGAAATAGGAATTAATACATTTTCAAGGAATCTCTAAGTTTTGCTGTGAATAGTTGCATTCATTAGATCAACTTTACTCAAAGTAGGAAGTTCATTTCTCAATGTTTCTGGAAACTCCATGTGTGCTAAGTTTAGTTAACTATAAAATATAGTTGACCAAAGCACGAAAGAAGGATATTTCCTTCCCTTGTTTATTTTTCCAGTGCAGTAAAATATGCTATCATGTTTACAGTATGTCAGAGTGATGTCATATGCAAACAATAAAACAGATTGTTTCCAGTATGCAGGTAAAAAAATGACTCACTAGGAGCCCTAAAAGCAAAATATTATACTGAGACTGTCTGGAGCATACCAAGTAGGAGACGCCCCTTTAGAAAACAGGGAGTGACTTACCTGTCACATGGCCAACTTATTCTCATTTCTCACTTAGTCCATCTTATTAAATTATTAGAATGAAAAATACAGTACAGTGTGGAGTCAAGCTCCTCATGCAAGAAAACTGGTCATTTCTAGATATTTTTAGTATTATGTCTACAGTATATGTTTAGTATGCCCTTAACTTGACATTTATTTATTCACAAGAGCCAAGAAAACTGATATTTTGTGGGCTTTTTTTGTGTAATATTTATTCACTCATTCATTCATTTATTACTCAACATTTAGTGTTTCAGAAAAGTCTCTAGGTACTGTGGGGATGAAGATGAACTATACAGGGCCTCCTTCTTTAAAGGCCTAAAAATACCTTGGCATTGTACCCTCATCAAATGACTTGGCCTTCTTCTTCTTTATTTTGACTCTCATCCTCTATTAACTGATATACTTTCACTGAAAGAGATAATTGCATTTATCTTTCTTACCTCAATAAGCTGGATTTCTGCAGGGAAAGAACTATGCTTTATCATTTTTATAACCCCAACGTAAATGATCAGTAAAAATGTATAGAATGAGTGAATGAATAAACAGGATACATGGCAGCAGAATTATATTTTGTGATTTACAGCTTGCTAGTATTCAATCTGAAATACTCAAATTTCCTGTGACATAGTATTTTCAAAAATCTTAAACGTTCTTTTATTCCAAACCTCGGTTTGGGGCAATTTCAAAGAAAAGCAGAAGAGGAAGCTCATGATTTGTTTATGGACAGAGGTGCCACTGCTTACTGTGTTGCTATACTTGAGAATAAAATAGACCCAAAGTCAGGATGAGATCCACAGAACTTTCTGCACTTATTCCAATCAAGATATGTCATATTGATGTTTAGAACATTTAAAGCTGTTTAAAAGATTCCTCAGTTGTTGTTTCCTTATGCGGTTGTACCTGGTTTGATCTACTGTTTACTCTAATCAACATGCATATCATATGGTCTGATTGTCTTAAATGATTCTTTGTAATATTTCTGCTGTATATACAGGATGTCATCATTGCCCCAGCCCCCTGCCCCACCACCCCTCTGGTTGTAACACAGAAGCTTTTTGAGTAACATATTCTTTTTTCTCTTTTTAATACAAATCCAGCCTGGCAGGCACAGTGCTATGTGTAGACTGGATTGAATCAAAGCAACATTCTTCTACTTTTCCCGTGTATAGGAAGTGATACTAACAAGAATCAGATTTTCCTGGACCCGTAACAGAGGAAACAACTTCTGGCACAGTAATTCTTTGAACTGGAACCATGAGGGCAAGTACTAACGTATCCTTCTATTGCATGCAATGCCTTATGCACCAAAGCAGTTTTTTTGACTGTTGAAATGGACTGAATCAGATTTGTGGTACTAAGTTTTTAGGGTATGTGAATATATTGATTTATTTTGAAAGATTCTGTGTTCGCAATTCATCTGGTCACGTCAAGAGTTTTGGTTTTGATTCTATGTAATTTACTTATGGAATGGATTTAAGACAGATGTTTAGGAAGAGGTTTTATAAATATTTGCATTTGATCAGAAGAAGAAGACAACTAATAATCCAAGAATATTAATAATCCAATAATGCAATCTTGTATTGTTGGATTAGTATTTGTTATGCACCCACAGGATTTGGAGTAAGAAGCCTAGAGCCCCTGATCTGCCATTGATTAGTTGAGTGACCTGAAGCAACATAATTAACCTCTGAGAAACTCGCTTTCCTCATCTGTAAAAATGGGGCTAATTATACCAACCTCAAACAGTTGTTAAGGCTCAAAGTATATCATGGAAGTAAATGTGCTTTACAAACTATACAGTTGCTAAAATCATGTAATATCATTTTATTTCCATTAGACTGTGAGCTCTTTTAGGGCTAGGATCATGTATTCATCTTTATAAAAATTTCTACACTTAACAATATTCCTGTCATATACCAGATGCTCAATAAATGTAGAATGGATGCACAAATGAATAAATTCAGGATATTAAAGCCACAAAATTTCCTCTGATCCTTACTCTCAGACAACTCACAGTCTAATAAAGGAGGTGAATATATCCAATATATTATAACATCATTTAAAATTAAACCTGCACAACCTCAGCAATTTTATGTTAATTACTCATCTGGTAATTTCTCTACTCCTTGTTTTCTGTGAGCAAACATCTGCAGAACAATATGCAAACACAAATTCAAGCTCACGCTGATATGTGCTATTTCCAAATTACTATAAATTTTACCATATGTGCAAAGAGCAATAAAAGAAAAAATAAAAATAAGATAAAAAATCATTTAGAGTTGGAAAAATACTTTAGATAACATATCTAGTGAGGAAAGCAAGCTTTTATTGTGTGCATGCTCTTTCAAAGAAGATAGGTGAACACCCCCAATTCCTATTTCCCTGTATTTGATGTAGGAACAATGGTCTTCCAGAAAATCTATACTGACTGACCTTTGTGATTTCTCATGATAAAGGGAAAGTAAGTGTAATGTTTAACTCTAGTGAAAAATCTTGAATTGATTAAGATGTCGGTTATAATAACTTACATCTCAAGGATATTTCCTAACAGAAATGTTCTTATTCACAAACCGGAGAAAGCTCTGCTTACTTAGTAGGTACTTAAATAATTCCTGCTGTATGAATGAGCCAGACAACCCCATGGGTCCTTCTTTCCTCTGAAATTCCTTGAGGATGAAAAGCCTAGAACAACCAGGGATGAGATGCTCTCCCCCTCTTTGATGCAGTTGCATCTGGAACCTGAAATCACTCCTTGGCTGGAAGATGGAGTTGCACACTAATTGGCCACAGCTGCTTTATTGGCAAAGGGAAGAAACACACACAGGTCACTTCAAAGTTCGACTGAGTCTCACCCCCAATTCAGTGTGAGTCATTTGTGTGGCTCTTAAAAGGTCCCAAAGCACTGGGCATGGGATTTAAGCTGGAGAATTTCAAGTATAGCCACCAAATCTATTAAGCAGAGGAATTCTCCTAACAGAATCCTATAGCTGCTGTATTCATTTTCAGATGCATAGTTACCTTGTGTTTGTATTTCTTTCAAGCACTTTATATCAACACTCCATTAGGGGAAATAGTGATGTTTTTATGTTGAGAATAGAGAAACCAAAGAATAGGTAAGTACCTACTAAGGTGAACCTGTTTAGTAATAGTGCAGTGACAGTAATCCAATGCTGCATAAATGAGGAATTGGGTCAACTGAGTGCCATTCCAAGGGTGTTTGTTTTTTGCTAAAATGCTTTTCTGAAACAGGACATCTGGTACCTACTTGGTGGTTCCTATTGTTGGAACAGGAATAAGGGTAAAGATGACATATAAATTCTGGATCATTTTATTGGAGTCTGAGAAAACTATATGAAAACACAGTCTCAAACTAAAAAGTAAAATGAAAAATAATGTCGTGCTTAGGGCAGAAAGGACCCTAACTCTCTTCCTTCCTTCTTTTCCTTATTTATTCCCCACCTTATTTGGTTCCAAAAAAGAAGCAAAAAACACAATAGCAGGTATGTAAAAATTAATAATTAAGACAAAGGTCTGTTATACACTTAAAATAAGAATGAAATTGTATTTGCAGAGTTCTTTCTTGTTGTCAGTGTGTGTGTGATGTGTGTGTGTGTATGAATGTGACCTTCAAGAAAAGCATAACGTGGTAAATGAAGAATGGTTTGTGTCTTCAGCCCCTTGGTCAGACAGACCAAATTGTGACTTTTCCTTTTCCAATGAAAATTCTGGCAAACTTGGAAGATGTTTATTTCCACCTTCACTCTTTCTTGAGTCTTAAGGTGCTTGTGGAAATTATCTTTTTGTGGAACATGAATGGTGAGACCTGTTACGATCAGGAAGAGTGCAAGGAAAGCATTCACAAGGTACACATGCCGATAGAAACAGGGTTCCGCAGTGTTAGTGGAAACAGTTATAAACGGAAATGTGAAGTTGCATTCAAAAAACACACAGCAACCTAGGAATGTGAATAGCTTTATTTTAAAGAGGGAAGAGTCAGAAAGGAAGACAAATATGTTGCTTTATATTTTTCTCTCTTAAGATGCTTTTAGCCATTATAATTATAAATAAAAAAAAAACTTATTTAAAGCCAATTTACAATTTGAAGCTACTTTTTTCCTCTGAAAAAAAAAATGACATTCTAAATTGGAAACAAAGTTAGGGAAGTAAAATTTGAGCGACACTCTCAAGCAACCCTCCCCCCCCATCCCCTACCACCAATTGTCATTTAACTGGCTGCCAGCCACCAGCCCAAATTTGAAAAGATTCATGAAGCACGCTTCCTCAGAATTATGATGTCCTGTTTTATGGGACGTTCAGACTCTGGTAAGAATGAAAAGATAGATCCTCTTCAGCATTAACTGAGATATATAAGCACGAGGAATACAAGGGCTGTGAATAACCTGCCTTGAAAATAGGCTCTAAAATTTCATTGTCCTGAGGAGAAATTGAAGAGAGTTTTATTAAAGACAATAGGATGAATTAAAAACGGATAAGAACACTAGGGGCTACACTGAAAGTAAAAAAATAGCCCACAAAAATATTCTTTCCCTAAATTTGGATGAAGATCTAAACAGTAAGAAAACCTAAAGCTCTATTGTGGATCAATTTTTAAAAAGGTGTATATAACAGTCATTATAGAAGCAAATTTCAGAAATTGTTACTGTAAGCAACTGGCTCCCACAGCTATAATACTTTTCTTAAAAACTGTGACCATATTTCAGTGCTGAGTTAATACTATACCTTTGGATTATCAACTTTTTTCACTTTCTTCCTTATGCCTGGAGCTCTTTCTTAAATTATGTAGCTCTGGGTCACGTTGTTTCTCTGAACTCAAACTGATGTCCTAGTTTAAATTAGAAGTTGTATTTCTATGTAATTGGTAAATACAGTCAGTAGACACAGATTTCTCTGGGATTTACTGTGAGATCTCTAACTAGAAAACATATCCTAATTATCATATTTATCATTACCATTGTTTATTGCAGAAAATCATAATTAGAGCTTAAAATTAGCTTTATATCAAACAGCAAATTAAATGCAATTGTATGAAGAGCAGAGGAAAACTAATTTTAAAACTAAGGAGCACTAGTTGAATGAGACACTCTAATTCAGAGGCAACTCTTTTCTTAAAGTAACCCATATTTGGATACTTTCTTACACTGCATTTTCCAGCCTTTGCTGTTTCTCTTTAAAAATAACATTGAATTAATGCTTTATTGTTAAAGTTATGATTTATGAGAAAACGGAAAATCCCCAGTCCCTGCTCCACCCATAGAAAAGTGCTTTGATATTTTATACGTAAAACAATTATAATTCAAGAAACAAATAGCTTATGCAATGCCTCCAAACTCTGGTTGCTCTCTTTTACAAATCTTGTCTTTCTTCTTAGATACCTGTAACACGTTTTCCAAAACTGTATGTCAAAGAACTTAAGTCTCCCTCAACATTTTGTTGGCTCCATTCTGAAAAGCATTATTTGCTTGAACAAACCACATACACTCAGGATGAAAGAGGAATTTATTTGTTGTCTCGCGGACACTGTCTTAAACAGCGTATGCAAGTTCCGTTTCTCAGATGAAGTATAAACAATAAAACCCCTTTCCAAGGCACTTGCATTTTTTTCCACTAGAGGTCTCTCTCGTAACAGCTTTCCTTTTGTTGGGCTCATTAATTATTTTACTCAAAGGAACAATTCTACCTTTTAGATTGGAATGCTGCACTTAACATGTTATGCTAGAGAAAGATATAATGCCTCCTCAGCTTGCTCTCTTCCTTGATGAGTAGATATCAGGTTGACTGAATGAATTATCTTGGGTATTTTATCACACCATGGCTACACTTTGGTAAAGAAGTTTGAACTTTCACCCGATGCTTCCAAAAGTCTCAAAATTTGACCAGTTGAAACAATGTGCTACAATAAATGTGCCTTATCAAACGAGCACTAAGCAGTTACACTTTGAATTCTCCAGAGAACATCCATGCTTTTGGTGCCAACTTAGATCATATAATTGCAAGCCTGAATCATCTTACATTCATTTCTTCCACTTTTGCAAGAAAAGAAAACATATTTTCTCATTTGTGTAGGGTAATTTAGTTTTTGCTGTTTCCTTGTACAGCCCTTTTATAGAAAATAAACTATTGAAACATATCCATTATTATGAAGGGAACATTTTCTTTTTAATTTATGTTTTCTGGAAAAAATGCTAATAAAGAACTTTGTTTTTAACCCTCCCCTCAATTCTCCTGTCATTAATTCACACAAAAAGACCAATAAGATTCAAAAGCATTAAAACAGAAAGAATCTAGAATGAAAATGAACCCTGAATACTCTCAAAGAATACAAAATTGCATTGAACAGTACTATAGAATGAAACACACTGACATCAGTCACAAAGCCACTTAAATATTCAGAAAACCCAAAGAGTGTTCAGATTTCTGAGGATAGAAGTAGAAAGATAGCACTGTGCTCCTGACACAAAAAATTCAATGGGAAGATGTGAAATCTGAAGAAGCAAAGGAGCGCCTAGCAAATCAATTTTAGTGTTACACTGAAGGTAGAGTGTGTCTGCATGCACGGATACAGTGGCTAAGCACAGAGCAATGCTATATAATGAAAAAGGGCGTGAGGAAATTTGACAAGCTGAAAAAAGTACCACCACCTGGCCAGGAGAACACAGACCTCGCAGACAACTGTTTGGAGAATCAAAAACTGCACTGTAGTAGAAGCAGAAAATAGATAATGCTTTATTTACTTTATTGAAATTTTATTCTGCTATCCTGAGTTCACCAGATAGTCTTTCCGCCAATTGTTATTTATTAAGCAGCTAAAGTACATGTTTTCTTTCAACATCAGTTCAGACATTGATATGACAACAGCATAATGATATGTTATATTGATGATATAGCAATCAATATTGTTATAGCTGAATTACCGGTCAATTAATAACAAAAAAATTGGTGAAATTAAATATGAGGTTGACTGGCACACTTTTCAATTTGAGTGGCAAGATTGAGCAGATATTTTTATAAAGTTTTGGTCTCTGTGTTAGTGACAGCCCTCCCCTTCACCTGTCTCCCCCCTCCTCAGAAAAAAAGCACAAGCAGGTGATCAGTTTGAGCTATTCAGATGGCTGAAATAATAGCACAGGCATGACAAACAGGAAAGAGTCTTAGAGGCCAGGTTTTTATTTTGCATTTGAAGAGACTGTTCAAAGAGGAAAAGTGACTGCTGACAACCTGAACCCTTATATGACTGGATTATTCTGGTAGTTGAGAAAAACACCTAATTTGTTGAAAAACAAATACGTGGCAGCTTGGTAGCATCATAGACAGAGGGTATATACTACAGAGATATATATTTTCTAAAAGCTTTGAGAGTTAAGGACATGTTTAATAGCATTTTATTATGGAAAAACTTGTTTTTTTAATATTTTGGCTTATTTTAGAGGAATGTAAAATAAGTGCTCTTTTTAAGAAAGATGGTTTTTCAGGATAGGCATTCAATGCAGGAGGGTTTTTATCTATCAGAGGACACTGTGCCTCTACATGTATTATTTCTTTCCTGTTTCTGTTCCTAACTTATGAACTATTATCTCTGGTTTCAGGCAGATTGTCTTTATTTTTTATTTAATTCAGAATATTCTAATTAATAAGAGGATAGATTGACCCAGTAATCCACACCCAATAAAGCCAACAACAAAATTATCCAAATTAGAACAATGAAGAAGGGTTCTATATAAGTGGTCCTTTTTTATTTCTTTTCTTTTTCTCTTTCAAAGCCAGTTTGTCACTGAGTTTAGTCCACAGTCAAACTTGTGCATTTCGAAGAACAATTTGGAAAAAGGATGGCAAAAGAAATTGTCATTAAAATGTAGAAGCTGAAAAATTTCTACAATAGAAATTAGAAGTGAAGAGACAAAGCAGACTGACTCTTTGAAAAATACGATATTGCATTTTTATGAGATCTAGTCCCCATATTTACCTAAGCAAGGTAGTTGATAACTATGTTTCTCTGTGTTTGTCAAATCACTTTTATTCAGACAGATTATTGACATTCTGATGTTGAACATACTATAGAAGAAAAATATTATAAGTAACCTCCAAGCTGTAAAAAGTCACATTTCATTTTTTTTTTTCTTAGTAGCCCATTAGATAAAAACAATGTTTTTATTCTATTAGTTACCAGGGAATTATGAAAGTGAAAGTGAAGTCGCTCAGTCATGTCCAACTCTTTGAGATCCATGGACTGTAGCCTACCAGGCTCCTCTGTCCATGGGATTTTCTAAGCAAGAGTACTGGAGTTGGTTGCCATTTCCTTCTCCAGGGTATCTTCCCAATCCAAGGAAGGAACCTGGGTCTCCCGTGTTGCAGGCGGATGCTTTACCATCTAAGTCACCAGGGAAACTCAAGGAATACAATTGATTTGAACTAGATTGGTTCAAACTTCAGTGCAATCTCAATAATTAGAAGACTTTACTTTTAATATGTTTTGAGTGAGGGAAACAGCCTAGAACCAACTCCCTTAAATGCTTTTCTCATTTCTTCCTCCTTTTTCATTATTTCTCCCTCTATCTTTTAATCCTTTTTTAATCCCTTTCTGTTTCATTCTCCTCTGACATTTTAGAAAGTTATTTGCTTAACTTTTGTTCCCACTTCCATTTTAAATCCTAGATGAGTTTCATGAGGTCAATGAAAACCATTTGGAAGGCAACATAATTCATTTTGGTGATTTTTTAAAGGATGTACTTCTTAATTCATATGTATATATGGATTCCCCCCCCCACCTTTTCAGTCTACCATGGGAATAGAACTATTCAGGTACACCCTTACAGTATTAAACTATACATTGTAGTAATCCCTGATCGGAGATAAAAATGCTGAGAATATATGGATCAGTAGTTTGTTCCCTCCACTGAGACGACTGACTTTATTGCCTAGGCAGTAAATTGGGCCTTCTTCCTGTGTGGCCAGTCAGGGTGTGGGTGCAATTTATTAGATAAACCCCGAAATAGGTTTTTGTTTTAGTTTTGGAAATTTGCATGTTTTTTTTCTCTGCCCATTAAGCTTTTAACAAGTGTTTCACTTGATGGAGTGATTTATAGCTGCTTGTAAAGGTAAAATAGCACTTTACCCTGCCAGGGGAGTGACTTTTCACTAACTGACTCATGCAGAAGTTTGTGTAGGAAGAGCAACAGGCAGTTAGATTTAGCTATGACTTGGGTGAGCTTAAAAGGAGAATTTGTCTTTTCTTTCTTTAAAGGACTCTTTCTTAGTGGAAAAATTATTTTTCTGAAGCACATGATTCAAGCCATGTTATTGGGAGTTCTTTCAGTCTGGCAGATAACTAAAATGGTAGGGGAAACATAATGATGGAATGTCATTGGCTTTATTTTATTTTTAAAAGGAGCTACTTTATTTTCATAGGACTTTGACATATTTATGTGTTTTCTTTTTCTTTTGAAGTATGAGTAGTTTTAAAAAAGCTCTTTGTCAGTAGCCATCTGATACATCATTTCAATCGCTTTGTTTACAGCCAAGTCTTGACAAAAGTAAATAAGAATATTGAACTAGTGCAAATGCCTTAAGCAGTCAGCACAGTGAATCATGTATCAACTGTCATCATGAGCTGAAACACGTCTACATACTGAGTAGCATGTTTGGTGTGCCTAATCAGAACAGTATGTAATCTGTGAGTACATATGAGGACTTGCCAAGTCAGAATTATTTACAAGTTGCAGTTTGTGTTCTGGAAAGTTTCTTAAATGAAGAAAATGATATCTTAAAAAAATAGGAAACAAACATGTTAGTTTCAGATACACAACTTAAAGAATGAATAAAAATTTTTGAGCTCTTTATTCAATAGATGCTATCGAACAGCTGCAGTTTTATAGTTCAATTCCAATTAAAACAGTTTTCATTAAAATTTCTTTTTGTATTATCTTTTATGCTGATCCTCTACTCCTGGTTCCTTGTGAATCTGACCATGGAAACTCTGCTTGGTTAGTTTTCGGTGTTCTAATTCTCAACTCAAAATGCCAAAGCTGGATTGGTTGACAGCTTAAGTCATGTAAAAGAGTATGTCTGTGGTTGTATATTCCATATTCAGTTCAGTTCAGTTCATTTCAGTTTAGTCGCTCATTCATGTCCAACTCTTTGCGACCCAATAAATCACAGCACACCAGGCCTCCCTGTCCATCACCAACTCCCAGAGTTCACTCAAACTCATGTCCATCGAGTCGGTGATGCCATCCAGCCATCTCATTCTCTGTCGTCCCCGTCTCCTCCCGCCCCAATCCCTCCCAACATCAGAGCCTTTTCCAGTGAGTCAACTCGTCACATGAGGTGGCCAAAGTATTGCAGTTTCAGCTTTAGCATCAGTCCTTCCAATGAACACCCAGGATTGATCTCCTCCAGAATGGACTGGTTGGATGTCCTTGCAGTCCAAGGGACTCTCAAGAGTCTTCTCCAGCACCACAGTTCAAAAGCATCAATTCTTCGGCGCTCAGCTTTCTTCACAGTCCAACTCTCATATCCATACATGATCACTGGAAAAACCAGAGCCTTGACTAGACGGACCTTTGTTGGCAAACTAATGTCTCTGCTTTTTAATATGCTATCTAGGTTGGTCATAACTTTCCTTCCAAGGAGTAAGCGTCTTTTAATTTCATGGCTGCAATCAGCATCCACAGTGATTTTGGATCCCAAAATATAGGTGAAGGTAAACCTTGCTTGTTGAAGGTAAATGACATGTGCAATTATTAAGAAGGGCATAGATGAATTCTTCAAGGAGAAAGAAAGAGACAGTAAAGTTTAAGAAGAGCTTGGAATTACCAAAATTTATTCTTAAGGACCTCAGAATCCTCTTCTATACTCTTCTTTCTGCTTCAGACCCTCAGTGTTTTTAATGCTTTTTTTCTTTACATAATTTTTTTTCTGACCTCACTCGCTTTTTTCATCCTGCTTTTAAATCATTTTAATGACCATTAAATTGTTAAATAAAATGGGACAAAATGTGTCTGTGATATTTTAGAAAAATTTTACCTACTTCATGTCCCTAAATTAATGTTACAGATTATTTACCCATATATTAGTTTGTGTGAGCTCATTTTGCATACATATGTATGTGTGTGCTCAGTTGCTTAAGTCATGTCTGACTCTGTGCAACCCTATGGACCACCGGGCTCCTCTGTCCATGGGATTCTCCAGGCAAGAATACTGAAGTTAGTTGCCATGCCCTCCTCCAGGGACTCTTCCCAACCCAGGGCTCAAACCTGCATCTCCTGTGTCTCCTGCATTGCAGGCAGATTCTTGATCCCCTGAGTCACCTGGGAAGCCCTCTTGCATATGTGAATATTTTCACATACAGTATTAAAAGCTAGATCTCTATTTGAGTAGTTTTATTCTATGTTTCGGAGAAGGCAATGGCAAGCCACTCCAGTACTCTTGCCTAGAAAATCCCATGGATGGAGGAGCCTGGTAGGCTGCAGTCCGTGGGGTCGCTAAGGGTCGGGGACACGACTGAGAGACTTCACTTTCACTTTTCACTTTCCACTTTCACACATTGGAGAAGGAAATGGCAACCCACTCCAGTGTTCTTGCCTGGAGAATCCCAGGGAAGGGGGACCCTGGTGGGCTTCCGTCTATGGGGTCACACAGAGTCGGACACGACTGAAGTGACGTAGCAGCAGCAGCATTCTATGTTTATTAAATAATAAACAATCATGATAAGTAGCATGGTGTTTGGGAGGTTGTTGTTATTTTTATAAGTAGTGTGGTATTTTTAAAATACAACTTTGTACATCTGTGTCTCTTTTGCTGTCTCGTATACAGGGTTATCATTTGCATCTTTCTAAATTCCATATATATGCGTTAGTATACTGTATTGGTGTTTTTCTTTCTGGCTTACTTCACTCTGTATAATAGGCTCCAGTGTATAGAACAGTCTTTGGGACTCTATGGGAGAGGGTGAGGGTGGGATGATTTGGGAGAATGGCATTGAAACACGTATGTTGTCATACGTGAAACAAATCACTAGTTCAGGGTCAATGCATGTTATAGGATGCTCCGGGCTGGCATGCGGGGATGACCCAGGGGGAGGATAAAGGGAGGAGGGAGGTGGGAGGGGGGTTCAGGAGGGGGAACTTATGTAAACCCGGGGCGAATTTATGTCAATGTATGACAAAACCAACCAATATAATATTGTAAAATAATTTGCCTCCAATAAAAAATAAATTAATTACAAAAAAAAATAAAATAAAATACAACTTTGAAAGAAGTAGCTAATAACTGATAAAAGATAATAATTTCATAGAGTTCAAGTCACTTTTTCTTCTATTACATCTGAAGGTATCTGGCATATTAAATATCAAAATATATGTTGATACAAAATATGTTTATTTTGAGTGTCTCTTCTTAGAAAAGATTTTAACTTATGATAGATTTTCATTGTCTTATTTTCACCTTATTTTCTCTTATCTTTCACCTCTTGTGATAAATTGTTTCACACATGAGACACAGCTAGATAGAAGAGATAGGGATAAAGGCATTTTGTGGTAAATAGGTTATCAGTAATTATATGTACATGAGGTTTTCTTTTTAGTTTAACAGCATGTCTAAAACTGTCTTTTTTGAAAAAGGTTTGCAATATTATGTCTCACACTACTTAATAGTTATCACCTAAAATTGTCAGTTTTTTAGGACCTGTAAAACAGGTCTATGTAAACTTCTTTAAACTTTGTCTTTTAAGTTTAACTCCTTCTTCTTTCTTTTAACCCTTTCTTACCTTCTGATATTTCAGTTTGTTAAAATAGAATATCTTTTCTTAAATTCATGCTGCCAGATCACTGTGAGAATCATCATTAGAACTTAGCTTGAAAACATGGCATTGATCAAACTTGATTAGAAAAAGTTACTGCTTTTTTTGCCCAGGAAAATATAAGATTCTGAAAATTTTATGTAACTTTGAAATAAAGCTTTAAAATCTGTACTTGTAGAGAAAAAAGCAGAGACCAATCTCTTTCTTGTCTAGTAAGAACTTCACTTTTAGAAGTGCGGGGAACAATATTGGATAGTGATGCTGTTTGTAGAATCTTATCAAGTGATTGTTGTGTCTGTAGGATATTTGAAGATACTGGCAAAACAAATAGTTCTAGATAATTAGAAATTTCAAGATGCTAATCATTGTGTTAGGAATAATGTGGATTTGGGAACATTTTTCATTTGTTTTTGCTTTGTCTAAATGCTTAGCTTTGTGTATTTTGTCATTGTTGCTGTTTTTTTTTTTTTTTGGTCTTCAGACAGATACATCTTAAGTGACTGGTTGCAGGTCCATCTCTTTGCAACAGATGGATGGTAACCTGCCTGGCTCCTATGTCCATGGAATTTTCAGGCAAGAAAACTGGAGTGGGTTGCCATTTCCTACTCCAGGGTATCTTCCTGACCCAGGGATCAAACCTGAATCTCTGTGTCTCCTGGATTGGCAGGCAACCCCAGTCTTCTATGGTGAAAATGGGTGAATGTGTCCCCAAATCTCCTTACTTTTCACCATTAAAATTGGCAGAAATTTAAAATTTTAGAATAAATGTGATAGTTTAGTCACTAAGTTGTGTCTGACTCCTGCGACTCCATGGACTGCAGCCCGACAGGCTCCTCTCTCCATGGGATTTCCTAAGCAAAAATACTGGAGTGGTTGCCATTTCCTTCTCCAGGGGATCTCCCCAAACTAGGGATCAAACCTCGGTCTCCTGAATTGCAGGTGGTCTCCTGCCATTGCAGGTGGATTCTTTGCCAACCGAGCCACCAGGGAAGTCCTATAATAAATAGGGTCAATATTTAAAGGAATAAATGGAGAATTATAGATACAAAGTTTTATATTAATAACTCAAGTGTTCACTCAATAGAAAGTTACTCTATCAGTCCTTGTTTTCAAGTATTCTTACTAAACCACAGCTTTGTTTAAAATAGGTTCTGATGCTAGAAAACATAGAAGAAATTTTATTTTTTATTGAAAATAAATGTCCATTTTATAAAAAAATATATGAGAATCCTTTAAAGCCAGAAATTGTATTACTTAAAGATATAAAGAACTTAAAAAGCATAAATTTGCTAATAAATTATTAAATACATAATCTCCATTGAAATAAATAAGAATAAATTAAAAATGAGTATTATAAGATTAGTTATCCCATTTGGAGATGAGCATGTTTCTTGTAGAGGTCGGTTCCAGAAATATTTTTTTAGTACCCAATAAGATTGTGAATCAGACCTAATTAGTGCTTTTTCTTTTTTTCTTCTTTTCTCAAACTTTAAACTTGCTTTATACTGGGGGATAGCCGATTCCTAATTAGTGCTTAACCATGTTATATTTCTGAGGCTTTTCAAGTACTCAGTCACATTCAGTACTAAGATAGTAAAATAATTATTTTGAATGTTATTTAAGAAAAATATTCCTTATGCAGAAAAAAAGGCAGTTACTATACTAGGATAAACAATGTGCTGTTTGTGTTTTAATGTGCCTTTAAGTGTGAAAGTGTGACAGCATTCCAATGCACTCTGTGGGGTATGCAGAAAGCCATGCCATGGGCCCCCTGACCTGATGCTGGAAAAGATTGAGGACTGGAGGAGAAGGGGATGACAGAGGACAAGGTAGTTGAATGGTATCACTGACTCAATGGACATGAGTTTGAGCAAACTCTGGGAGATAGTGAAGGACAGGAAAGCCTGGCATGCTGCAGTCCATGGGGTCACAAATAGTCGAACACGACTTGAGTTACTGAACAACAACAAAAGCACTGCTCATTGGTAACTACATAATCACTAATAATTCTAATGGCTGACAAAATAAATACAGAAAGCAATAAGCAGGTATAATTTTCTTCAAAAGTACTTCTTGCATGAATTTTCACTTTTGAGCCAGATATTTTGGTGTTGCATAAGCACAGCCTACATGTACCTTATGAGCTATGAGCTTAACTTAGTTTATCATATATGCAAGATTTAGCCCAGGTGCTTTTTATCAGCAATAAAACCCAATTTCACTTGAAATATAATTCACTGTTTTTTTTTTTTTTTAGATTTTTCAAATAAACAATGATTTTCAAAATAATCCTGATCATGTGTATGTATAATGAGTTCCATTTTAGATATATAGAAATGAGGACTCAGAGAGATGAGATGGCTTTTCCAAGGCCAGATTACTATTAAAGAAATAGAACTAGGTTTAGACATTTAGATCTCTTGAACCTGTGCTCTTTTCTGTTAAAAATATTGCCTCTTACATCAGAAGGTATATTTGAATTGCCTACCGTAGACTTCATTTAGATATACATATACTTAAAATTAAGTCATTAAAAATAATTGAACTCTGTACTTTCAAGGAAAGAGGGAATATGAAATGTATTGGCTCTTAGCAGGTGGTAGTCCCAACTAAAAGAGCCAGGGGGCACTCTATCAGAAACTCCAAAAAGTATTTGTAAAATTGTCACAAGAAAAATCATCACTGGATTCAGATACTAATCTTCACTTCTAGTCCAGAATTCATTCATTAAAAAACAAAATTTATATTTCTCATAGTAAAGAGAAATATAAAAGTTATCTTTAAAATGCCACCGGAGAGGCTGTGTTGCTCTGAAGAAATACACATTTTATTTCTTCAGAGGGATGCTCAAAGTTTGTAAAACACATTAGTTAATAAAGCAATCATGTAGACAGTTGCCTCAATGCCTATTTAGGAATATTCATTAAAACGCTTGAAATTTCTAAATTGACTTGATGAAAATCCCAAAGTATTCCTCCGAACTTTAAAAGAATGCTAAAAAATAAGGAATGATAAAACAGGAATACAGAAACATACCTAATGATGATTGGTCCTCAATATTGTTTTTAGAGATCCCTAGTTTCTATATTACTATTTGCCTTGTCTAAAAAGATATGGTGAGGTTTGGTTTCCATGGTGACACAACTCTTTTCATACATATTTATCTTTGAAATGCCAGAAACCCACCCCTTTCTATCAAAGAATGCTACTTTGGAGCTTGATAATTGAAGTTAAAGCTGACTTATTTTTTATGTCAGAGTGTTTTAAACAGATCCCTCTATCACTGAACACTGAGGAGCATTACAGGCATTTTCGCATAAGCAGTTTATTTCATACATGACTTCTGAAAAATACTTCTGGTTTTTAAAAACTGGAGAAGACTTTGCTTCCTTTTTTCCTTCAGTCAGCACCACAGGGATTCCCAGCTAAGCTTTCAAAATGTTGCAGAACATACGTTGCATAAAGCACACAACCTTCAATTTTATTAATACAGTTTTCAAAAGGAGAACATGCACATCTTGCCTTTGCCAATGATCAGAGAGCAATGAAGTCATTACTTAGTATGAAATTAATATTTTGGAAAGCAAAATGCTTAACTTTTACTCCACTTACTGTCTTTTTAAAGTTGTCTAATTTACTTGAGAGATTTCAGTTTTCCTATTCCAGGGTTCTTTTAAAAATAAACCCCATAATTGGGTATATACTTATATCATTTTAACAGTTTCCCCCATTGTTTCTGTACCATATGTTACTTCTCATTGACAGTGTTCTCATTTTGAGGTCTGTGTTTCAAGGTCAGTTTATTAGTTTGCATGTTAAAATCACTCAAAAAAGATAAAAAATATAATTAAAGCAGTAAATTGTTATTAACCTGTCTTTGTTGAAACACAGCTCTAGTAATATATTTAAGAAATGAATGAAAACATGATGAGTTTTAAAAAAAGCTCATCCACTAATAAGACCTGTTTAAAAACCCTTTAGAATATATGAAAGCAATACAAAAGGTAAAAGTCTAAGGTGTCACTTAAAAAATTAAATTAGACCTAGATAATTAAAATACTTCTATCTCTTATTAGGGTACAGTGTTCAGTTGCACTTATTTATTCCTAGGAGAAGTGAGGGAACCTGAGTATGGTACAACTAAATGGTTTTTGTCAGTTTCCTGAGCATCATTTTAGGCATTTACCTCTGAGAATGCCAGCTTAGCTCTATGATTTTTGTCTTTTTTTCATTTTAATTTTTAATGCTTTGATTTTTGTTTTCCACAAATCTTTATAGCTAAAAATTCAAGAGTAAGAAGGAAATTTTTTTAAAATTTTGTTCATGTGTAAGGGAACTTATTCTAATTTAGTTTGTTCTCCCATTTTCACATTTTTCTTAACAAGATTAAGCAATTTTCTTTGAGGAAAGTAAATTCTTTGACTGGGATGATTACAAATGATGAGATTTTTGTGGTGTTCTGTATACATTCTACTATGTCCAGAGACATTGCAGCTTTCACCAATATTCCTAAAGTTAAGTGAGTAGAACGGGCTATTCAGAGAAAACTTGAGACATTAAAAAAGAATCTACCACTTTAGAATCTGGATTTCAAAGCTCACACATTTATTATAAAATAGCATATTCTTTTATAGAAATGAGAAAATATTAAAATATGAAGAAATGTGAACAAGACTTTGAGTTGATACAGATCATAAGTAACAGTGTTTGACATTGTGCTATATTTAGTTCAAACTATCTTATTCCCAAGTACAAACTAGGATGTCTTCCATATACTGTGGTAATTTCTCACTTATTAATAAATTATATTTATACACACACAAAAAATCACCAGTAAAGGTAAATAGGTAATTAAAAATGATAGTATAAATGTTTATTGTTCTTTTAATTGACTTGAATATTATGTGAAAATAATATATATAATTTTATCAGTGAGTGTAAAATACATGGAAGTGCAATGCATTTGACAATAATAGTACAAAAAAGCTTGGTGGGAACAAAGCTATATTGAAATAAGAAAGTGATACCAATTGTAACTAAATCCATAGAAACCAGTGAAAAGAACCAGAATGCTAATATATAAAATTCTGCAAGTATATGCTTGCTTTTCATTCCTCTCTCAATTTTTAATTATTTTTTCTTTCTTTCTTTATTTTTTCTTTTTTATTCTCATTTAAAAAAAAATTTATTTAATAAATGGTACAAAGCACAATGCCATAAACATTAACAGTTAAAATTTCACCAAATGAAAAAATACTATAGAATACACAGTTGCAAAAAGCTACATTGTTATTTTACAACTGCCTCAAGCTGCAAAAAGCTGCTCTCTCTCAATTTTTAATAATTTTTAATAAACAAAAAATTATATAGGGTAATAAATACTATGTTTGTTGTGTTTACCATATACATAAAAATAAAATGTATATCAGTAATAACATAAAAAGTGGAAGAGGGAATAGAGTTATAGAGGAGTGTCTATTCTAAAGGAGATCAATCCTGGGTGTTCATTGGAAGGACTGATGCTGAAGCTGAAACTGCAATACTTTGGCCACCTCATGCGACGAGTTGACTCACTGGAAAAGACTGATGCTGGGAAAGGTTGGGGGCGGGAAGAGACGGGGACGACAGAGAATGAGATGGCTGGATGGCATCACCGACTCTGTGGACATGAGTTTGGGTGAACTCTGGGAGTTGGTGATGGACAGGGAGGCCTGGCGTGCTGTGATTCATGGGGTCGCAAAGAGTCGGTCACGACTGAGCGACTGAACTGAACTGAACTGAATGTTTCTATATCATACTGGAATTAATCTGTTATAAATATAAAGAGATGCTATTAAGTGTATGTTAAAATGCTACAGGAGCTACTAAAAAATAAATGAAAACATACAGTTAAAAATTACTAGAGGGCCATATGTAAAATAGATAGCCAACAGGAATTTGCTGTGTGGCTCAGGAAATTCAAACAGAGGTTCTGCATCATCCTAGAGGAGTGGGATGGGGAGGGAGATGGGAGGGAGGTTCAAAAGGGAGGAGATATATGTATACCCATGGCTGATTCATGTTGTGGTTTGACAGAAAACAACAAAATTCTGTAAAGCAATTATCCTTCAATACAAAATAAATTTTAAAAAATTACTACAGGAATTAAAATGTTACACAAGAAAATATTCAGTTAATGCAAGAGAAGGTTGAAAAGGATAAACAGAGGGACAACATGCATGAAGCATAAAAGAACCAAATAATAAAATGCCAGAAATAAATCCAACCATATCAATAATAACATTAAGTGAATTAAACAATCCAGTCAAGAGGCAGAGATTGTCATACTGAATTAAAGAAAAAAAGAAGATTCAGCTACATGCTGTCTATAGGAGACATACTTTGGATTCAACCATACAAGCAAATATAGTAAATATAAAAGTATAAAAATGTATATATATGTCATGCAAGCAACAACCATAAAAGAGCTGGAGTGGCTACACCATCAGACAAAATTGACTTTAAAACAACAAAAAAATATTCCTAGAGGTAAAGAAAGGCATTTTATAATGAAAAAGTCTCAATCTATCAGGAAGCTCTAACAATTATACACACAGTTCCAAAATTCATGAAGCATAAACAAACAGATTTGAGAGGAAAAATAAGCAATTGCACAATAATTTTTGGAGAATTCAATATCCCACTTTTAATTACAGATTGGAGCAAAATAAGTAGATCATTGAGAATATAGAGGATATGAAGAATATTATCAACCAAAGAGAGCTAACAGACTTCTATTGGACATTCTACTCACGCACAGTAAAGTATACATACACTCTTCAAGCACACATGTGACATTCTCCAAAATGGACTATATTCTAGGTCATACACAAGTCTTAATACATCTAAAAGGGTTAAAATAATAAAAACCATGTTCTCAAAACATAATGGAATTAAATTAGAAATCAATAACACATGGAAAATATGGAATTTTACAAATATGTGGAAATTAATCAACATATTCCTGTCAGTGATTGATCAAAGAACAAATCAAAAGAAAAATTATAAAACACTTTGAGATTAATGAAACTAAAATGCATACAAGAACTTATGGGCTACAGCTAAAGTTATGCTTAGAAGGAAATTTAAAACTGGAAAAACCTATATTTATAATTTATTGTGAGTCTGTGTATTACTTTTAGAGCCAACTTGTAGATGACAGTTCTACTGTTGCATTTGTAAATTTGTAATTTCTGCTTTTGTACTTTTTTTTAACTCAGTTGTTTTTTTCTTCTAACTTTGGTTTTATTTCATCTAATCCCTTGGAAAATGTTCAGCTTACTTATTTTATTTTCTTAGTAATTAATTAAAGCCTTGAAATTGATGGATTAATCTCTATACATAGTTTTGGCCACATATGTTTTAGTTTTGCAATGTTTTTGCTTCTCTTTTTGAATATTATATAATAGAATTTTCATTTTCTCTCTTTGTACAAGGAGTTATTTAAAAGTTCCCCTCCCCTCCTTCATGTCAGTACTTAGTTTTTATTTATGACAATGTGGTCTAATAAAGGGTTATTTGGGAACATAAAATTGAACCAAACTTTATATATAAATATATTTTCCCCTTAACTCTATGGACACATAAACATCAAATTAAACCATGATTTTATATTATTTTCTTTACTTTCAAGTAAATTTTGTACAACTTTAATTTCTATTTTGTAATCTTGAGTTTGATCCTCACTACTCCATTTTTTTTACCTACCATAGTCTTCATTTTTTAACTTACTTTTGATCCTCTTGGTTGAGTGCCACAAGTTATTAAATAATTGCTTTCAGGATACAGAAGAGGTCTTTGGGTGTCATACTTCTGAGTTTTTACATATCACAAGCTACTTTTATTGACTTTACACAATTTGACTAGGTTTATAGTTCTGAGTTCATAAAAATGTTTCCATGAAAATTTTGTACACATTATTTTTTCATGTGTTGTTACTGAATATTATAGAGCAAAATAATTTTTGTCTTCTCATATAGACCAAGATTTATTTATTTTAGGGTATTTGGAAGATGGTTTTTGTTTGAGTTGGAGGTTCGTAGGATATTTATTTATCTTTAAATTCAAATATGTCATCAGGAAATTTTACCTGAGACTCTGGAGGAGACCTTGTGTTCTATATACTCAGCTCTTCAGTTTTCTGAATTACATTTTCCTTTTTTGTTTGAGCCCTCTTATCCCATTGGTAGTTATTACTGGCTCTCTTTAGTTACAATTTGTCTTTATATAATTATTAATATCCATATATTTAATATCTCCTGACATCCCTGCCTACTACATTGTTTTATTGTCTTCATATCTTGGTCTTCTCTCTATTTTCAGGAGGATTTCTTAAGTTTGTCTGCCACATCCCTATTCTCTTTTCTGCAATGTCTGTTCTAATCTTTACTGCATTTAATGAAAATTTAAACTGTAAAATTTCATTTTTAGCCTGGCAGTCCTAATGTTCTCTGCAGGTCTTTTTTCAGCTTGTTCTTATGTCTCCTTGTTTCTCATCTCAACCTCTGTGGTCAAACATTTTGCCAGTTTAGGCTTCTGTCACAGAAAACAGAATTCATTTTACTTAGCTTTAGTCAAAATGGATGTATTATAGGGTGTCTGTCTTACAGACTTGCCTGGATATCTGAAGAAGTAAATTGCAGGTTGAGATTGCAGGAGTGACTCTGTAACCACATCGCAGAACTTGGTCACTACAGGAGATGACACTTCCTGTTTGATCTTCCCATGTGGAACATGGCTGCTGCAGCTCTAGAACTATGCTGCCACTAAAACAAACCAGAAACCACTGTGATCAGTCATTAAGGCACTGCTATACGGAAACTGTCTTACTACCAGCTCCAAACCAATGCTTTCCATGTTGCAATCTGTACAGCAAAACAGATGCCATACATCCTGCCTTGACATCCATAAATCTAGTGCCAAGGCACTGGGACCTCTGCTGATGGCACAGCAGAAAATAAAGCACATGCCTCTGACCATACTTGCCTGTGGAAACAGAAAAATAAAACACTTCTACCTTCCAATTCTTGTTAGAGCATATCTAAGTAGTGGAATCATTCACATCCAGCAACTTAGCTGTTGTGGGTTCATTGGGGGAAAAAATAAGGTTTTTAGTTTTCTAGTATCAGAAACAACCTTGAGAGGCATTTATTTGGATGTTGAATACTGAGCCACCATATCTACCTCAATTCACTGCTTTGGATACTCAACTTTGATCAGATCCTTCTTCTCAATCCTAACCGTTCAGATAATAGCAACAGAACAGCAAAATATGCTCTGCAATACTTCAGTTTTTAATGTACAAAAGAAAATGCTTTCACCTTCTGTCTTAAAAAAGAAGCCTAAAATCCCAGTAGTCACCACATCCACAAACTGGTGATAGTCATTTCCCACATTCAATCATAGTCCCATCTTGATATTCTTTAAAGATGGACAAAATTGCAAACTAACACCAGCTTGTCTTATATAAAATGATAAGGGAAAATGATGGGGAAAATAATATTGTTCAGCAAAAATGCTATCGATATAAGTACACAAAGAAGATAATATGAATAGTTATTTTAGTCCTTGTTTCTGTGAACGGTCACCAGGTCTTAATTATTGTTTATAACTTTCTTCATTCCTAAACCCTTTTTCATGTCTCTTTCTCCTTGGGCAACATAACAAGCTGAGATTTTTAATGGTGGAGTGACCCAGACCTTCACACCTGAGGAGTCTGAGCCTTCATTGATTCTGCATGCTATTTCATTAAGTTTTATAGTTAGACTTGGCAGAACCAGAATGTGTTCTAGAGGATTTCCTGAGTTGATGGTGTGCTTCTCCCTGCCCCACATGATAGCAGAGACCCCATTTCCCCTTTGTAATAAGGATTAATCACCCCAGAAAACACAATAATCCCCTTTCTCTCTGTTGCTCCAATGAAACACATAGCTCAGTATTAAAAGGTGTAAGTCTCAAGTTTAAATTAAAAAAAAAATCACTGATGTGTTCCTGGTGAAAGGATTCACCTCTTGGGTATCAAGTCCTTTAAACCATCAGAAGCACAGCCTCAGAAATGAGGAACAAAAATACTGGGTCATTAAAAGTACTGAAGCACAAGTGCCATTAGTACTTCCACCCTTTAGTGCCCAGACAAGTGTGTTCCAACTATAGGAGAAAAAGGAATGTACATCTTTTGCTGGCTGAAAGTATGTGTCACCCTGTCGGGAAGCATTCTATCTTACCAAGTATTGATTACAGTTTTCAGTGGTCTATTCTATCTTTATAACAGGACCGTTGTTTCTGAGTATATGCTAAAAAGAATGAATGCCTCAGGAATCAGTCAGCACACTTTCTCTGCTATTTCTTCTGTATAATGAATGTCATGGCCAGTCAAGAGTTGTGTTGTGTGATAATCAGTTCAGTTCAGTCACTCAGTCGCGTCCGACTCCTTGCGACCCCATGAATCGCAGCATGCCAGGCCTCCTTGTCCATCACCAACTCCCGGAGTTCACTCAAATTCATATGCATCGAGTTGGTGATGCAATCTAGCCATCTCATCCTCTTTCGTCCCCTTCTCCTCCTGCCTCCAACCCCTCCCAGCATCAGGGTCTTTTCCAATGAGTCAACTCTTTGCATGAGGTGGCCAAAGTATTGGAGGTTCAGTTTTAGCATCAGTCCTTCCAAAGAACACCCAGGACTGATCTCCTTTAGGATGAACTGGTTGGATCTCCTTGCAGTACAAGGGACTCTCAAGAGTCTTCTCCAACACCACAGTTCAAAAGCATCAATTCTTCGGCGATCAGCTTTCTTCACAGTCCAACTCTCACATCCATACATGACCAGTGGAAAAACCATAGCCATGACTAGATGGACCTTAGTTGGCAAAGTAATGTCTCTGCTTTTTAATATGCTATCTAGGTTGGTCATAACTTTCCTTCTAAGGAGTAACTGTCTTTTAATTTCATGGCTATAATCACCATCTGTAGTGATTCCGGAGCCCAAAAATACAAAGTCTGACACTGTTTCCACTGTTCCCCCATCTATTTGCCATGAAGTAATGGGACCAGATGGCATGATCTTAGCTTTCTGAATGTTGAGCTTTAAGCCAACTTTTTCACTCTCCTCTTTCACTTTCATCAAGAGACTTTTTGGTTCCTCTTCACTTTCTGCCATAAGGGTGGTGTCATCTGCATATCTGAGGTTATTGATATTTCTCCAGGCAATCTCGATTCCAGCTTGTGCTTCTTCCAGCCCAGCGTTTCTGTTGATGTACTCTGCATATAAATTATATAAGCAGGGTGACAATATACAGCCTTTACATACTCCTTTTCCTATTTGGAACTGGTCTGTTGTTCCTTGTCCAGTTCTAACAATTACTTCCTGACCTGCATACAGGTTTCTCAAGAGGCAGGGCAGGAGGTCTGGTATTCCCATCTCTTTCAGAATTTTCCACAGTTTATTGTGGTCCACACAGTCAATGGCTTTGGCATAGTCAATGAAGCAGAAATAGATGTTTTTCTGGAACTCTCTTGCTTTTTCCATGATCCAGCAGATGTTGGCAATTTGATCTCTGGTGCCTCTGCCTCTTCTAAAACCAGCTTGAACATCTGGAATTTCACGGTTCATGTACTGCTGAAGCCTGGCTTGGAGAATTTTGAGCATGACTTTACTAGTATGTGAGATGAGTGCAATTGTGCGGAAGTTTGAGCATTCTTTGGCATTGCCTTTCTTTGGGATTGGAATGAAGACTGACCTTTTCCAGTCCTGTGGCCACCGTTGAGTTTTCCAAATTTGCTGGCATATTGAGTACAGCACTTTCACATCATCATCATTCAGGATTTGAAATAGCTCAATTGGAATTCCATCACCTCCACTAGCTTTGTTCATAGTGATGCTTTCTAAGGCCCACTTGACTTCACATTCCAAGATGTCTGGCTCTAGGTGAGTGATCACGCCATCGTGATTATCTTGGTCGTGAAGATCTTTTTTGTAGAGTTCTTCCGTGTATTCTTGCCACCTCTTCTTAATATCTTCTGCTTCTGTTAGGTCCATACCATTTCTGTCCTTATCGAGCCCATCTTTGCATGAAATGTTCCCTTGGTATCTCTAATTTTCTTGAAGAGATCTCTTGTCTTTCCTATTCTGTTGTTTTCCTCTATTTCTTTGCATTGATCGCTGAGGCAGGCTTTCTTATCTCTCCTTGCTAGTCTTTGGAACTCTGCATTCAGATACTTATATCTCTCCTTTTCTCCTTTGCTTTTCATGTCTCTTCTTTTCACAGCTACTTGTAAGGCCTCCTCAGACAGCCATTTTGCTTTTTTGCATTTCTTTTCCATGGGTATGGTCTTGATCCCTGTCTCCTGTACAATTTCACGATTCTCCTTCCATAGTTCATCAGGCACTCTGTCTAATAGATATAGTCCCTTAAATCTATTTCTCACTTCTACTGTATAATCATAAGGGATTTGATTTAGGTCATATCTGAATGGTCTAGTGGTTTTCCCTGCTTTCTTCAATTTAAGTCTGAATTTGGCAATAAGGAGTAATGATCTGAGTCACAGTCAGCTCCCAGTCTTGTTTTTGCTGACTGTATAGAGCTACTCCATGTTTGACTGCAAAGAATATAATCCATCTGTTTTCAGTGTTGACCATCTGGTGATGTCCATGTGTAGAGTGTTCTCTTGTGTTGTTGGAAGAGGGTGTTTGCTATGACCGGTGTGTTCTTTTGGCAAAACTCAATTAGCCTTTACCTTGCTTCATTCCGTACTCCAAGGCCAAATTTGCCTGTTACTCCAGGTGTTTCTTGACCTCCTACTTTTGCATTCCAGTCCCCTATATTGGAAAGGACATTTTTTTTGGGGGGGTGTTAGTTCTAAAAGATCTTGTAGGTCTTCATAGAACCATTCAACTTCAGCTTCTTCAGTGTTACTGTTTGGGGTATAGACTTGGATCACTGTGATATTGAATGGTTTGCCTTGGAAACGAACAGAGATCATTCTGTCGTTTTTGAGATTGCATCTGCCCGGCGAGTGTTTGTTTCTCAGTTCTTGTCTCGTCACAACAATGATTTGGGGTGATGGACATTAAAGCTCTCGGCCCATCACGGCTCTTGGGTCTTGAACAAACCATGTCATAGCTCTTAGACAAATCAGTGTTACATCTCTATTTTATTTAGAAGATAGGATAGGAGAATCCATCCTTGAAGAAGAGAAGAGAGTGGAGGAGAATGCCAGTGCACGTTTGTGGTGAGGGGTGGGGGGAGTGGGTATATATCTATATCTATATAGAGAGAGAGCGAGAGAGAGAGCTTGGCTCCTCCTTTTGTTTTTTACCCACCCCTGGGCCTGCCCTATGCAAATTGGACTTAGTCTGGAGTGCTGTTCTACCTGCAGTCCTCACTCTGGTCCTCGGACCTTCCTTTGACCTTCCTCTGTTCTATTTTCGTGGGCTTTTCTCTTCCTTGTCTTTTAGCCACCACCATTTTGGACTCCTTTTCCCTATTCTATCTACATAACACATCCAAGTACTGCATTTTGGACTCTTTTGTTGATCATTATGGCTACTCCATTTTTTCTAAGGGATTCCTGCCCACAGTAGTTGATAAAATGTTCATCTGATTTAAATTCACCCATAGCGTGCCTGCTGTGACAGACCACTATAAGCGTGGCCTAGAGGAGCTACCCCTCACCCAAGGTTGGGGAGTGTGGCTGAGAGGAGCTACCCCATGCCCAAGGTCGGGGGTGGCCGAGAGGAGAAACCCCATGTCCAAGGAGCGGTGGCTGTGCAGGCGCAGGAGGGCCGAGAGGAGCTACTCCATGTGTGATGATACCATGATTTAAAAATCAAACTATTTAGTTAGTCCAAAAATGCTGTTTACAAGGTAGGCAGTAAGGCAAATCCATATCCAAAATCAGCCCGTGCACTCACTAGTAACTTCCTCCTCCATATAGGAGGAATCCAGCGTAATCAACCCATCCCGTTTACTGGCTGTAAACCCATTTACTGCCCCACCTGGCAATGGGTTTACAGGTTACTTAGGGCCCACAACCAGCAACAAAGATTCTTGTTTTCCATTAATGATGGTGATTATTTAGGTAACTTTTGGCCACTAATGTGTCCCCTTCTAAGGCTAACAAGATCATTGCCGCTTTCAGTTTTACTGCTTCAGGGAGCCAATCAAATATAATTTTCTGAATGTTTCTAGTACCAGCATCCATCACAGTACAGTGTGGAAAATGGAATAGCACTCCAGGTAGTTAAAGCCAAAGGGATTTATTATAAGATCTTAAGTGGCTCATAGAACTGTTAGACATCCTGAAGACAATGAATACACCTGCCAGTCATAGCCACAAAGATAATATCAAGACACTAGGGTGTCTACTAATGTTGTTAGTCTACTAGTATTGTTGCCAAAAATCGAAATGTCTCTTCTACGGACTTGCTGACAATAAAATTGAGACAACTGCCACATTTTTGCCTTTAAATCTTACTCAGGGCCATTCAACTGTTGAAGCATAAATTAGAAGCAGAATTTAAGCTGCAAAAGAGTCTGGGAGATGTTTTCATCTGTCTAGGGACAGTAGAGGGATTTAGGATGAATATAGAAAGCCAGTGCATCCTATTTATGGCCCCCTTCTACACAGAGTTACTCCTCCTCTTTCAGGTTGGTTTACTGCTTGTTGATCAGTTGGTTCATTCGTTTATTCCACAACAACCTTGGCCTAATATTAATTTTATTAGAATTTATTTTACAAATATTTCTTTGATGGAAAGCCTTCGTTTCAGTTTATATCACCAAAGCATGTCACATCCATAGTAGGAGACCAACTAATATCTGTTTTCATTGAATTTTTGGTAATTCAAGTAGACTGTGTCAAACATTACTTCTATTTTCTCTAAGATTAAAAAAGATAAAAATAGACACAGCATTGGGTTTTTACTCATTCACTTATTCTTAAAAGAAAAGAGGTGAATCCAACAGGAAGTCTGCCCATAAACACAACCTCTCTTCTTGGGTACCTGTATTATTGTATTTTCTTGGATGTTCCCAGATTTCTGCATTTAGTTGTTCACCTGGAGAACTGTGAATGCAAATTTACTTTAGCAGTATAGAACCTTGCTTCCCTAGATAAGAAGTGTTAGTTGCTCAGTCATATCCAACTTTTTGTGACTCCATGGACTGTAGCCCACCAGGCTCCTCTGTCCATGGAATTCTTCAGGCAAGAATACTGGAGTGGGTATCCATTCATTTCTCCAGGGGATCTTTCCAACCCAGGGATTGAACTCGCGTGTCTCCTGCATTGAAGGCAGATTCTTTACCCTATGAGCCACCAGGGAAATCCTTCCCTAGAAAAGCAAATGGCAATTCAAATTCAGAACTTTCCAGCAGAAAAGAAGCTTTCCGTGGAGTTTCTTTTTTATTTGGTGGCGCTGGTGCACTAGGATAGTGTTTGGTCTTTCTGTCTACCTCCTGGCCAGGTGTATCATGCAGCTTCTTCTGTGCTTCCTCCTGGCCTTTCTGCTTCCTTGTCATGCAAGCTCCATGCCTAGGGTTGACTGATAAAATATAGAATGCTCAGTTAAATTTTAATGTAAGATAAACAAGTGGCTTAGTGGTGAAGGATCCGCCTGCCAATGCAGGAAATACAGGAGACACAGGTTCAATCCCTGGGTCAGGAAGATCCCCTAGAGGAGAAAATGGCAGTCCACTCCAATATTCTTGCCTGGAGAATTCCATGGACAGAGGAGCCTGACAGGCTACAGACTGTGGGGTGGCAAAGAGTTGGATGTGCCTGAGTATACACACACAAAACAAGTACATTTTAGTATATACACCAAAGCACATTGGAAAATGAAATTGTAGTAAACAGTTTTACATTGTTCATCTAAAATACAAATGTTCCTGGGCATCCTGTAGTGTTTTTATTTGCCACATCATGTGAACCTAGCCATACCATGTCCCAGCAGAATTCTCTGCATATCATTGGAAAGTCAATATAGCTTGTGGCATTATTGACTTATTAGGAGACCATATAAAATATCTGAAAGCATCATTTTGAGTCAGATTGCCAGGGTATATATCTTGGTTCTTTCAGTTATTATTTTACTTTGGATAAGTTACATAAGCTTTCTATGCTTGAGTTTGCCTTCCCATGAAATTGATCTAATAAGTGTACCTATGGCCAGGGTCAATCAGTTCAGTTCAGTTCAGTCGCTCAGTTGTGTCCGGCTCTTTGTGACCATTAGAAGCATTAATTGTGATAATTCATATTAAGACTTTAGAAAAGTATCTGACACATAATAAACTCTCTGTAATTATTAAATATTATTATTATTTCTGTTGGGAAACAAGCACATGCCAGGCCTCCCCCAAACAACTAAATGGAAATGTTTTTCCTCTAAAACAGTAAAAATGATCCCAAATTTAAACTCTCCATCTTCCCCATATATTCTCCTTGCCTCCAGTGTTCATGCCTCCAATGGAAGAGGTGGCAGGGGTCTGCCAGTCCATCCTCTGATTGCTTCCCGAGAGTCTGAACCATTTTCTCCAGAGAGGAATTTTGAACCAGCCTTTGGTGCCTTGTCATTTCATCTGCACTAAATCTAGCAGAAAGATGCTGCTATTTCTGACAATGGAAATGATAACCCTTCTCTGGTCCTTTAACTGATGCAGATTAGTGTCTATTTTTATATTCCTTTGGTCATTTCAGAAGACATGTAGCAGGATGAAAATTAGACCCCTGGACTCGAGTCGTCAGCTATCACAGTATTCCAAAGCATAAGCAGAACCTTCATTTTGTTTTAATCACTTGACTGCATTGATACTTAATAGCTAGTATGATACTTAAAATTCAGAGAGACAAAGGTGGAGAAAAGATCTTTCAACATAAGCTTCATTGTCTGACTCATTTCTGTGTTGTTTATAAATTTTGGCTCAAATCTCCTCCCTAGTTCTCTATATGTTAATATATGAAATTCCCTCTTTCTGCAGTTAATGTAATACAGCTCTAATCCTTATGCAATGATTCTAGCATAGGCTTCTTTCCAGCCCTCTGGAGTTATTTATATGCAATTTTCAAACAGAGATGATCTTTCCTATATGCACTAATAATATTTACATTTTTAAATGGAACACAGACACAAAGTTGAGGTAAAAGGTTATGAGGTCAAAGAAACACAGAGATTAGATCTTTAATCAGGGCAGACTGTTACATACTGAAAATAGCAATATCACATTTTTGCAAATTTCATGCTCTCGTTGGAGACATAGGTGCCTAACTGAAAAAAGATTTCTTTTTTTAAAGAACAACTATGTTCATTAATAACTATTAAGTAACCTGGATGTAAGTCAGTGGCTAATAGGATAAAAATGCATACATCTGAACAATTCCAAACAATGAAGTCTAAAACATTACATGAACTAGATGGAGATGATGGAATAATATTTCAAATGAACAGTGAGAGCAAAGCAATGTCAAATCATAACTAATAGAACTGGTTTTTCAAGGGGTGAAGTTACTATTTTCAAGAAATCTAAATAGTGAATGATTATTTTAATGGTGTTGTATACGACTCGATGAATTAAAAAAATTTAAAAACTCAAGACTTCGTGGGTGAATACAGAACTAAAGCAAGATATGAAAGTAAAAAGCAGACTAACTGAAAAATGTCCTTACTTTTCCTTGGTTCTCTGGACTCATCCCTCCAGAGAATGAGTTTCATGAAAGAGCAGTCTTTAGACCTCCCATTAGCTTGCAGGGGTCTTTTTGCCTTTTTACATTAGAATAAGGTTCTTGGTGGAATGGCTGACACTTTGTGCTCTCAACTGTATGAAGTTAGATCTTTTGTAGAGATGATGAATAGCTCCTTCAGTGTCTAACAGAAAGTTTCCTATCGTTTATCTCAAGTGGTTGAGGTTTATACCATGGACGTGGAGCATTTGACACATAATGTTCCTTTCTTTTACACATTGACTCTTGTTGCAGAGTCTCATGCCTCATAATCTGGAGATAAAATATATTTATAATTTACCCTCAGAAAGTGTGACAGCTACCACATTCAACCTCTAAATCTGAGGAATGTTGGTCTACCAATGTATGTGCTAGATCAGAGGTCAGCAAAATTTTTCTTTAAATGGACAGACAATAAATATTTTAGGATTTTCAGGCCTTATGGTTTCTGTTGCAGCTACTCATTTCTACCGTTGTAAAGTGAATGCAGCCATACAAAAGCTAAAGAAAAATCCCATGGCTGTGTCCTGATCAAACTGTATTTACCAAAACAGGTAACAACACTGTGGACCTTAGATATCATTCCCAGTACTAGTTAAGTCAATTTTCAGATAATGAAATAATAGCTTGGACTTTTATCTTTTGCAGTAAAATGTTAAATAGGGGTGGGCTTTGTTTCTCACTTCTCTAAGCCAAGTATATGATATACAACTCTTATACCTTTTTTTATTTGCATGTGTGTCACTTATATGTGTAAATCTTAAATTATATTTAAACTTTTATAGATGATTCTTTCATAGTCAAAAGAACGATTTTATAAATACATGCTTTCTAACATCATAGCTATTTCAAGGAACTCACATCTGTATCTTTTATTTTTATTGAATTTACATAATAAACAGGACAAAGGGGAAGACAAAAATGCTTTTTTTAACCTTAAAAAGGAATAGCCCTGGATGAATGTAATAGCTCATCTAAACCAGCCTAATATGAAAAAGAAAACAAAAGTTTTGCATAAGAACTGCTTTGATCAGATTTCATCCAATACAAACTAACAACATATAAGTTAAAGCATTCAGACAGGCAAAAGAGTAATGAAGAATATATAACTTTTCAAAATGAGGTTAGTCCAATTCCATACATCTAAAGTATGATGAATAAATTCCATTTGAAACTCTCAGTAGAACTGCTGTATATTAGAGAAGAAAAGAGGAAGCTTCAGGCTGCTTTTCATAATTTTTCTAATTCATTGTTTTAATGAAATATAAGAATTTGATGGGACTAAAAAAAAGAAGACGCCCTCTCTGACAAGCTTTGCATTTGCAAACAGTACCTGCCACCTGAATGAAGTACAGTACTTTGAATGATGGTGATATTGTCAGTGATGCATTTTAAATCAATGTAGCTGTAAAAGATGGCAAGATCTTTTCTTCATTTCACATTACTTTATTTACCATTTTTTTCTTGGCCTTTTCCTAGGTAAAAAATAATAAAAGAACTTAGTAAAAAGTGACAATGAGGGAAGAATTTCTGAACTCCAGTTTTATTAAGTATTATTATTATATTACTAATTACAACAAACTTTTGACAAGAAATTGTAGCTCTCTTATAAAGATTAAGAAACATCTTGGTTTATAGCTACAAGTAATACTTCTGAAATTGCAGCAATTCAGAAAGGGAAAGAATAGGGACAAGGTGGTCCCAAGCACTGTTCCTTTTATAGATATACTGTCCCTACAGGTTTCAAAGACAGCTCCTCATTTGCAAGAAATATGTAGCTCTGAATTGGAGAAATATATTCTACATATATTTTTACAGTGCAAAAATGAGCTGAATCCAAGGAAGAACAGAAAAGTTAACTGAGTTATCCAGTGGCATCTTCCATCAGAAAATACCAGATACAAGACTCTAGAGGCAAGGTAAATATCCTACATGTCTTCTAAGCCACACGATGAGGACAGTTAAGTTGTGATATGGAAAGAGTAAGATGAGCCAAATAGAGCACTTCTGTGTTGGGAAAAGGTATATTAACAAGAAGAGTCTGAACTTGAATTGTGAGGCTCAGGAAAATGAGCAATGTTCTTGATGATGTGAAGGGCGCCAATTAGTGTCTTTTTCACTGCTAGGTTTGTCCTGGCCCATAGACCCCTAGTACTGCATCAGTTGTGGAATGGCATCGTCAAAGCTAGGCTCTGCCTTCTAATAATTAAAAGATACCAGAGAGTACTGCTTATCCTGTATTCACTCACTCCTCTGTTATAAACATAGAGAAATGAGCCTTTGGGGGAAGCTCAGTGTGTTTGCTGATGAACCAGAAACCACACTGGAATTTCGATACTCAATTTTAGCCCCAGGTTAAGTCAGGGAGTGCAGTGCCTCAAAATTAGAATAAAATAAAAGAACTCATTAAAGACATGTTATAACCAGGAGCATTAAGTCTTAGTTAGATAAGACTTTTAAAGAAAGTGATAATAAATAACTCTTTCACTGTATCAAGAAATATGTTATGACTTCTGCCAAAGATACCATTATGTAAATAAATCTGGTGACTGTCTATATGGGGAAATTAGTACTTTTAAAATTTATTTATCTCTACCAAAGTTAGAAAGTTTGTTTCCTGATTGGAAATTCTCTCTTTTATATTCCTGGTAGCTGCAACAGCATGTGCCTCTTAGATACTAGAGACTCATGCTTGTTGAGATATTAGTTGATACATTTAGAAAATCTATTTAGCTGCAAAAATAAATAGGAAACCAACCACTTAACAATAAAAAACATTTGAAAAGAAGACTAAAAGTGTATTATCTCTTTGTGTCACAGAAGTTTCTTAGTTGTAGGTGATAGAAATAAACTCTAGATGATTTAAGAGAAAAATAAATCTCAAGTATACAGCTCTCAAAATCTCTGGTATGATCAGACAAATAGATATAGGGATTACATGTAGCTAAGGACAAAACTGAAATCATCTTGCAAACCTTGTCCTGTGAAAATACCACTGTCATCGCCCTTGGGTGTGGACAGCCCACCTTTCCCCACAGACACCCCTACAGCTGAACCTGGGATCCTGAGGCCAGCAATGCTGCCTGCTACCCCTGCAAAGTGAACATATCCACTGCTGGTTCCACTACCCACGCTTGAAGTGCTTTCTTCATGGTCCATACTCTTCCATGTCACTAGTTCTTATTAAGATCTAGGCCAGAGTCTAGCTTGTAGCCTGACCTACAAGGGAAAATTGGAAAGTAAGTGTGTAGCAACTTTAAAATTTTATAATGTAGGGCTGGCTCTACCTAATATGGAGGAGGATGCCCTAGTAGAGAAAAGGGACTGAAATATTTGACAGTCAAAGTCAACTGTATACTGCTCCCATAGAATCAGAAGTCCAATGGATGAAGAGTTTTAGGTTGATAATTTTTTAGCTCAAAGCTCGGAGTAAGAACCTAAATTATCCCCATCTCTTCCCTCTGTGGTCCTTAATAAGTTGGCCTCTAGTTTTTGCTTTTTATTCTTAATTGTCTTTCTTCACCTACCCATATGTTTTCTAAGGCACCTGCAGGATTTCTAAATCAATCTATATTCCAGGCCCAGGAAATATACCCAGGGAGAAAACTCTCTGGGCTTAAAGGCATGAAGTTTTCTGGATGGCTAGCCTGTAGCATCAAGAAAGACATTTGATATACTTCAGAGATATTCACTTAAAAGTGCCAGCCCTGGGAATGAGTGAGCAAGATGTAAAATCTCCAAGGATAAAATTGTTCTTCTTTCATTACTGCTTGAATCCCAGGGGAAAAATAACAGAAAGCCAGCAGGAGCCCCAAGGACTACTTATTGATATGAAGAAATTCTTGAAAAGGGTTCTAAGCAAAAGGAAGATGGAGAAAGGGAGGAATAATTTCATTATCTATTATTACTACCTCTACAGTCATCCTATAGGGCTCCAACATGTACCCCACTGAAACTATCGAAACCAACTATTAACATACCAATATTATATAATAACTTTATCCTTTTGAGTCAAAGAATATTCTATTAAAACATAAAACCTTTGCAGTTGTAAGTGAAAGATAACTTAATCCAACTGGCTTAAGCCAAAGGAGAATTATTGGATCACGCTATGGAAATGTCTATAGGAGACAGTAAGCACAGTTTGAGACAGGAGCTTAAATGATACCACCAGGGCCCTGCTTATCTATTTCTACTTCTGCATTAACTCCGGTCTCAGAAAAGCACCTGTTTGATGGTTACACATGGCACAGCAGCTCCTGATTTTACGTTCTTACAACTTTAAGGCCAATAAAAGAAAAATATCAAACTGATTTGTTTCCAGATATTCCATCATTATCTCATTGGCTGTGATTACCTCAAATACCCATCCCTGAACCTTCCATTGACTTGGGTAATGTATCTGCCCTGAGAGGTCACAAAGTCATCCCTGGACCCTGGCGGGTGGTCAATCTAACAGAAAAAGCCCAGAAATTGAGAAGATATTTTCTCAGAAGGAAGTTTGACCAAGCTTTCAAAAACAAAAAGCAAAACAACAAAAAAGATGAATGATTGATGAGAATAAAAATAAAGATGTCCCCTAATAATTTATCAACAATTATCTAAACTTTTAAAGACAAAGATTAGAAAGAAGGTAGATATTTAGGGGAGAAGAGAGTCCATAAGGAAGAAGTGGATAGTGGTTGGAGATGGTTAAGAGCATAAAAGACAAAACCTAACTTATAAATTGAATGTCCATAGTGAGCACTGGTGCCTCAGATGGTAAAGAATCTGCCTGCAATGCAGGAGACCCAGGTTCGATCCGTGGGTCAGAAAGATCCCCTGGAGAAGGAAATGGCAAGCCCCTCCAGTAGTCTTGTCTGGAAAATCCCATGGGACAGAGGAACCTGGTGGGTTACAGTCCATGGTCCCTAAGAGTTGGACATGACTGAGTCACTTAACATGGTGACAGTAACACAGTAAGCTCTGAAAGGAGAGAAGCCTCTGGACTTTTCTGTAGGACTCCAAACCTATAGTTGTTTTAAATCTAGATCTAAAACTATTTTTCTTTAAACTCTGAAGGGTAGAATCATTTCTGAAATTTGGGGCAATTATTATTTTCATTTGTAAACATTCAGTATTTATTAAGAACTTATTATGTGCTAGTTTCTAACCTAAATATCTACATGTGTCTAGTAATAATAGGAGGACAGGCCCTGAGATGACACTACTTGTATGTTAATACTCACTTGACAATTTATTAGCTTATGATTTTGGGCAGATAGTTTTAAACTCTCTATGGTTACCATTTCCTAACCAATAAAATGCAGAGAGAAAGAATATGTCATTGATAGGGTTGTTGGGAGGAGTAAATAACTTAAAATGTTTAGAAATTTACTTATACAAAGTAATTTGTAAATAAATATAAGCATTAAGTATTGCTGTTATTAAGTATTAATTTTAAGTCTCAAAATCTATGTTGTTGTTTAGTCACTCAGTCATGTCCCACTCTTTGTAACCCCATGGACTGTAGCCTCCCAGGCTCCTCTGTCCATGGGATTCTCTAGGCAAGAATACTGGAGTGTGTTGCCATTTCCTCCTCCAGGGGATCTTCCCTACCCAGGGATTGAACCTGCATCTCCTGCATTGGCAGGCAGGTTCTTTACTGCTGAGCCATCATATCCACATCTGTGCTCTTCCCAAATCCAAGGCCAGCAGCCACATGGTTGATGCTATTATTATACACAAGGAAACTAGAGGAAAAGAGATTAAATAATCTTTCAAGCTGCATACGCAGCAAATTAAATTGATTTGAGTTGGCATCAGAATCCAGGTGTCTCTATTATGTAACCTTTGTTGTAAATCACAAATTAAACAGCTTTAGGATAGGTCTTCTGCCAGAATTCAGGACTGCACACAGAGAGGACATAGAGGGGAAAACACAGCTGGGCTCCCTACTTTCTTTTTTTTTCCAGTATATTTCATGATTCATGATCTTCAGAAGCAATATAGATCATTGTACATTAAATAATATAGATTGTGGTCTGGGGAATACTTAGTCTCATGTAGGCAAGAAACAATCCACATTCTCATTTCAAATTCAAATTTGGCCATAGCCTGAAAATAATAGTAACTTCAAGTTCCACTCAAAAATGTAATAATAGATCAATCAACCAGGTAGCCTGCATACCATTAAAGACTTAATTTGCTGGGACCAGAAATCCACCCTTTTCAGTTAAAATAAGACTAATGCTTGGCATATCAATATTTAAGCTGAATCTATTTTTATTAATTAGGATTTGAAGGTTGTCAGAAACACACTGCAAATCGTCAATTACCTTGTACCTGGGATGTCCCTTATAGGAGTATCACATTATACAGACATAAAAAATTTAAAAATAAAGTGGTCTGTGCAGGAAAATCTTCATTTAAAATTGAAAGAATGAAAATTAACCCTATTCTTTAAGAGGCCTTATATTTAACTTCGTGTCTATCTAGGTTTTAAAACTATTAAAGAATATCATACATACCAGTTCTTTTTGTTCTACCTAATCCAATTGAATCTACTTTAAATAGCCATAATTGGTGATTTTCCAGATCAAAGGCCTTCCTCAAATCAATGAGCAGAGCTTGTCTATATTGATTACTAGCCATGCCTATGAAAATATCATTCGTTATCTCGGGAATGATAGTGGAATGAAGAGGCTAACACCAAATTGGAAGAAAATCAATGAGTTTCATGTAGATAAAAATAAGCATGTTACCTGAGAAGAGAACATCAATTTTTTATGGACCCTGGACCAAACAGTAAAGGAAAAAATATCTAGTAGTTCACTTCTCTGAACACTCAGAATGTCTTCTTATTCACAGTGGAACTTCTAACCTAGCAGAATTTCATCAAAGAGATAAGGAATGAAAAGGGTTGAGAATTCTTAATTTCTATCGATTACTATAAAAATATTTCTACATTTTGTTTTTTAAAGTCTTAGACTCACTTTCTCCACATATTTAGAAAAAACAATAAAAATATTTGATTTTTCCGCAGAACCTAGTCTTACATGACTGTTCCATATCCTGAAAGCTATGGCTTCTGCTGTGTTAAAATAATACTGACTAAAGTGGAAGTCCTACTCACTCAGTCGCTCAACTCTTTGCAACCCTATGGACTGTAGCCCACCAGGCTCCTCTGTCCATGGAATTCTCCAGGCAAGAATACTGGAGTGGGTTTCCATTCCCTTCTCCAGGTGATCTTCCCGACCCAGGTATTAAGCCCAGGTATTGTGCATTGCAGACATATTCTTTACCTGGTCTGAGGCACCAGGGAAGCCCAGGTTGATAAATAGAATTATTAATTTGAAAAAAAAGGAACTAAAGAATCATCTGAACAAAATACTAGTTTTTAAAAAAACTAAGTTGACAAAATTTTATTTTTCCTTGAATATGCTTATTGCCATTAGTGGGTTAAATTACCTCCAAATATAGAGAGCCAGAACTATTAATACATCCCTCCTGTTACTTTGCCAACAAAGGGTCGTCTAGTCAAAGTTATGGTTTTTCCAGTAGTCATGTATGAATGTGAGAGTTGGATCATAGAGAAGGCTGAATGTCGAAGAACGGATGCTTTTGAACTGTGGTTCTGGAGAAGACTCTTCAGAGTCCTTTGGACTGCAAGGAGATCAAACAAGTCAATCCTAAAGGAAATCAGTCCTGAATATTTATTGGAAGGGCTGAGGCTGAAGCTGAAGCTCCAATACTTTGGCCACCTGATGCAAAGAGCCTACTTTTTAGAAAAGCCCCTGATGCTGGGAAAGATTGAAGGCAGGAGGAGAAAGGGATGACAGAGAATGAGATGGTTGGATGGCATCACTGACTCAATGGACATGAGTTTCAGCAAGCTTCAGGTTATGGTGAAGGACAGGGAAGCCTGGAGTGCTGCAGTCCATGGGGTCACAAAGGGTTGGACATGACTGAAATCCTAACGACAAAAATCCTAAACTCTCAGAAAGCTTTGGCAAAGTCAGAGTTGATGTGAGGGGCGCAGCCAAAGTCTGTTCTAGGTGTTAAATTTGCAAGATCAGAAGCAGTGGATTAGGTTGAAAGACAGGGAACCAGAGGTGGAAACTACAATTTCAGTTCGTATGGTTAGGCAGAAGCTACTCACAAAAGAAAAGTAATAAGCAGAACTTACATAAAGAGATGAAATAGAAAATAAGAGATAGAACAAAGAGAAGAGGGATTCTGGTCTGACTGAGAATGGTAATAAGTAAAAAACAAAGGCAGTAAAGGTAAAGGATCAGATTTCCCACTGGGCTAAATAAGCTAACAGAGGCTTTTTGCCTAATGTTATCCTTAGCAAGATAGTTGAGGAAGTCAAGGAATGCGAGAGAGTTAGCAGTCCTGTAACTGTCATCTCGTTTTTGTCCATCCTGATTTTACAGAAATCCGTGATGTGCATTCTTCTGTCCAAAAGTTTTATGCCCCTATATCCAGAGGTCATCGTACTGCTTCCGTTATAAACCAGAACTTTCCTGGGGGCTAAACAATGCTTTATCAAGGTCTTGATAAGTGCCATGAAACTTCCAACTCATCAGCTTCCACCACCACCTGCCATGGCTCTGCCTTAGCTTTCAGCAACAAAGATTTGCTACCTAAAAGCTCAAACTGTGCCCTTTCTCTGCCAGGTACCCTCTATCAACCTTATAGCTCCTTCCCACTAGTAAGAGAGATCTGAACTTGTGTCCATAACATCTAAAGGGACTACATATTTTCTTCCAGTTCAGGACTATCAGAGTCTGGCCCTTTTGACATGGTCTCTGGTTCTGACTCTGCTAATTGTCTGGGTTGTAGTTTCTTCATATAACCCTTGGATGACCTTCTTTGTTCTGTGACTTGTTCGCTAACCTAATGTTGCAGCATCTTGCCACTGCTTAGGAATCACACTGCTATGCCCCATCAACTAATCTTAGGTTGACAAGACTCTTTGATACAAACTCTACATTGGACTTTAAATTTTCTGCCTTAATTTTGACTTGTAGTTTGAACTTTTTCTATCTTTTGTGTATGCTGGGTTTCTCCAATGTCTAGTCTTAAGAGCCTAAGCAACTTCCCTCTGATTGAGAGATTTTTAAGAAGCCTGGGGGCCCTGGTAGCAAAAATTATGGTGGTCTCTGCCTAAATGCCTACAGGCCATAGACTTCCAGACTGATCAGCCGTGGAAATTAAACACTGCATACATGCATTCCAGTTAATCTGTTTATTCTAATACAGCAAGCCAATAACTACAGTTTTGGTGTTACTGTAGAGGATTCTTATATGGCATAAATTTCCCACTTTCTGGAGCTATACCCAAAGGACAATTCCAGAGTTTGAGAATTTAGCCTCTAGGAGAATTCTGGTTTGCAGCAGAAGTGGTGTGATGACCCCTGGAGATAGGGGCATAAAACTTTTAAACTGAAGAATGCACATCACAGACCTCTGTAAGATCAGAATGGATAAATGTGAGAGGACAGCTAAGGGACTGCTTAAATAATTTCTCAAATAATGCTAAAGATAACATTAGGAAAAAGCATGCACTATCTCCTGAAGTTTGCTCAAGCTCATGTCCATTGAGTCAGCGATGCTGTCTAACCATCTCCATTGCTAGCCACTGTGTCTCCACTGCTGCTCTGCAAATAAGTTCTCAGTACCATCTTTCTACGCATATACCAAATATACGCGTAATGTACGACATTTGACTTTCTGACTTCATTCTGTATAGTAGGCTCTATTACTATTTAATAAGATCTGATTTCAAATTGCACATGTTTTGAAATAGTTTCTTTATGAACCTAATTGGATAAAGGATGAATACATCAGTTAGCTGATTATTTCATCATGAAAATAGCAAAATTCTTCCCTTTTTTTTCACATTCTCCAAACATATAGACCATTTTGACTATAGAAACATTCTGGAGTAAACCCTTATAAACCATTTGTGCATGATGACAGACCTAACTGATTAACTGCTGGCTTAAATTTATTCATTGAAGCAACAAGTATGAATAAGATGTGTGTATAAATGTTATTGTTCATCATGTGGCTAATGTAGTGTTCACAGTAGGAGAATTTTTAGAAAATTAATTGTTTAGAATTTATATTTTGGGGGAAAGAAGGCAAAATCACAAGTAGCTATAAGTTTCTGTAACTTGATTGCAGCTATCTGTATAAAATAATGTATGAGCTGTGAGAAGAGCCAACTCATTGGAAAAGACTCTGATGCTGGGAAAGATTCAGGGGAGGAGGAGAAGGTAGCAATAGAGGATCAAATGGTTGGTCAGCATCACCGACTCAATGGACATGAGTTTGAGCAAACTCTGGGAGATGGTGAAGGACAGGGAAGCCTGGTGTGCTGCATACCGTGGGGTCACAAAGAGTCAGACACGACTTAGTGAGTTGTGCTGTTAAATTATAATATTAAGAAAAATCAAAACACTTGTAGAAATTGAAAGATTACCTTTTGCAGTGAAAGTTATAACAGTGAAACTAATGTAAACAGTATTTGGATTAATGATATTTCCAAATATTTCATTCTATTAGCCAATTTGAATCTTTAGTCACATAGATGTTGGTTCGGTAAGCCTTAAGAAATCATATCGATGAACCACGGTGCCACCTATGTGAAAACTCTAAAATTATTCTGAATGATTAAATGAGATTTGAACTTTGGACAGTTTATCTAGCCTGATACTTCATTCACTTTCTGACTCATATTTTCCAAGTGTTATTTCTCCCTATAGTAAACAATTGACCAAAAGCCTATTGGACAATGCTCATTACAACTCTTGATTATCTCACTGTTGTCTTATAATTTCAAGTTATTATTTATTAAATATTCAAAGAAGTGTTTTATTCCCAGTTACTGCACTCCAATTTCACCTCTGTGATTCATTTATGTTTAATTTTTTCTTTTAGTTTTATTGAGATATAAATACAGCACTGTGTAAGTTTAAGAACAGCACAATAATTTTACTTACACACAGCATGAAATTATTGCCCAACTAAGTTTACTGAACATCCATCATCTCGTATAGATACAAAATTAAATAGAAAAATTTTTTCCTTGTGATGAGAACTCTTTGGATTTACTGTTAGCAACTTTCATGTATAAAATATGGCAATGTGAATTTCATTTATCATGTAAATTACATTCTTTGTAATTATTTATCTTATCTTCTCTTTGACTGTCTTCATCCAATTCCCCTTCCCTCTACTCTCCCACACCTGGTAACCACAAATCTCATCTCTTTTTCTATGAGTTTGTTTCTTTTTGAAGAATAATTGACCTATAACACTATGTTAATTCCTGTTATGCAACATAGTGATTTTATATTTTCTGTACATTTCAAAATGATCACCACAATAAGTCTAGTTATGATGTGTCACATTACATAGTTATTGACTATATTTCTCACAGTAAACATTTCATACCCATGACTCATTTATTTTACAACTGAAGTTTGTACCTCTTAATCTTCCTCACCTATTTCTTTCCTTCTCCTGACCTGGCAACCACCTATTTGTTCTCCGTACTTAAAACTCTGTTTCTATTTGTTGTGTTTGATTATTTGATAATTTGTTCTTTTTGTTTTTTTGTTTTTAGATTCCACATATAAGTAAAATCACACAGCATTTGTCTTTGTCTAATTGATTTCACTTATCACAATACTCTACAGACACATCCATGTTGTCCAAAAAGAAAGAGTCCATTTTTTATGGCTGAGTAATGTTCCATTGTATATATGTACCACTTCTTTATCCATTCATCTATTGATAGGTGCTTAATGCAGCTGCTACCACTTAATCCTTTAAAAAAATGTTTACACCATGGGCAGGGAAAAGATACTAAAATTGTTCATGAGAATATTTATTGGAAAAAATCTTAATTGGAAATGCATTATGGCAATTTCTGTCAAATATTCAAATGTTCTTACCTTCCAACACAGAATTTCTACCTCTAAGAATTTACGCTACAGGTATACACACTTACCTGCAAACAACATATGTAAAAGATTGTTTTCTCTTATTTTTAGTTGTAGTATTGTTTGTAAGAGCAAGATATTAGAAACAACTATAGCATGAAATTATTTCCAAAATATGATGATGAATAAAAGGGTAAAGTATAACCTAACATGCACAGAGTGTGATAATTAGTATTTAAAAGGACAGAAGATAATATACATACATATCAGTTCATATAAACATATAATATCTTTGGAATAATACAAAAAGATTCATAACATTGGCTGCTTTCAGGACAGAGCATTAGATGGGGCAGATGGGCTGAGAGGGAGGCTTTTTGTCATATATCTTCAAATACTTGTTGAGTATTAAATATGAGAATGTGTTGGCTATTTGATAAATAGATACATATTTAAACAAAATTTCAAGTAATTCATCTTGACAGTAATTAGGAAACTAAAATAATACTTGGATAGTTGAATAATTTTGAGGAAGAATGCACTGTGTATGCCTGAATATAAGAAATTCCCAACTTGTTATCTCTTTAAGGGAGAAAATTAGCTGATTTACATGTAAGCATTTATAAAATATTATAAAATAACTCACTATAGGTGCATTCCCAGTTATCTTATTTTGAACATCAGCATCCTCTTTGCCAAGTCACTTTATTTTTTTTTTAAGATCAATGCTATCTTTGCATGACCTTAGAGGTTAATTGACGGAGAAGGCAATGGCAAGCCACTCCAGTACTCTTGCCTAGAAAATCCCATGGATGGAGGAGCCTGGTAGGCTGCAGTCCCTGGGGTCGCTAAGGGTCGGATACGACTGAGCGACTTCACTTTCACTTTTCACTTTCCACTTTCACACATTAGAGAAGGAAATGGCAACCCACTCCAGTGTTCTTGCCTGGAGAATCCCAGGGACGGGGGAGCCTGGTGGGCTTCCGTCTATGGGGTTGCACAGAGTCGGACACGACTGAAGTGACTTAGCAGAGGTTAATTGATGGCATTGTTATAAACAAAGAAACAGAAATTTAACAAATATTTTTTTTTCAGTAGCTGTTGAATCTGGTTTACAAATTCTGTACTTTATGGTTTGGAGATCAAAACAACAATGAGAAACATGATTGAATGTTAAGCTCAGGGGTTATCTTTTGCAATATACTTTACAGGGACAATTCACACAAGAATGAAAAAATATTTATATTACAAACAATCATCAGTTCAGTTCAGTCGCTCAGTCGTGTCTGACTCTTTGCAATCCCATGAATCACAGCACGCCAGGCCTCCCTGTCCATCATCAACTCCCGGAGTTCACTCAAATTCACGTCCATCGAGTCGGTGATGCCATCCAGCCATCTCATTCTCTGTCGTCCCCATCTCCTCCCACCCCCAATTCTTCCTAGCATCAGACTCTTTTCCAGTGAGTCAACTCGACGCATGAGGTGGCCAAAGTATTGCAGTTTAAGCTTTAGCATCAGTTTGAACACCCAGGATTGATCTCCTTTAGGATGGACTGGTTGGATCTCCTTGCAGGCCAAGGGACTCTCAAGAGTCTTCTCCAGCACCACAGTTCAAAAGCATCAATTCTTCGGCGATCAGCTTTCTTCACAGTCCAACTCTCACATCCATACATGACCACAGGAAAAACCATAGCCTTGACTAGAAGGACCTTTGTTGGCAAAATAGTGTCTCTGTTTTTTAATATGCTATCTAGGTTGGTCATAACTTTCCTTCCAAGGTGTAAGCGTCTTTTAATTTCATGGCTGCAATCAGCATCTGCAGTGATTTTGGAGACCCAAAAAATAAAGTCTGACACTGTTTCCACTGTTTCCCCATCTATTTCCCATGAAGTGATGGGACCAGATGCCATTATCTTTGTTTTCTGAATGTTGAGCTTCAAGCCAATCTAAAAATAATATTCTTTGGAAAATTTTTGCTTAAAAACTTTAAAACTTTCTCTAGTGATGACTAAGAGACTGAGGGAAAAAATGCAGTGAAGAATTTTTAAAAACAATCATGAAATTAGAGTGAATAAAATAATATTAATAATTACTTTATTATTTTTCATGTTTTAAATATGCATAAATAATATAATTAGTTTAAACTTATAAGTAGACATGTGGCTACCTCTCTTGCATCCCTAAGTATTTATCTGTTCAAATTGACTGAAAAAATATTTCATGATCACCTTATATTTGGTAGGGTAATATACCTTGAATTTTCCCAAATAAATTTATTTTCAACATTTTCCAAATCTTAAAGTGAGATTGATTCCTTTAGCTTTGTGCTTTTCTAACCATACATCTTTTAATGGACTGTTTCAGATTTGTACAACTTTTATTCCACGGTACTGTAAAGGATCTTGTACCTGCATAAATGGCATAAAAACAGGTAAAATTGCCTTTGAATCACATTATGTTAGATGCATTACAACCCAAGGAGTAGATATAATCCAACACTAAAATCATTTTACTAAAAGTTTAGGTCTCTTTGAGATTTTATTTCCTGTAGCGTCAAGGAGACTACAGAATAAAAGCCTTTCTATTTCATTAGTAAAGACCACTGTATTATCACAGAGTTTGCAAATTATCCACAGCTACTTCAAATAAATACTTCTCTACAGTGCAGCACTCTTAAAATATTTTGGATAGTTGAAACAAATCAAATGAACTCATGCACCCATTGAAAAAAATATGCATGAAAGTTGAAAACACAAACACTACTGTGGCTTATGGAATTTGTAGTTTAATGTAAACAGGGTGGCTGAAATGCTAATCTTTTATTTATTTAAAACAAGGAGAGGAAGGTCATCAAAATAATTCACCATACTGATTCTGGCATGTAAGGGAAAAGTGAAGACCTGTCAGTAAAGAAAGGAATGTAAATACAAAATTAGTTTGCTGGATTCAGCTTGTGTTGTTTACTGTAGTTTTGAAGGTGAGATGGCTCTTTTTCATGAAAGCTAAAATGCTGTTTGTACTCTTTGTTTTATAAGTGATGATTATACAGAGCATAAGGATTTAATATAATCTTAAGCCTGAAATTAATATTCATGATGGGTTAAAACCATAAATCTTATGGTGTTTTTAAAGGACACATTTTCTTATATATTGTAAGATCATTGTTTACATGTAAATAAAAATTAAATTAAATCATTCATTAATTTGATTAGGAATTTCCAACAAAATTTCCCTATTATTTTGGTGGAATTCTTGCACTTAAGGCTTTCAAGTGTAGGTCACATGGGCAAATCTTGTTTTGTCAGGTGGATGGTCTACGATATACAGAGCCTTGATAGAAACCAGCTGCAATGACCTGACACTGGTTCAGGCTGAAAACTCAGACAGTGCAAACAAATACTATATCTTGGCTCAAAATACTTGCCACATCTGCCAACAATTAGTTCTATATCAGACCTAGAAAGGGGCAATGAAATACAGGATCAGATTTCAGAGAAAGCAAATAAACAAGGGGCCCTGCATCATTAGTCATCAAATGGTTACAGAGGTACCCAATAACTAGACTAAAGCTCAGACTGTCAGTCCTCTAGTGTGGCAGATAGTGTTAAGAGAGTTGCAGGGACGTGGCAAGTTGATAGCCTAATCAGACCATTGACTTGTGGGTGCCACCCAACAACTGTTTATTATTCTATTAATAGATAGCAGAGACCATCCAGAGAGGTTAGAGCACTAACCTTCAGAAATGGAAGATTTAAAAAGCATTCAGATGTCATCTACTGAAATTTCTGGTCAAGATTTATGACACAGTTCAAGATGGCAATAGATAAGAAGAAAAAATATATATTTTTTCTGCTGTACTACTTTCTCCCAGAAATTCACTTTTCTAATTCTCCTTTTAGCCTTCCTTCAACTCTTCTAAGACAATGGGTCTATTCAGCGTTTTTAACTCTTTTGACTCTAAAATGTGACTTTCTAGACATTTTATTCCTTGTATCATGGTTCAATTTTTGGCTTTTTGTGTTTACTTTCTAACCCAAGAATTATTAGTTTCGCCTATATCATATCTGGCTTCTTGGTCTCCCAGTCTGCTGAGGTGGTCATAATAAAGTGATTTGAGGTAGAAATACAGAAGAAATACTCTATGCCCCTTTAAGTTGGCTATCACTACTGGCTCTGCATGCCTTAGCACATTGATGGTCAGATACTCACCTTCCAACCAGAATTGGTGACTTTCTCCTCTTTTTCCCTCATGGTGGACACCCATCTCAAAGAAATGATCTGCTGGATGGAATGGGTCTGTCCAGGGCAATCAGTTTTTCCCATAGAGTTTCTCCCATCACTCTGTTCTTTCCAGTAAACTTTTCTCTCCCCTTTTCCCTGACTTTTGGTCCATCAGTTTTTCTGGAGAGTTAATCAGCAGATTCACTATTAAGTCTATTCTCTCTCTCGGTTCTTTTTTTGTTTAGCTATGTGTCAGATATCTCAGAAATTGAAGGACAAGATACAGGAAATGGATATGTAGATATATATATATTTATAAATGTCTATATATGTATGTAAAGAGAGAGTCATATGTTGCATTACGTTATCTGTATAACGTAGGTAATTGAATTGAGTGGGGGGAATGATTTATTAAACAAATACTTCTTTTAGATCCAATCAACGTTTATACAAGAACATTATTTTAAATATTCATTAGTAATAAAGCATAAAAGTTTGGCTATAGAGTTTCCTCAATATAAAAAAGAGATGGACTTTCCTATTCCTATATTCCACTTGAAAGAATAATTTAATTAAAAGGCAAAGCCGGCAGGAACTTTATAATCTGCATGCAATGCAGGATATTATATAATGACCTTCATTTAAAACCCAAATCATTAAAACTAGTAAGTCTAACTGGTGACAAGGGAGATTTCAACATCAGGCCCAACAGCTTAAAAATATGAATAAAAATCATAGCTTAAATGAATCAGTCCATTGAGAACTTATCGCAAAGTAAAATGAGAGAAGAAAAAAGTTACCTAGGCAATGAATCCTTCTGCTGCACTATTTTATCTTTTGACATGTGCTGCTTTTTTCTTCTCTTTTTTTTTTTCAGAATTTCCTCCTCTGTATAAAATAAACCCAAATCTATTTCCTAGGAAAAAATTATTTTAGACAATTTGGATGCACCAGAGAAAATAATCTTTAGAGGTGGCTAAATCAATTCTTATCCACCCCAGTCCCATTTGTCACATAATCTCCAGAGAAGTGAACATTTGAAATAAAGTGGAGGAGCTGCAGCCCCATAGAGGAGCAGAGAGAATTGGCAACTCACTAATAACAATTTCTGGACATTTTTAAGCAATAAAACACTATTAGAAGCTATGAGTTTCTTTTCTGTAACACATATCTTGTTTTGGCATTGACTGCCTCATATGATAAGATTGTTTAACACAGAATTAGGTCAACATTTAAATGGAAACAAAAATAGCTTTTTATTGTTGAAATTGTTTCTGAACCTTGGAGCAAACAAGGTAACTAAATGAAATTTTTTTGCAATTATATAATGGTGATACTTCACATTCACCAAATTCTCTTTTCTTACTTTTCTTGCACATTTTTTGTGTCTGTTCTTTGTCTGTTTACTGTTTCACGTGAGCCATTAACCCAATTTCCCTCTGTCTCCTCCAGTCCTGAGTTCCCAGGTGGCAAAGAATACCAACTTTTCTTCCTCATGATGATTTCCAGAAGTGAATTAAGGAAATCCAGAACATACTGCCTTCTTAGGAAACATGATGCCAGAGTTACTAGAAAAAAGATGAAAAGCAAGTCAAAGTGATTATTTGATGTCATGTAAAAAAAAGTTGTCTTGAGTTTATTACAACCTTTAACAATTGAATATGTTCTCACTCAAAAGCTGAATCTGTTAAATCAATAGAGGGAAGAATAATATATGTCCTCAACCACTGTGTTTATTTATAAGCAATATTGATTAGATTTTAGCATAAATTTACTAGCTGCTCTTGTTACCCAGTAATTTAGTCATGTAATTAGTCAAGTTAATTGTTCAAACAGTTTTGACTAGATAAATCAATTTATAGATATACTGGATATGTGAAAGTAGTATAGTAAAGGCTAGTGAGTAACCTTAGAAAGAAAAGCAAGATAATAGATCCCTTATCTAAGATAGAATGAGTTGACTTAATCAGATCGTTGTTCTGTCATTTCATTACTGAAAATAGATTTAGTTATAATATAAAAATAGTTATTAGGTTATGAGTCTAAAGATCGAGCTGTAGTCCTTGGTCATCCTCTTGACTTGGTCATGTTAGACATAGGATGTGTGTAGTTTCTGGTCCTCATCTTCTTTGTTGTAAAAGCATTATGCTTGTTAGATCATCTTATTCTCACTATATTTGGATATGATGCTAGGTCTGGAATATATGTCCCAAAGGACAATACAAATATAAAGCTAGATTTTAAGTCACTAAATTTCAATGAATATGTATTATTAATTAATGGTATTGTTATTAGCATTTCATAATGCAGCTAAAAATGGAATATGATTATAACTAAGTGAAATCTTAAATGATTACCAAAAGCACATTTGCTACTACACAGTACATTAATGGAGTTTCTCTTGTTAAAACTAATCCCCATAAAGTATTTTTAATAATGGCCTGGATTTTCAATGACCCTGTTTTACAGCAAAATAATTGAAATTTAAATTAAGCTTATAACAATAACCTTAGGAGATATGTATAACAACAATCTATATATCTTTGTTTTACTTGGCATTAAATTTAAAATTTAATTTTTTTTTAAACATTTAGTTTCACAGTATATTAAAACATGTACAAATGAAACTTTGTTACTTAAGAAATGGGGTGAAATATGTTGTTTAGTAGGTAAATTTAAGATACTTTTTGGAAACTAGTTTTTCGGATATTGTGTATTTAATTTGGCAGAATAAAAGATAGTGAATTTAGTTAGATGTAGTAATGAATAAAGGCTAAACTATCTCAAATGTTTAAAGAGTTCTGTAGTGCAGACTATTCTGATAGTTAACTATGTGAAGATTGGCAAAAATTTATCAGACATCTTGTACTGATTTATTGCATCATTCACTAATTCAACAAATATTTAGTGACAAAACTGTAAGGTGTAAATATTAGATAAGACTTGGAGTTTGGAGATTAATATTCTAGTTTTATCATTTATTAATTTAACCCAGTAATTTCACTGACCTCATTTTTCTCTACCTTAATTAATAATCTCTAACTCATATGGTTGCTGCGGGGATTAAGAGGAGTAACACATTAAATCAGGACAAAGTAAAGTTTGTTGAAATAAATTATCATTTCCTCTATCCTGCCACACAACAGATACTGTATTAGCATGTGAAATATCATATCTGCCCTTAAATCTCAAAAGGAGTGCATGGGATTATTTATTTTGAGAGTGGAAGAGGAGCAGTGTAATGATGTCAATAAAGTGAAGATTACTTTGAGAATCTACATTAATTGTGGAGATGAAGAATTCTCTAGATTGAGGTACGTTTTGACCTAGATTTTAAAGTAGAAATGAAATTATTCATATCAGAGGGCAGAGAGAGAAATACTACCAGGAAAGAGAAACAGCATGTGAAAGGTACAAAGTTGGGAAAGTGGCTGAAATAACCAGGAAGAAGTGAAAAATTTAGTTTATTACAGTGTATTTTAGCAGAATGATACAGGATAGCACAGAAAATGAGTGTGTACCTATTATAAGATCTTTGTATGGTGATCTAAAGAATTTAAAATTTATCCTCTAGGTTAGCCTAAAACCAAAAGAGATGCTTTTGTCAGGACTAGTTTTGCCTTAAGGAATGTTATTTAGGCAATAGAGTGGAGGATGAAAGGACAGGAGTGAAACTATTATAACCAAAATATGAAGAAGGAAATTGATGTACAGACAAGGAGACATTAGCATAGAGGAAGTAGTTTAGAATCCATGAGGATGTCTGGGATAATCTTTGAAGAATAAGTAGAATGGGAGTAGAAAAGGAGTAAAGACAGAATCCTATGGATGAACAATATTTTAGGAGTTCAAGGATGTGACAGATGAAATGAGATAGATTGTCTGGGAAGAAAAGTTTGGAAAGAGTCAAGGTGGATGGGAATTAAACATCTCCATCCTCTGCGACAGGCACAGAGAATGTAAGTGGTCCCATGGAGGAAAGCAATTTCTTTGCTATTCACCATGCTTATTTACTGATTATTAATTCAAGGATCTGATTTAATTATTGTCACATCAAGAGTGAGGCACAAGGTCTTCAGTGACCTAATGAGAAATTAGAAGCTAAGAAAGCTTCAAAGTTTGCCTAAGATCACACAGCTGCGTGAGGAAAGTAGAGCAGCAGGAGGACAGTAAGTTAAGTGAGTTCTTCCATGAATTTTATTTTCTCTGTAAAGACAGTAACCTGGAAAAAGAGAATTCAAGAATAGGATATATATTGGGAATAAGCTATCTAGAAAATGTGAAAGGGACTTTTCCAGAGAAAGTAAAATTGATGCTGGACCCTGTGGAGGTGGGAAGCTCTGACCTCAAAAGTAGTTCCAAATTTCATAACTGTGGTTTTCTGCAGTAGTGTTTGCATTCTGAGAGCAGGAACAGAGAATACACTCATGAACCTTGTATTTTATCAGTTTTGCTTTGATGGGGGATTCCCATGTACTCTTTAGATCAAGGTCATAACATGAAATACTTATAGGAATTTGCTAGGCAACTAAAATTTGAGGCGCTTGGCCATTGGCCCCCTGGGAAAGATGGAGCTGTGAAGAACTGGAGATTTAAATAACCCTGCAAGTTATAGGTGTAAGAAAGCCTGGGTCACAAGATGTAAGATCTTCAAAATTTGCAAAAGAGAACAAAAATGCACATTTTAACAAAAAGGCTTATTTTAAAATATTGGCTCTTTTAAAAAAGTGTGCTTCATAAATAACCTCCAGTCCTAGTTTGTGACTTGTAGTTAAAGTGCTGTTCCTTGTGAACCTAAAAAAAATCATATATAAAATTCAACAAATGTTTTCAGTTTCAGATAGTACATTCATATGTTAGTCCTACCAGAATAAAGTTTTGCCCAAGATTTGGAAACCATTCAGAAAATATTTAAAGAAGTTTGCTTCATGACTTGACTGTAACCAAACCTGAATACAGAGACCATTTGGGAGTTGGGATGTCATCATAGTTTCTGTTATGTTTCCTGTATTCTGGTAAATCACATTGAAATGGGAAGACGTAACTAGTCAAAATTTTCCCATACTCTGCATAGTGACAGTCTTCTGGGATGCCTAGGGAAAAACATATTTTAAAACAACTGAAATTTTAGCTTGACATTTCTCAAAACTTTTTTCTTATATGAGTAATAAAAGGCTGAATATATTATACAAGAGAACTCTGAGAGAAGATTAATAAAATATTTTTCTCATCTTCTACATGCATGCCCCTTGTGCTATATACTGGAAACACAGAGGTTCAAATCATCTTTCCCTGGGACTTAAAATAGTAGAAAAAGCACAGATCAGAACTTAACATTCTCCAAGTCTTGTCACTTGCATACAAATGTATTCAGATGACATAGCACTACTTAGAGTAAATCTGGAGCAGAAATAACTCTGACTTCTGACTGATTTCAGTTTCACTCGTTCCTGGTTTAGAGATAATAGATTAGTATTAAATGGAAATAAGTCAAGGTCATGGTTTTTTGGTCATAAGTGAAATTCATCAGCCTCAGCCTTTTTTCCTATATCTCCTCTGACTTCTGCTGAAACTTTTTCTATTCAGATGACTTATGTGGAGAATTTGAGTAGTATTTCTGTAGTAGGCTTCAATATGATATTCACGGTCCTTAGTAAGAAAATTACACTACCTGTCAAATTGATGTTCAAATGCTACCATGCCTTTATGGGACAGCTTTCCTCTCCTTTGATATTATATGTTTCCAATAGAGCAGACAGATTTGTTTCAAGTTGAGATGAGACATTCATTATTAACTCTAAACGGTTTCATTGGCTGATTAGTTTGCTCTCCAGTCAAGTTCTGAACACTCACATTTCTTTTAACTGTTTTTGATCCACTAATAATTTCTTTTCTAATAGCTTCAATTTTTCCATCTTCCTATGTCTGGAAAGCATTTTTTATTTCCTTATTTAGCAGAGAGAAAATGGCACTTCCTGACCTTCATCTTCCCTTTATCTACATGGGGATAACAATTATAGACTGAGGAGTTTTGTTTTGTTTTCTAAGACACATAGGTTTTTGACCAAAAACAACATCTGGGCTTGCCGTAAAACATGACTAAAGATCTCTTTTATATAACCTGGAGAAAGACAGTGACATAGATGGTGGGAAAGGGGTGTTGTTAAAAGTTTTGGGGCAGCACAATGTCATGCTGTCAGGAAGGGCTGTTTAGGCATCCTCAGGCTGGTGGCAGTGTGGTGATAACTCATGTATGGCAGGCAGATCTATGACCATCTAAATTGACTAAGGTTTGAGCTATGGTAGAGGTAAGGCAAGGGACAGAGTGTCCAGAAGAACCCCATTTGATGTAAGTAGATGACAGGTATAACTAGTACAGTGAGCTATGAATTCTGTTTGGCAGGGTTCTCTTTACTACCCCTTGATTGTTGTGTGAACTTGGGAATGTTATTAACATTCTATGACTCAACATTCTAATTTGCATAATGATATTTGTCACAAAAAATCCTTAGAAGTGTAATGGTGAGAAATATTTATAGATTTATAGTCACAAATATTTATAGATGTTGCTATCTTCTAAGGGCATACACTTTTTTCCCTTAAAAATGTTTCTCCTTTTGCCATTTGGTTGGGGAAAAAAATTGAACATGGGGGTGTGTGGGAAAGCCAGGGTTCTGTAGTAAGGCCATGAATGCTAAACTGCTCCGCATGATGAAGTAAAAAATTTGAAATTTCTGGAAGGAATTGAGGGACCTGGGAGAACCTGAATCACGAAGAATCCAGAAACTGGGGTGTTGGAGGCATGTAGAAGCTGTGGTCAATGAAAACCAACAAAAGCAAAAAATATGTGCTCAGATTCAGACTCTGACTCCAGGCTGCCTCATTTTTACTTTTTATTAGCTCTGTGAACTTTGAGCAAGTTTATTAGGTTTTCTGTACCTCAGTTTCCTCACCCATAAAATGAGAATTATATTAAAATCTACTTCATCAAAATGCTGTGAATTGATATGGAAAGGGTGGAGATCCATGCTTGGAACATAGTGTTAGATGTGGTGCATAATATATTTTCCCAAAGTCTAAAATATTAAATTTAGAATGATATCATGGTGATTGGGAGTGGGGAAGGGGATGGTGGTAAGATACGATGTGAGGGATGGTTTCAACGAGATGGTTCAGAGGAGGTGAAACCTCCTGACCTGGTTAAACTCAAAATCCTGTGTTATTCCTAATCTTTTGTCAGATAATGGTTGCGTCAAACCATGGAGACACATATGTCAATGACAAAAAATAATCGTCAGAAACAATGCAGCCTGAATCTAGATCTGCACTGACCAATAGAAACATAATATGAACCACAAATACAATTTTAATTTTTGAGAGCCACATTTCAAAAAGTAAAAAGACAAATGACATTAAATAAATATTTATATGATACCATATACAAAAATTTATGATTTCAATACATGATCAATATAAAAGTTATTAAAAGTATAATTTATATTCTTTTCTATGTGCCAGGTCTTCCAAATCTGGTGTGTGTTTAAATTTACACCACATTCTCAATTCAACCTAGGCACATTTTTAGTGTTAGGTAGCCACAAGTGGCTATTGGCTATTATAGTGGACAGCACAGAGCTCAATTAAGGAAGAGAAACACACAGATATCATTAAGTACATAAAAGATCTATTGCTAAATTCTCTCCAGTCAACAGAGCTTTCAGCCCCTACACACTCATCATTTGGGTTTAGAAGGATACAGTAGACACATTAAGACTACTTTTCTCATCCTTGCTGCTGATGCTGCTAAGTCACTTCAGTCGTGTCCGACTCTGTGTGACCCCATAGACGGAAGCCCACCAGGCTCCCCCGTCCCTGGGATTCTCCAGGCAAGAACACTGGAGTGGGTTGCCATTTCCTTCTCCAATGTGTGAAAGTGAAAAGTGAAAGTGAAGTCGCTCAGTCGTGTCCGACTCTTAGATAACCCACGGACTGCAGCCTACCAGGCTCCTCCATCCATGGGATTTTCTAGGCAAGAGTACTGGAGTGGCTTGCCACTCTCTTCTCCTTCTCATCCTTAGAACAGATAAATTCTGTGGTAAGCACCCCATTCTATGTTTTCTTCCAGTTATATTTATATACAACTGAGTAGAATTCACTTGAAGCATCAAGGAATGCACATGTTAGTACAAGTAAAGATCTGATCACATTTAAATATGCCTTCACTAATCCAAAGTTGTAAAATCTTTGTAAATCTGCTTCCCTAAACTTGGCATACTGTGAGAAACTATTAGAAAATTGCAACCTTCTCCTCAGAAATTGTACATGTTATGAGAATGAATATTCAGCAAAAGTCTGTCAATGACCATAAGTGCAAAGTAAACACTAAAGAATTTTTAAACCAAGTAGTAATAAATATTCTTGCGAAAAAAATCTAGGTTTGCCAAAGACTATTTTTTATTAAAGAAAGATACTTTATAACATGCCCGATTATTTGTTATATGATTTCTGTGCAAATCTTTATAATTGTACAAAGCCCCTTGTCCTTCACAATCTCCTGGAGTTTGCTCCATTGTGGACATGAGTTTGAGCAAACTCTAGAAGATAGTGAAGGACAGGGAAGCCTGGTATGCTACAGTCCACGGGGTCGCAAAGAATTGGACACAATTAGTGACTGAGCAACAACCACCAATCCTAAAATGTGCCCATCTAAATTTATCCAAAATCAATCAGAAGAATCCATTTGAATTTGTTGTTCTACCTAAATAACATTAGATTTTATATCTAAATACCAGTAGTTCTCAATACACATGTGACAATATGTGTGTATACAAGTTATTTATCAGAAACTTTATAAAAAATATTTAACAGAGCTCCTTTTAGGCAGAAATTATGTTTCAAGAGAATACTGAAGTACAAACATAGGTTATACTATGTAAGATTAGCACCCCAGCTAATCAATCAAAATGAGAAGTATGTAGCGAGCCACATTATCTGAAAACTACAAGAGTCCTTTCAGGACAGCTGACCTAAATCCAAAGATTAAGTAACCGATTAAAAATCTTACAATTATTATCAGAATCAAGAATAAGCCTATATTTCATACCTAGTCTCCCTAGTGATTTTCCAAGTACGTTATTACTACTCATAGTGGAGTGACTAATTTTGAGCAAAAGAATTGATCATCTGGAAAGTTAAGGAGAAACAATTGTAAACAGTCTCTATTCAAAACAAATGCAATTCTTTGGTCATTGTTTCTGTTTATTTCTATTTTTATGGAAATGCCTGTTAAATAAGATAATGTATATAAAGGCCTTAGCAAAATGCCTGGTCTGTAGTTCACACTTGATAAACTATTATTTTCATCATTGTCAGCCTTGCATTGGACTTTTCTACATCAGAGATGTCTGAATGATAATACTCACATGCACAGATCTTCAATCCTGAAGGACAATGCATATCTATTTGTGAAATAATCTAAAGCCCTGTAATGGGTGTCATTAAATCTTGTCTACCTGAGGCAGTATAAATCATTCGGGTAAATGAACCAATTAAAAACCAATTACCAACGCTGTCTGACGATGGAAGGTTGAGCAATGGAGGGAAAGGCTGCTATGGCCTCCCTGAAGCTGGTAGGAAGACTCTACCCCTGAGGTTCCAGGGAGTGGATTTGACAAGATGGTTAGATCGTGGCTGTTCTTCTCAGGGGCATTAACTCCTGCACTTCTTTTAAAAACAAATGCATGCTGGCTAGCTACAAAAATGAACTGCATTGAGCAAGTGATCCTGTACATGATGGCTCTCTATTTGATATTTTATTCATTTGGTTTGAAATTTACTTGGAGCAAATAATTATCCTTTGAAAATCATCTGAATTTGGGTCTCTGATTTAAGATTCTTCAAATCAGTATAAGACATATAATTATGACTTCTTTTCAAGGTGAGGAAATGTGTTTAAATCAGATGGGCAATCTTAATAGAAGCTGAAATCACCGTTTCAGTGGCAAATTTATTTGATACAGCTGAGGAAAAATTGAACAGACATTCTGGGGTGGTTGTTTTATAATAGGCCAATAATTCATTGCTTCAAATAGATTTTTAATTTTTCATGCATATTTTCAATGGCACAAAACACATTCATATACTAGCTATAAATAAGTGTAGAAATCATTTTTGTTATCATATGTAAGAAAATCAGGTCAATGTTTTTCCTTCACGTATATAAAAAAGAAAACTTTAGTCTGCTTTATTATTGATATGTAGTTCTAAGGTCCTGTGCTTTATCTGTTCTTTCTCCATTTCCAGTCATTGTAACATATTGGCAAGAGAAAAACACTGCCTGGGTTTGTCTCCTACATTGGGTTTTTCTTCACTTTACACAATTGGATCCTTAATGTGCATGCATTGCCTCTCAACACTGTATTTTATTAGCATCCTAATAATGAAAACAATTCTTCTAAGGCAGTGGCTCTTAATCTTTAACCCACATTGGAATCATCTAGGGTGCTATTTTAAGGATGTTTCTTTCACTCAGCAGAGATTTTGATGAGTCCAGGCTGGAGCCCAGGAATGTGCACTTTAGCAGTTAGTCATTCTAAGTGTATATGATGAAGAGTTCTGATGGTTGTGCTCTGCTGTGCTTAGTTGCTCAGTCGTGTCCGACTCTTTGCATCCTATGGACTGTTACCTGCCAGGCTCCTCCATCCATGGGGATTCTTCAGGCAGGAATACTGGAGTGGGTTTCCATTCCCTTCTCCAGGGGATCTTCCCGACCCAGATATTGAGCCCAGGAATCCTGCATTGCAGACATATTCTTTACCATTTGAATCACCAGGGAAGTCCAAGAATACTGGAGTGGGTAGTCTATCCCTTCTCCAGTGTAACTTCCCAACCTATTACAGCAAGTCCATTCTGGCTTAAAGTAGCAAATCTATTTGGTATTTGTTACCCTCTCTGACCAGACAGTTTAGATTATCATTCTTGTCTTAACTGACCATGCCAATCATCCATTATTCAGTGGAATTGGTCTGGTTGTTGAGAACATGCATTCTACTCTTACACTGTTTTCACCAGAACTCTCAGTTGCAAGTATAAGAAACCCATTTGAATAAACTTAAATGCAGAAAGAAATTTATTTGAAAGGTACCAAGATATCTTATATAACCAAATTCAAGAAAGTTCAGGACTAATCTCCAGAACGACTGGTTTATCATTGTCTTGCTTTCCTCTTTATGTTGGCCTTACTTTCTTTTGGTTCGGACTGACATGGCAGAGTTTGGGAACGTGGTAATGAACCACTCCACGGTTATAGTTTTTAGATATCTAGAAAGTACTAGGTAACATGACCTATGGTCCAAAGTAAAAACCTCCAGGGAAGGGCTCTGACTGGCCTAGTCTGAGTCAGGTGTTCATTTCAGCTTTGAGATATAAGGCCAGTAAGGCCATATTGTTTCCCATTCAAAACACAAGCTTGGACTCAGGGATGGGTCAAGTGTTTCACAAAAAAACTAACAATTCTTCCCTCAGAGAAGAAGTGGATCCTGAGAAACAATAGATGATCACTTTTTTTTTTGCTACATAGGTATTATGAAAGAGTCCAATGTTTAATATTAATAAGTCCCTATTCTTATTGCCTGGTTAAGAAGAACTAACATCCAGAGAATGGCTCAAGAAAGACATCTTTCTCCTGTTTTCGTACTTTAAAATTCTCTATTCTGCTCTCCATTTCTAACTCACTCACACTTGCACACACTCGTACACACACACGCAGTAATAAATTCAGTGATGAATTCTAAAGCTTTCAGCATTCTAAATCCTTATTTGTCTACCTTATTTCACTTATGTTTTAATTAAAGGTATTGATTAATTTAATTAAACATTCTTTGTCAAAATTAACTACAAATTTTGACAGAGAATGCTTCTCATTTTCTGTTTAAAAAATATCTTGAGAAGGATAGTTTTTATAAGCTTCCATTTTTTATTCTTGTTGAGGTATAATTGATACATAACATGGCATAAGTTTAAAATGTACAATGTTGTATACATATATATTGTAAAATGATTACCACAATAAGGTTACTTAACACATCCATCAACTCACATAGTTATCAGTATTTCGTGTTTTTGATGAGAACTTTTGAGACTGTCCTCATAGCTACTTTCAAGCACACAATAGAGCATTGTTAACTAAATTCACCATGATATGCATTACATCCCCAGAACTTTTTCATTTATAACTGGAAGTTTGTACACTTAGACCAGCCTCACACATTTTCCCCACTCCACCCGTGCCCTTGGCAATCAATAATCTACTTTCTGTTTTATAGGTTTGGATTTTTTTTTTTTTTGTAGATTTCACATATAAGGGAGATCATACATTGTACAGGCTCGTCTCCTTTGTCATAGATCAGTTGCCCATATGTGTGTGAGTTATTTCCAAGTTTTCAATTCTGTTTCATTGTTCTATGTGCCATTGAAAAAAACTAATTTTCTTTCTTGCTTTATTTTGGCTGTGATGGATGGATCTTCATTACTCTGTGGGCTCTGGTCACAAGAAGCAGGGACTATTCTTGAGTTGTGGTGTATGGACTTTACATTGCAGTGACTTCTTTTGTTGCAGTGCACAGGCTTTAGGGCACATGGGCTTCAGTAGTTGAGGCACTTGGGCTTAGCAGTTGTGGCTCCCAAGCTCTAGAGTACATCAGTAGTTGTGGTGCATAGGCTTAGTTGCTCTGTGGCATGTGGGATCATCCTTGATCAGGGATGGAACCCATATCTTCTTCATTGGAAGGCAGATTCTTTACCACTGAGATATCAGAGCCCCTGTTATGTGTCTTTAAATGCAAGTACCATACTCTTTCAGTTACTATAGCTTTGTAGTATATTTGAAGTCAAGAAGTGTGATGATTCCATCTTTGATCTTCTTTTTCAATATTACTTTGGCTATTTAGGGTCCTTTATGGTTCCATATGGATATTAGGATTTTTTTTTCTATTTTTATAAAAAATATCTTTGGACTCTTGATAAGGATTGCATATAATCTATAGATGGCTTGGAGTAGTATGGACATTTCAATAATATATTTATTTCAAATCATGAACACAAGATATCATTATTTATCTGTGTCCTCTGTCTTCTTCAATTTCTTTCATCAATGTCTTAGAGTTTACAGTGTAGAGACCTTTCACCTCTGTGGTGAAATTTATTTTTAATTATTTTTATCATTTTTATTTTACTATAAATGAAATTATTTTCTTCTTTCTCTAGTTCATTGTTAGTGTATATAAATACAATAGAATTTTGAATGTTGATTTTGTATTCTGCCATTTTACTAAATTCCATTATCAGTTATAACAGTTAATTGGTGGAGTCTTTAGGGTTTTCAATTTATAAAATCATATAATCTGGAAATACAGATATTTTAACTTCTTCCTTTCTGATTTGGATTTTTTTTTCCTTTATCTTTCCTGATTTCTCTGGCTAGGACTTCCAGGATTGTGTTGGAAAGAGTGCTGAGAATAATCATACTTGTCTTTTTCCTTAACTTAGAGGAAAATCTTTCAAGTTTTCACCATTGGATGTGATATTAGACCAAGAAGAATTGTTTCAGAACAATGAGTTGCATTGGAAAGTGCTGGACAAATGCTATTTTATGCAAGAAGTCTCTTGGAAGATGATCAGATGGAAACCCAGAGGTAAGAGGAAAAAGAAAACACACATTTCAGGGTGCTGCTTCTGAATCTCCTGTGAGATTTTTCTTGAATAATACATAATTTAAAGTGTAATTTGAATGTTTTCAGAATTTCATAGTTAATTCAATTAAATATATTAAGCCTAAGACGGTGCTCATATGTTTGACTGTGCATCTATCATAGAGTTTTCTTTTTAAGAATCTCATAATCCTACTTAAGATCCTCTGAATCACTATTCACTATTTTACAATATATTCCACATTTTCCCTCTCAACATTTTTATTAACAATTTTCATTGTCTTCATTAGTTCCCCTTTATTTAAATTTTTGTCTTCATTCTTTTTTAAAGACATTTTAAAATGAGGTCAATATATCAGCCTTCTTAGTGTAATAATTAATTCTTTGCTTCCTCTCATTTATTAGTTGTCCTGTTTTCTCTTCTGTTTCTGTCTGGCCCTGATATATCTGTTATACACTTTTAAATTCTTTTACTTCTCATAATGTATCAAGTCAATATTTTTATTTGCTTATTTCTATTTGATTTGTTTTGCTCTTATAAATATCTATCCGTTTGTTGGAAGGGGATGAATGAAAATATATGGTAAAACTTACTATGATACTCTAATTTCTCTGTATTTTTTCACAGTATTTAATTTCTCCTATTATAAAAGTGGTGCTTTGATCCTTTTATTTTATGGTTTTTCTTGTAGACCCCAAGTTACCTCAGGATGCCAATTAACCCTATCTATAACTACAGAAACTCATTGCTATATACAAAACTGATTGATATATTGAGAAAGATTGAGTTTTAATTAAAGATAGTGTTGCTGGATTGTTTTTGTTTTTTTGCTTTTTTTTTTCCTAGGTGAGTCTGTCCCCTTTCCCTGATCCAATACACAACTTTGTTCTTAATTTGTTGGGGTCTTAATTTAATATCAGATTTATTTTAGAATATAAGACATATATTCAAATGTTCACAGTAATTCTAGTAAATGACAAAGTACTGTGAAAAGGAGTTTTATATTAGATCTTCTGTGGGTCATTTTAACTTAGCTCATGCATTCTAGGTTTGCAAATCTACACTAATGGAAATTTGTTCTTGTGAAGGAAATCATGAGTTCTTATGAAAATCTAGATGACACTAGGGGGCAGCATGATATCTAGAAAGGGAATGGAGTTTGGCTTCAAGGAGCCTGGGTTCTAATCTCAAATTATCGACAACAGAGAATAACCCTGTGAACATTTTTTTCTCCACCTATAAAATTAGAAGTATTGACCACATAATCCAAAGGGGCCCTTCAAACTCTCATCACCTCTGTTTAATTTGCCATTTTTATAGTTTATGAAAGGTAAAAATTAAAGCCAAGCAAATTCACGTTAGTTGGATTTACATTAAACCAATATGTTCTTCTATCACTACTGTTTTCATCCTTTATGATTCATATGTTGGGAGGAGCTCCATAGAGCAAAATCCTCCCCTTTGAAAGTCTTATTGTAATTTATGGACAGTAAGCTGACTGTGAACCAAGGAGGATTCAGAGAAATGGCCCAGTTCCAGTTGCAATACTAGGTGGCTACATAAAATAACCTTGAAAAGACTGTACTTCAGCACTGCCTCAGTTGTGAACTGTGCTGCGAGAGCCATTGTGCACTCTTCATTCTCCAAGGGGTTTGCAAGCTGTTGGCAAGGTACACAGGGCACTGTCAAAAAGAGAAACCCATGGGAGACCCTATCATTGTTAGCACAGTCAACAGAAGCAGCTGATAGTGCTGAGAGGAAGCGATAAAAGCCACTGTTGGGAACCATTGACTGGAACTTCTTCAGGGAACTCTCTTTAATCAGGATTTTTAGACTGAGTGTTGTACTAGGGAGGACCTTTCAAAGTCTCTGGTCTGCTCCACCATTCAAATATCTCCCTTTCATGTGGACAGTACTTTGCTGAGAAGAGCAACTCTATTTGATTTCCAACACAGAGGTGGTGACTATATTCTCTACCTTATGGACTCATAACCACTGATTAGAAGTGATTGAATCGGGGATTGACCGTTAACTCAGTGAGAGTCAATCTTTAAGAATGGCCAGGAGGAGGCTTGAAATTTAGTCATCTTCAAGAAGAGGTATTATTAATTGGCCAATCAAAGTTTATTTCTTTGTAATTTGAACTAGAGATATGGGGAAAACATCAACATGTTAGTAGCAGAAACAGGAGCTAAAAGACCTATAAGAAAAGGCAACATGCTTTTTCTCTTTGAAAAAGAGTTTTGTTTTTTTTTCCCCCAAAAGATCCTGGAAGGTAGAAGAGCTATATAGGATATATAGCTATATACATAGGATATATCCTTAAGCTATATTTAAGGATAACTTCCAAAGTAGAATATTATGTTAAGTTAGAAAAATGAGTAAAAGTGAAGTATTTGGTTGGTAGGTGCAGAAGAAAAGATAGAGATCACCTGAGAAACTACACTGTGAATCAGTACCACCATTGGGGAGCCAATGCAGTAATACTGTTATTAGCTCAACATTGGATTCTTCTACTATTTAAAATATGTTCTGATTTCAGGGATAACTAACTACATAACTTTTTCCTACATTCTTATGAAGACTGATCACATGGCTAAGATTCTTATTTCTTTAATAAGTCTCGTGTACTTCCTTGAAATAAATTTCCTATTAATTGAGGTAGCAATACTGTAATATGCAGCATGACTATAAGTTGACCCCTTAAGGTGCAAAAGCCAGTTATAAAAAGTCATGTGAGGGAATCAGAATTCAATCAGATTACATTTTAAATGTAGTTGGAATTATACGATGCTGGTAATATGAAATTGTGCAGAATTCTGTCAAGTTTGAAAAGTCTTTAAGCTTTTAGACAGATTAAAGGAGAAAAATAGATGCAGAATCCAATCAAATATTTAACCTGGTGTGCCAGTAATCAATTATTTCCTTTCAGCTCCAAATGTATCCCTTTCCCATGCTTTGTGATAATACAACTCAACCCTGTTAACATTTACTTTAGCACCCGGCAAAATGTTAGTCATCATCAGTAGAGGGCGCTGGAGAGATGCTGCTGCTGCTGCTGCTAAGTCGCTTCAGTCGTGTCCGACTCTGCGACCCCGTAGACGGCAGCCCAGCAGGCTCCGCTGTCCCTGGGATTCTCCAGGCAAGAACACTGGAGTGGGTTGCCATTGCCTTCTCCGTGGAGAGATGCTACAAGCCTGTAACAGAGGAAGATAACTTCCATCTGGGGTTCTGGCCTTGCATTATTATTGTTATTTAATGAGAGAGCCCAGAAGTCTTCAGCTATGCTCTTTGGTTATGATCTCCTACCAGTGGTCACTCCTGAGCAGCTCTGTCCTGGTCACACCCTATAGAAACTGCAGGCCAGTTCTACAGACTGGCCTTCCCTGGTGGGTCAGATGGTAAAGAATCTGCCTGCAGTGCGGGATACCTGCGTTCCATCCCTGGATCGGGAAGATACCCTGGAGAAGGAAATGGCAACCCACTCCAGTATTCTTGTCTGGAAAATCTTAAGGACTAAGGAACCTGGTCAGCTACAGTCCATGGGGTTGCAAAGAGTCAGACACAACTGAACAACTTTTCTTTCTTTCTTTCTACAGACTAGCTCCCATTCCCATCCTTAAGGAAGTTTCTTTGCCATGGGTATCTCTATGTTCACCCTGTTGTAAAACATCTGAGTCTCAGCCTTGAGATCAGGGCTTTCCTAGTCTTTGACATTTCTGTTTATTATTGTTTTAGTTTTATTGTCCACAATCCCTCAACTTAGAGGTAGTAGTTGTTCATTTGTATCTGTTACTTTTGAGTCTTATTTTTCCCATTAAACTCATCTTCTATTAGTTACCAATTATTTTTATTATATTCAAATAACCACTATGGTTACTGTCTCCTGGTTGGATCTTGAATGATGAACTTGCGTATGTTTTGCAGACTTCTGTTAGTACTGAATCAAAGGATTTGGACTACATGGTCATTCCTTCTAGTAAAGAAATTATTGACACAACAAATATAAATAAAGTTCTGTATGTCATATCAGGATGGCCAACAGAATCCAGTCAGCCTGTCATTTAAAAGCTTAGATAGTTGTCTTCACTAGTGACAGTGCATCTTTTAACTCTGGGAAGATATTAAATTAATATGTAAAAACATCTTAGATTGGATTCCAGAGAAACAGAGAGTCTGAGATGGAGATTTGTGTATAGGAACTATTTTAGGGAATGCTTTCAGGATCAACATCTGTGGGGGGTGGGGGCACAGGTAGTGTAGAAAGTAGCATTAGGAAAAGAAAGGAGTTGATGTGTGATGTATCCCAGAGAAGGTCCGCATGATCTCATATTGCTCGGCAATTCAAACTCTTCAACCTTCGTGGTGTCTGGCACAAGAAGATGTTAGCACCCCTACATCAACACATCATTTGGTGTGAGCTGACTCCAAGAGGGCAAATTACTCAGCACACTGTAGGGCAAATCTCTTTAGCTAAGGGCTGTTTCCAAAGAGTGACTGGACTGAAAACCTTTCCATCAGCTGCCCACACTCTCACCAGCTGGGGAAAACAGGTACCACAGTCCAAAGCAGGGTTTTTGAGCAACTGTATTTGTTATCTATTGCTGCTTAACAAACCTTTCTCCTGTTTTAGTGGCTTAAAACAATGACAAGTAGTATGCTTGAAGATTTGCAATTTAGGCAAAGTTCAGTGAAGATAACTCCTTTCTGTACTGCTCAACATCAACAGCAAAAGTTTGAAGGCTAGCGACAGATCATCTGAAGACTAGCTGTTTCAGATGTGTGGTGGTTGATGCTGGTGGTCAGGTGAGATCTGAACTTGGGCTGTCAGCTTCTCTGTGGACTGGGCTTCCTCATAACATGGTGGCAGCATCGCTTTTTCTGCTTCTATTTTTCGCAGTAGAAAAAACCTTGCCCATATTTAAGAGATAGAGAAATAGACTCTGCCTCTTGATGGGGAGTGAAGTATGACCATAAATTTTTCTGCGACCATTTTTGGAAAATATGATCTACCACAGTAGCACATAACAAAAGCTACTATAAAAGGAAATAAAAACATTGTATAAATATTTTGTTAGAAAAAAATGTGTGCATGATTGACATTTTATTTACTCTGATATTTAAAAGAATCTTGGCATTTAAAGTAAAGCCTTATAACTCTAAAGTGTATAATTGAGCAATTTATTTAGAAATGATTTTAAGTTGAAATCATACTGTGTTTCTTTACAGAGGAAGAACTTTCAAGAAATGTAAAGCATGCAACATTTTTATGTTTAATTTTAATTAATAAAATCATATTTAGTATTTGGTAAGATCTGATTTATCAATTGGATTAAAGTGTAAAAATTTAAAATAATGTATATATTTACAAATACTATTTGAAATACATCAAAATGTGTGTGTTCAGTTCAGTTCAGTCCCTCAGTCATGTCCGACTCTTTGAGACCCCATGAATCACAGCACACCAGGCCTCCTTGTCCATCACCAACTCCCGTAGTTCACTCAAACTCAAGTCCATTGAGTTGGTGATGCCATCCAGCCATCTTATTCTCTGTCGTTCCCTTCTCTTCCTGCCCCCAATCCCTCCCAGCATCAGAGTCTTTTCCAGTGAGTCAACTCTTCATATGAAATGTGTGTGCTACATATATATATGTAAATAAGACCAAACGTTATTCAAAATCATCTTCAAAAAGTTTATTAAGATTTACAGTATCATAAATACAATATTAAAATTTGCAACTTGAACTTAATTATTAGGGGAAAGCACGAGTTTTGAATGTGCAACTTTATTAAGTTGAATAACAGTCCTTAGTTCCCCAAATGAAATTCTGAATAGTCTTTGGCACATGTCCTTTTTTTCCTTCACTAAAAATTCTCATCGATATAATCAAGAGGGTCAACTAGCATAGAGACATTAATTATAAATCTCAAATCTTTAATATCGGTTTTTGACGTTGGAGAATAGGTTTGTAGAAATTTACAATATCAGCACAAATCGATTCAGCTATATGTATAGTACAGCAGACTTAAGACGATGGTACACAAAGCTACTCCTTTGCTCCCCGAGATTATCTTCCAAATGTACTCTTTTTCAGGAGTCTACATGTGAAGTAGGCAAAAACAGAGTTGTTTTGTTGATAGAGACTAAGTTAGAGCTGTGGTTGAATTTGGCTCTAAACAATGTACTTTCACCTTCTCTTTATGGCATGATTTGGAAATCATTGGTAGGTCTAACAGAAATCCAATGTTAGGGCTCAAGGTATCCTTAGCAATTTTACTCTTGGTAATCTACTGATTAACTGGAAGTGAAATATTTTCCTTTTATCCTGAACTTAAAGATTCATAGGGCCAACTCTATAGATAACTCACACAAAATTCTTTCTTTCAGAAATTTTTGATTTTAAATTGTGTCTTGCAGTTATTTTTTTTTAGAGATATTATAATTAAACTTTCAATGACTGTCTTTTATTCTGTAAATATTTCTTTTGTGTCACATGAATTTTACAGCAAAATAATATTGTGCTAAATAAATTTATTTAATACATAATTACAGATTATAGTTTTCCATCCAAAAGAGATATGAAAATGTCAAGTTGTGGGTTCAGCTTCTAGAAATTTCTTTTTTCAATTCCCAAATAGATTCTAGATTTGAGGTTATGTTATTTAAAAATGGAAAGGTTGATATAATCCCAAATCTTCATGCTGGCATATTTATTTCTCAGCAATCAGTGCAATAAAGTATCTGACTCTTGTAGCTCTAAACTGATTACACCCAAGTTATTTATAACTGTTCACCATTGTCATTCATCAGTTCAGTTCAGTTCAGTTCAGTCCCCAAGTCATGTCCGACTCTTTGCGACCCCATGAATCGCAGCACGCCAGGCCTCCCTGTCCATCACCAACTCCCGGAGTTCACCCAAACTCATACGCATAGAGTCAGTGATGCCATCCAGCCATCTCATCCTCTGTCATCCCCTTCTCCACCTGCCACCAACCCCTCCCAGCATCAGAGTCTTTTCCAATGAGTCAAATCTTTGCATGAGGTGGCCAAAGTATTGAAGTTTCGGCTTTAGCATCAGTCCTTCCAATGAACACCCAGGACTGAATTCCTTTAGGATGGACTGGTTGGATCTCCTTGCAGTCCAATGGACTCTCAAGAGTCTTCTCCAACACCACAGTTCAAAAGCATCAATTCTTCGGTAATCAGCTTTCTTCACAGTCCAAATCTCACATCCATACATGACCAGTGGAAAAACCATAGCCTTGACTAGACCGACCTTTGTTGGCAAAGTAATGTCTCTGCTTTTTAATATGCTGTCTAGGGTTGTCATAACTTTCCTTCCAAGGAGTAAGCATCTTTTAATTTAATGGCTGCAGTCACCATCTGCAGTGATTTTGGAGCCCCCAAAAATAAAGTCTGACACTGTTTCCACTGTTTCCCCATCTATTTCCCATGAAATGATGGGACCAGTTGCCATGATCTTAGTTTTCTGAATGCTGAGCTTTAAGCCAATTTTTTCACTCTCTTCTTTCGCTTTCATCAAGAGGCTTTTGAGTTCCTCTTCACTTTCTGCCATAAGGGTGGTGTCATCTGCATATCTGAGGTTATGGATATTTCTCCCGGCAATCTTGATTCCAACTTGTGCTTCTTCCAGCCCAGTGTTTCTCATGATGTACCCTGCGTATAAGTTAAATAAGCAAGGTGACAATATACAGCCTTGACGTACTCCTTTTCCTATTTGGAACCAGTCTGTTGTTCCATGTCCAGTTCTCATTGTTGCTTCCTGACCTGCGTATAGGTTTCTCAAGAGGCAGGTCAGGTGGTCTGGTATTCCCATCTCTTTCAGAATTTTCCACAGTTTAGCTATCTGTTCATACCCCTAAAATACTACATATTAATGAAGTCTCAGTGATGTAGTATTTCTGATAAAGAATAGCAAGTTAATACTATCATGGTTAGACTGCATTATATTCAGGTTATATTTGATTTAGCAAGTTCTTTCAACTTCTTGCCTAGTTTCTATGTAAAGAAAATAATAGTTTTGTTATAGCATAGCTGTTATTTTAAAACTTCCTCAAAAGATGAAAGACATTAGATACCTGTTAAAGTTGGGCTCTTTGGGAGGCAGCCTCTGAAATGAGGATTATGGACTGGTTTTAGATGTATCTGTTGTTGAAAGTAGCCATGTGGAGTTTATAGCAAACCCCACAAGAATAATCATAATTTAGGCACCTTGACTTCTTGAGCAAAATCTTCAGCAGAAAATTTTATTCCATTGAAAAAATAGCAGCTGGGAGTTTGCTGGTGGCCTAGTGGTTAGGATTTGGGCTTTCATTGACAGGATCTGGGTTAAATCCCTGGTCAGGGAGCTGAGAGTTCACAAGCTGTGTGGCACAGTCAAAAAAAAAAAAAATCAGCTGGAGGGTCTTGAGCTCTAATAGTAAATGAGCATCTGATCATGGAACATGAATTAACCACTTGGCCAGAGCTGACTATCATGAATTGGGCTCTGTTACACTTTTCAAAACATAAGGTACAATGGGCCCAGTAATTAATTTTAAGACAGAAGTGGTCCATGTGGCATCAGGCAAGCAGAGTCACACTTCTCCCAATAGCAAGGACTTTGGAGATGATGTATCTGGTTATCTACTTTGTCTGGGAAATGATGTGATATAAATGCGAATGTATATATAGACTCACAGGCTATGGTAACTGTCTTGGCTGGTTGTTCAGGAACCCAGAAGGAGATGGATTAAAAGATTAGAAATAAAGGAATCTGGGGAAAAGGCATATAGATAAACCTGTGAGATATGAAGATCTTTCCAGTAAAGCTCATAAGAGTTATGTGTACCTTGTGTCTCGATTTCCTCATTTCTCGTGTTCTTCACTCAATCTTTCAACCTCATCACTTTACTATTGAGGTCATTAGTGGTCTCTGTCTTGCCAAATCCAATGTCTGTTCTTCACTTTTATTTACTTGATCTCAACAGCATTTGACATTAATGGTCACGACCTTCTTTGTTCTTGAATTAAGCTTTTTCACATATTTTCTAGGATATCTAACTCCAGCGGAGCTAACTCTTTTATTATAATGAATATTAGTTTTCAGTTTGTTTTTTTTCGGGCTTCTCATTTTCCTTCTGTCCCTTAAATGTTGTTGTCTAATGCTGAAACCTTTGCCTTCTTCTCTTATCTATGTATTCATTTTAGTTTATTCATTAGCTGATATTACATAATCCTACAGCTTGAGATGTCATTTACAGCTCTCAGTCCTCCCTGAGCTCCAGATCAGAATATTCAACTGCCTGCATGCTATCTGCCCTTGAATGAATAATTTGTTGTTGTTGTTTGGTCACTAAGTCTTGTCCGACTCTTTGCAACCCCATGAACTGCAGCACACTAAGTTTCCCTGTCCTTCACTGTCTGCCCGAGTTTGCTCAAACTCATGTCCATTGAGTCAGTCAGATCATCCAACCATCTCATTCTCTGTTGCCCTCTTCCCCTCTTGCCCTCAATCTTTCCAGCATCAGGGTCTTTTCCATTGAGTTGGTTCTTTGCATCAGGTGGCCAAAGTATTGGAACTTCAGCGTCAACACCAGGGCTTCCAATGAATGAATAATGCTGCTGCTGCTGTCGCTTCAGTCATGTCCAACTCTGTGCAACCTCATAGATGGCAACCTACCAGGCTCCTCCATCCCTGGGATTCTCCAGTCAAGAATACTGGAGTGGGTTGCCATTTCCTTCTCCAATGCATGCAGGCATGCTAAGCTGCTTCTGTCATGTCCGATTCTGTGCGACCCCATAGATGGCAGTCCACCAGGCTCCTCTGTCCACAGGATTCTCTAGGCAAGAATACTGGGGTGGGTTGCCATTTCCTTCTCTGTGAATGAATAATGGGTATGTCTAAATTAAAATGTCTAAACTGGAACTGTGACTTCCCTGGTGACTCAGATGGTAAAGCGTCTGCCTACAATGTAGGACACCCGGGTTCGATCCTCGGGTCTGGAAGATCCCTTGGAGAAGGAAATAGCAACCCCCTCCAGTACTCTTGCTTGGAAAATCCCATGGATGGAAGAGCCTGGTAGTCCATGGGGTTGCAAAGAGTCGGACACGAGTGAGTGACTTCAATTTCACTTTCAAACTGGAACTGTGGATTTCCCTTTGGAAACTGCTTCTCCATGGAATCTTCATAGAATCTTCTCCATCATACATCACATGTGTCCCATCAACATCAGACCTCACATTTACACTCAAGGTACAGCATAAGCTCAACCCCTTCCCACAATCTGTCAACTTCCCCAAGCTAAGCCTATTAAACTCCACTGAAAGCTAATGTACTGACCCCCCACAGTTCATTTCTTGCTCTGCTATAGTCAATTCTCAACAGAGTCATCCCAATGACCTTTTTAAAAAAGGGAAATGAATTCATGTCACAGCTCAAAGCCCACCAGTGACTTCCATTCTATTCTGAATAAAATCCAAACTCCTTGCCATAGACAAACAAGGTCTACCTGATCTAATTCCTGCCTGTATCTCTGATTCCGTTTCCTAGTCCAGTCCTCTCTTGATTCATTCCACTCCCTCTTGCAGAAATTCTTCTTCCTCAGATCTTTATGTGGTTCTCTCCAGTATTTGGGGGCTTCCCAGGTGCTCAGTGGTAAAGAATCCACCTGCCAATGCAGGAGACACGGAAGACTCAGGTTCAATCCTTGGGTTGGGAAGATACCCTGGAGGAGGAAATGGCAATCCACTGTAGTATTCTTCCCTGGAAAATCCCACAGAGAGAGGGCTACAGTCCATGGGGTTGCAAAGAGTTGGGAATGACTGAGCTACTAAGCACACCTTTATTTGATGCAAGTCTCTGGTCAAATGCTACATTATTAAAGTGTTTTTACTTGAGTTCCTTATTCAAAATGCACAACTATCTTCCCTTTTGCTGTGTTTTTCTTCAAAGCACTTACCATTATCTAACATGCTATAATCTGTTCGTTTGTTTTCTCCCTTTTCCTATAGAACGTAAACTCATGAAGGCAGACATTGATTGTTTGGTTCACTGTTTATATTCCTACCTAGAGCTGTGCCTGAAATACTAAGCATCTGTGAACATTTGTTGAATTAAAAATTAACTTTGTGTTTCATTGTCTCACCAACATTTGCAGACATACAAGATATACAATATTTAAGCCATTTTACAGATGAGGAAAATGAGGTAGGAAGATTAACTCACTTGATAAAAATCACATACTTATATTATTCAATGTTCATATATAATGGCTTAAATAAAAAGTTATTTTAAATTTTAGCACCAGGAGAAAATGTCTATTTGGGAAATTTAATGAAAATGATTTTTAAGTTTTTGTTTCCTTCTTGAACTTTGCTTTAGAAATTTATAGCCACATTCCCACTTAATCACTGCAGTTTTTGGTTGTTGTTGATCCTAATCCTTTATTTTATTTCACAGTTTTAGATTTCACTCATTTAAAAAGTTTTATCTCTTCTGCTTACAGTCAAAATGTGCCTTATTTTAAGGTTTAAAATTCAAGTGAATAAATTTGGAAAATTAGGCCAACATCAAACCAGAATAACTAAGAAAGAACAAATTGTAAGGCATGAATTTGTTTAAGTTTTAGGTAAAAGGGTTAGCAAGGTAAGGTGAGAACAAAATGGCTTCTAACAAGTCTTTCAGAAGCTTCACAGATTTATCAGAGAAGGAAGAGCTCAGGAAAAAAAAAAGACCAAATAATAAATGAGGGTTACGTATTATTAATAATTCTGTTAAAAAGGCTGATATATTGAGCTCATTTTAAACATCTCTCTTTAACAAGAAAAATGAAGAAGGTAACGTGGGCAATTAGCTACTGACATGGCCACTGCATATCTAGGTAATGATCAAAAGTGTGTGGGTGGTATGACCGTCCCAGCCTCTCAAAAGGGGATGTGCTTTCTGATATGAGGCTTAGAGTCTGGGCATTATTAACTATTTAAGTTCACAGGAAATGCAGGGAAATTATTAATTTGTTTTATAATTTTGACACTTATTTTCTGCTTAGTCATTTTATAGCATTCTAACATGCTATAAGTTTACTGTGAAATAGTTTAAGCAGTTCAACTCACTGGAAAAGACTCTGATGCTGGGAAAGGTTGGGGGCGGGAGGAGAAGGGGATGACAGAGAATCAGATGGCTGGATGGCATCACCGACTCTATGGACATGAGTTTGAGTGAACTCCGGGAGTTGGTGATGGACAGGGAGGCCTGGCGTGCTGTGATTCATGGGGTCGCAGAGTCGGAGACGACTGAGTGACTGAACTGAACTGAACTGAACTGAAGGTTTATAAATGTCAGTTTTTTTTAAAGGGAAGTAAAACAGAATCAGCAATGACAGGAATTTTTTTTGCCTTGAATAGAATCTTTTCTATTTAAAAACTAGTCTCCCTGACATTCTTAGGTGCAAAATGGATCCAAAGGCACATTTAATTAGCATACTACCTGATAATATGATTTGTTATGGTACATTGCATCACATCATATCTCTTATCATACCATATTATATTATAAACTTATTTTTATCTATATTCCAAGAAAAGGATATAAGTTCTGTGGAGCTGGAGGTTGTATTCCTTTTCTTAATAGTTAAATGTCTGAAACATAATAGATCCTCAACAAATATTTACTGAAGAATAGTTCATCTGACCTGACTGGATTTGAAGGCACAAAGTTCTGGTTACAAGTAGAACACTGAACACCAGTAGTCTTTGTCAACCAAGTGGCAAACCAGTTCCTTAAGAAGAAATGTCTGGCTAGAATAAAGTGTCTGTTAAAGGTTTACCTTTGGCAGACCACATGGTAACTGTCACATCATAGAATGATAAGCATGAAGAATACAAAAATTTTGGCTGGCCTTACTGTGTTTAGCTGTACTTGGGAATTAAAAGAAGAACATGATAGACTCAGTCAGGACTCTATGGTCTCAGCTCAAGGCAGTGTCAGAGGGAAAGCACATTTCATCTCTTGTACCTCAAATTTACATACAGAATCTGATTGTACAAGTTGGAGAATTTACAATATAGAGTGAATAATAGCTACATTTTTATGTGAGGTTAAGGGTTTCAATTTGAAAAATGGGGCTCTGAGAACTAAAATAGCAACATTTGGAAGGATTTAATGACTTTGAGTACCTCAGATCCAAACTGCATTGAGCAAAAGTAGCTCCATTTTCCAGTCTAAAGAGGGGCTGTTTTACCTTCTTTGGAAAGCTTAGACTACGTTTAGTAAGGCTTATTGCAAGTTCGCCTTAGGCTCAACCATGCCCATGCCTCACAACCTCCAATCTTCCAGCCATGGTTAAATCTCAGCATGCCCAAGGAGGACAATCACCAATAAAACCAAGAATGGAAAACTTACATGTCAAAAGAATTCAAATCTGAGATCAAAAATAATTAAAAACCTGGGGAATATATAGGTGGATTCTTCAGCGATAGATGGACCATGCAGAAAGCAACAGAGTTTTAGACAGGGCAAAATATATTAACATGGAGGCATTTATTCAATATGCTGCATTCAATGTTGTAGCTTGAGCAATTACCATTTTCTTAGCTGGTTAACTAAAAGAAGAATTCAGTTGTGGTCTGCACTGAATGAAATGAATGCTCCTTGATGTGATAGACTTTATTTTGGGGGGCTCCAAAATCACTGCAGATGGTGACTGCAGCCGTGAAATTAAAAGACTCCTTGGAAGAAAAGTTATGATCAACCTATACAGTATATGAAAAAGCAGAGACATTGACAACAAAGGTCCATGTAGTCAAAGCTATGATTTTTCCAGTAGTCATGTATGGATGTGAGAGTTGGACTATCAAGAAAGCTGAGCACTGAAGAATTGATGCTTTTGAACTGTGGTGTTAGAGAAGACTCTTGAGAGTCCCTTGGACTGCAAGGAGATCCAACCAGTCCATCCTAAAGGAGATCAGTCCTGGGTGTTCATTGGAAGGACTGATGTTGAAGCTGAAACTCCAAAACTTTGGCCACCTGATATGAAGAGATGACTCATTTGAAAAGACCCTGTTGCTGGGAAAGATTGAAGGAGGGAGAAGGGGACAACAGAGGATGAGATGGTTGGATGGCATTGCTGACTCAATGGACATGAGTTTGAGCAAACTCCGGGAGTTGATGATGGATAGGGAGGCCTGGTGTGCTGCCATCCATGGGGTTACAAAGAGAGTGACTGAACTGAACTGAACTGATGTGATATTCAAGAAGGGAGCCAAATACAATGGTGGATAGGACTATGTATTGTACAGTCCACTCACCCATCCTGTAATGGTTCTTACTTCCTTCATTTCAATGGGAATTATGAAATACTGGTGTTTTACTGTTCAAGACAATGAAGGCAGAGTTACTATGATAGTCATAATATGGGAACAAGGGAGAGAGAATTGTTTCATCCATGAGGATATTTGCTATGGGCTAATGGATCATGGGGTCTCTAAGATGAAATAGATGAAAAGAACACTAAGGCACTCCTTGGTCTCTTCTGTGAATATAGCTTTAGGTTGATGTAAAAAACCTTGATCTAAGTTTCATCAAAGAGTTATATTCCTCATGCAGTTCTCAGAACTGAACCACTGGGAAAGTGGTTATTGTTAGCGGAAGAGTGTTATTTTGTATCATCTTCCTTCAACAGCAAGTGACTGAGCACTGGCTATATAGGAAAATACCCAGATATTTTAGGATTATGGGACATTGGCTCTTGTCCAGCACTAGTCCTTGAAGACAGAAAACATCACTATTCAGAATGAGAGTTTAAGGGGTCAAAGGAAAAATGGAATTTTGCACTGTGTTTATCTTGCAGTTGTCTCAGTGGATATATCACACTCTGTAGACTATTGCAACTCTGAATGTAATATTGATAAAGTGTACAATTAGAAATTAGCAGAAGCTCTACTCTTACTCTGACTCATGGAGTCAGAACCATCATCGTAGGAAGAAGAAGCTGATCTGTGGTGCTAAAATAGTAAACCAAAACAATACCATTCTTGGACAAATCAGAGATATTAATATTGCCCTCAAAAGCTTGGAAAATACAAGGGCAGTAATTCCTCCCATCTCATTTAGTTCTTCTGGATTTACCATAGAGAATTAGAGTAGATAATTGTAATCTTAATCAGATGGTAATTCCAAATGAAGCTGCTGTTTCATACATGGGTTCTTTACTGTAGAAAATCATTATTGCCCTTTGTCACTGGTGCACATCTAGTTGTTTTGACAGATAATGCATTTTTATTTCTATTGATGAGCACATACCATCAGAAATAGTTTGCATTTACCTGATGGAAACGGAACTACATCTTATCTGTCTTCCTGTAGGGTTGAGCTAGCTCTTCCTCTCTTTTATAAGTTAATACACAGACTCCATGATGTTTTCACCTTACCACAGGGTGGTATGCTGCTCAGTGATACCATGGAAGTTCTACAGGCTCAAGTAAAATACTACCAGATAGAAAAGAATAAAAGTACCAAAAATATGTGAGTGTACATGAATATTTTTTCTTAGTTTCTTTAAAAGGATATTAACTTCTCCAAAATCACTGCAGATGGTGACTGCAGCCATGAAAGTAAAAAATGTTTGCTCCTTGGAAGAAAAGTTATGACCATCCTAAGCAGCATATTAAAAAGCAGAGACATTACTTTGACAACAAAGATCCATCTAGTCAAGGCTATGGTTTTTCCAGTAGTCATGTATGGATGTGAGAGTTGGACTATCAAGAAAGCTGAGCACTGAAGAATTGATGCTTTTGAACCGTGGTGCTGGAGAAGACTCTTGAGAGTCCCTTGGACTGCAAGGAGATTCAAACAGTCCATTCTAAAGGAGGTCAGTCCTGCGTGTTCACTGGAAGGACTGATGTTGAAGCTGAAACTCCAATACTTTGGCCACCTGATGCAAAGAGCTGACTCATTTGAAAAGACCCTGTTGCTGGGAAAGATTGAAGGTGGGAGGAGAAGGGGACGGCAGCGGATGAGATGGTCGAATGGCATCACCGACTCAATGGACATGAGTTTGAGTAGACTCGGAGTGGTGATGAATGGGGAGGCCCAGCGTGCTGCAGTCCATGGGATTACAGAGAGTCAGACACAACTGAGTGACTGAACTGAACTGAACGAAAAGTAAAGTTAGCAATATATGGTGGGTTTGTAAGATACAGAGCCATAAATACATGACAAGAGTAGCAAAAATGGCAGTGGGTATTGCAAGTCTCTTATATGTGAGTTAGTATAAAATTAATTAAACAAATTTTAAAAAGTAGAAGGAAGGAAATAATTAAAGAAATCAATGAAACAGAAAAATATATAGAATAAATTAATAAAACTGGAAACTGGTTCTTTGAAAAGATTTTTGTAGTTGATAAAACTGTAAAAAGGGGAATGTTGAAGAGTTACAGACAATAAAATAATGATAAAGAGAAATTATGATCAACTTTATCTTATACTCCATTTATATGAATGTTAAGAATATAAAAACATGATAATACAAGTTAGAATATTCATTGCCTCTGTGTGGGGAGATTAACTGCGAAAAAACATTAGAAAACTTTTGAAGGTGCGATAAAGGGTCTACTTCTTGATTTGAATGGCGGTTACATGATATTTACAACAGTTCAGTTTAGTCACTCAGTCATGTCCAGCTCTTTGAGACCCCGTGAAACGCAGCACGCCAGGGCTCCCTGTCCATCACCAACTACTGGAGTTTCAGTTCAGTTCAGTTCAGTCGCTCAGTCCTGTCCAACTCCCCGTGACCCCATGAATCATAGCACGCCAGGCCTCCCTGTCCATCACCAACTCCCGGAGTTCACTCAAACCCATGTCCATCGAGTCGGTGATGCCATCCAGCCATCTCATTCTCTGTCGTCCCGGTCTCCTCCCACCCCCAATCCCTCCCAGCATCAGACTCTTTTCCAGTGAGTCAACTCGCCGCATGAGGTGGCCAAAGTATTGCAGTTTCAGCTTCAGCATCAGTTCTTCCAGTGAACACCCAGGACTGATCTCCTTTAGGATGGACTGGTTGGATCTCCTTGCAGTCCAAGGGACTCTCAAGAGTCTTCTCCAACAAAACAGTTCAAAAGCATCAATTCTTTGGCGATCAGCTTCCTTCACAGTCCAACTCTCACATCCATACATGACCACTGGAAAAACAATAGCCTTGACTAGATGGACCTTTGTTGGCAAAGTAATGTCTCTGCTTTTTAATGTGCTATCTAGGTTGGTCATAACTTTCCTTCCAAGGAGTAAGCGTCTTTTAATTTAATGGCTGCGATCACCATCTGCAGTGATTTTGGAGCCCCCCCCAAAAAAGTCTGACACTGTTTCCACTGTTTTTCCATCTATTTCCCATGAAGTGATGGGACCAGATGCCATGATCTTTGTTTTCTGAATGTTGAGCTTCAAGCCAACCTTTTCACTCTCCTCTTTCACTTTCATCAAGAGGCTTTTGGGTTCCTCTTCACTTTCTGCCATAAGGGTGGTGTCATCTGCATATCTGAGGTTATGGATATTTCTCCCGGCAATCTTGATTCCAGCTTGTGCTGCTTCCAGCCCAGTGTTCCTCATAATGTACTCTGCATATAAGTTAAATAAGCAGGGTGACAATATACAGCCTTGATGCACTGCTTTTCCTATTTGGAACCAGTCTGTTCCATGTCCTGTTCTAACTGTTGCTTCCTGACCTGCATATAGGTTTCTTAAGAGGCAGGTCAGGTGGTCTGGGATTCCCATCTCTTTCAGAATTTTCCAGTTTATTGTGATCCACACAGTCAAAGAATTTGGCATAGTCAATAAAACAGAAGTAAATGTTTTTCTGGAACTCTCTTGCTTTTTCCATGATCCAGCGGATGTTGGCAATTTTATTTCTGGTTCCTCTGCCTTTTCTAAAACCAGGTTGAACATCTGGAATTTCACGATTCATGTATTGCTGAACCCTGGCTTGGAGAATTTTGAGCATGACTTTACTAACGTGTGAGATGAGTGCAATTGTGCAGTAGTTTGAGCATTCTTTGGCATTGCCTTTCTTTGGGTTGGGATGAAGACTGACCTTTTCCAGTCCTGTGGCCACTGCTGAGTTTTCCAAATTTGCTGGCATATTGAGTGAGTGCAGCACTTTCACAGCATCATCTTTTTGGATTTGAAATAGCTCAACTGGAATTCCATCACCTCTACTAGCTTTGTTCATAGTGATGCTTTCTAAGGCCCACTTGACTTCACATTCCAGGATGTCTGGCTGTAGGTGTGTGATCACACCATCGTGATTATCTTGCTCATGAAAATCTTTTTTGTACAGTTCTTCTGTGTATTCTTGCCACCTATTCTTAATATCATCAGCTTCTGTTAGGTCCATACCATTTCTGTCCTTTATCAATTCATAATAACTGTATACATAACATTTAGATTGCTTTAAGAGACATTACTGTTAACAAAGGTCTGTCTAGTCAAGGCTATGGTTTTTCCAGAGGTCGTGTATGGATGTGAGAGTTGGACTATAAAGTAGGCTGAGTGAAGAAGAATTGATGCTTTTGAACTGTGCTGTTAGAGAAGACTCTTGAGAGTCCCTTGGACTGCAAGGAGATCCAACCAGTCCATTCTGAAGGGGATCAATCCTGGGTGTTTATTGGAAGGACTGATGTTGAAGCTGAAACTCAATACTTTGGCCACCTGATGCGAAGAGCTGACTCATTTGAAAAGACCTTGATACTGGGAAAGATTGAGGGCAGGAGGAGAAGGGGATGACAGAGGATGAGATGGTTGGATGGCATCACCGACTCAATGGACATGAGTTTGGGTAGACTCCGGGAGTTGGTGATGGACAGGGAGCCCTGGCATTCTGTAGTTCATGGGGTTGCATAGTGTTGGACACGACTGAGTGACTGAACTGAACTGAAGCATATTGTGTCTGTATATCTCAAACAAGAGCAATAATAATCATGATATGCACATATGAGTCTTGTCTGTAAGACTACTTAAAACAATAGTTTAATCTTATAATGAGTGTCTTTCCTGAGTTCCTATACTTTTTCCATGATGTCATTTATATAGTTTCAGTGAGACTCTGTTCTTCACCCCCCACCTCCCAGAAAGTTAAAATTTACAACCCTACCACAACAAAAATCTTTTAAAGTTACATATGACAATTTCACTATAAGAAGGGAGAACTATGTTCAGTTCAGTCGCTCAGTCGTGTCTGACTCTCCGCGACCCCATGAATCACAGCACGCCAGGCCTCCCTGTCCATCACCAACTCCCGGAGCTCACTCAAACCCATGTCCACAGAGTCGGTGATGCCATCCAGCCATCTCATTCTTGGTCGTCCCTTTCTTCTCCCGCCCCCAACCTTTCCCAGCATCAGAGTCTTTTCCAGTGAGTCAACTCGTCGCATGAGGTGGCCAAAGTATTGGAGTTTCAGCTTCAGCATCAGTCCCTCCAATGAACACCCAGGATCGATCTCCCTTAGAATGGACTGGTTGGATAGTTTTTCACTCATAAGCTTTAAAATTCTGTGGTTCTGTTTTTAAAGCTAGATATTAAAGAGGCTTGTTCTATTAATTAATATCTATCAAGTCCCATAAGTAAAACTGATCAAATAAAATGCTATATTAGTAATACTAATTTCTTTAATGAAAGTGAAAATCGCTCAATCGTGTCTGACTCTTTGTGACCCCATGGACTATTCAGTCCATGAAATTCTCCAGGCCAGAATAATGGAGTGTGTAGCCTTTCCCTTCTTCAGGGGAGCTTCCCAACCCAGAGATCAAACCCAGGTCTCCCACATTGCAGGTGGATTCTTTACCAACTGAACCACAAGGGAAACCCAAGAATACTGGAGTGGTAGCCTATCCCTTCTCCAGGGGATCTTTGTGACCTGGGAATAGAACTGGGGTCTCCTGCATTTCAGGTGGATTCTTTACCAACTGAGCTACCATGTGTGAGGTCAAATTCATGCTTTAGGGACAGAGATCTGTCTACAGTGAGAGACTTTGAAAGAAGGCTGACCCTTGGTCCTGTGGCAGTAGGCACAGAAACACACAGTATGTCCAATAGTCAAAAAAAAACTATAAAAGATTTTTCACTTTGCACCTTTAGACAACAGAAAATAAAAGGGTTGCCCTATATATTTCTAGTTCCCAAATTAAAGAAACCTTAAGCATTTCCTGAAAATTACTGCTACCATAATAAAAACATCATCATTGACTTTTGCAATGACATTGTCAGAGGATATGCCATTATTTTGTATACATGATAATGAGAAAAAATATGGCCATTTGGCACCATAAATAAATGAAGGTAAACTTGCTAGCCTTACTTTTTGTTTCCTTTAAAAACCTCTTTAGTTTTTATTTGGCAAATTGGACCTTCTCACATCTGTTCAAATTGATTTCTTATCTACTTGATATTGTTTCTGAATACTCCTTTCACAAAAGTGAAGTACTGAAATCATTATTAGTGTCTTGGTTGCCTTCAAACTACTAGAGGGAGAAAATTTTGAAGGCAGTTGTGATTCACGCACAACAAAGAAAATGGGTTAGTATAAATATATTCACAGAATAGCTGATATCTTTCAATGCCAATAGTTAAACACATTAGTTTTGGTAAAAAATTATTCTACAAAGCAAAAAGGCAGCTTTCACACTCATGACTGTATTTTAATAAATAATTTTATGCTACATGATGACCATAATTTAGACATTATAATATATTCAATTAAATGACAATATAGTTTGACTTAATTCTTTGTCAATAGAATCTACGGTTGAATCATTACTGTACTTTTGTGAAACTATGTGAATTTTAGACATGAATGCCTGCTTGAGTAGGTCTTGATGAAACCTCACAATGTCTGCAGTGAGTATAGTCATTTAGAAGTTAGATAATATTTAAAGACTCCTGGGAAATGATGTACTCTATAAACAAACAAAATCAAAACAGTAGAGACTTATGGAATCCCCAAACCACAAATTTAAATTTCTTAACTAAAGGAGAAAAAGTTTAAACAATTAAACAATTTTACTGAAAGATATGAAACAGTGCAACTGTCCTAAATGGTGTGGTCTGACAGAAATAGAAATGTGCCAATTAAAAAATAATAATGCTAATTGGTGGCTCAGGAAAATGCATAGTTCTTCAATAATCTCACTTTTATTACACTGTTTTATTTGGGATAAAGTGCATTTAAAAATTTCCAACATTTTAAGATGTAGAACAAAAAAGGAAGACATGGCCCCAAAGAAAGTAGCTGAAACCAAGAGTAGCTGGCTGGTCTGAGGAGTAAAAGACTTTCTAATTAGCCCTCTGATGTATCTACAATCATCCTTTTCTATGGTTCAGGCAGCAAGATCTAGCCTACACTACTGTCAGAGTTTATGTGTAATCTTCAGGTGTCATTGAACATAAATCTCAGTGAAAATCATGGTGATAGTCAAGAAATGAGCCCTTTCTTCAATTCTGAGAAACATACTGAAAAAACATCATAAGAGTTTGAAAAGGAGAGAGTTTTTTCGTCTCTGCTAGAAGGAGTGTCGTTTTTTCTTTTCTTCTTACCAAACTGACAATGATATAAAATTTTTTTAACTTAAAAGATTTTGCTTTCATTTTTAGCCAGCTTACTTGATCCGGGGGTTAAGAATAGCTTCCTCTAATGGTGTCAATCCGGAAAAAGAGAGACTTTCTCAGAGGAAGTAGCTAGTCAGTTTCTGTCTGGGCAAAGTGTAATGTAAAGAGAGTGGGATCATCCAGAACCCTCCTCCTCTGTCTCCTGCTCCTTCCTTCACGTCCAGCTGCTTTTTCCTCAAACTATGGCTTGAGACTGAGAAAAAAAATAAATGGGTCTGGCAGAAGCATGTGACGAAAACTCTATGGAAAAGTACCTTTACTATTGCAACACTGACTCTGTAGCTCACAGCTAATTAATCCCACAATAGAATGTGAGTTGGCTAGTTGTATTTTGAATGTTCTCATGTGGCCTCTCTTGACGGGACTTGCCACCAAGGGTTTTAAGCTTTCACCCTATTTAATATTCATGTCTAAAGAAGCAAGGTGCCTTGGGATATTAAGAATTTTTTAAAAATTGGTCCTTTAGGTTTAGATTATAATGGAAAATTCAACAGCTATAGCTGCTGGAGACAAAAGGTGAACAATTCACATTCTGAAAGTAAACTATCAACTATATGCTGAATAGGAAAAGCCATAATTATTGGACAGTGAAGTGACAGGCTTTGCAATTGAGTGGTTTAGTAAATTATACCCACCAGAAGTTAATATCCCACATGATATGATTCCTGAGGGCAAAGTTCCTTACAGTAGTAACATATTTCAATGAGAGATTTAGTTTGGACAGAGGGAGTGAAATCAGATATCAAAAATATATTGTTAAAATTTACAATACTCTTTTTAATGAAGCACCAGTCCCTACATATAAAACTCATTGTCTGTTAGTCATTCAGGCATTTGACATCTATTGTGACTTGAACCATGCAGATTTGAAATTTACTAAGAATTTCCCTCCCTGAAATTCCAATTTGTTGTCAATACTGCTCTAGTCTCTTGATGTGTGCATTCAGCATGGAACAGATGCAACTGAAGACAGATGTATTGCAGTAACTCTTGAGTTAATATACTCTTGATGTCTGCCAGGGCTGTTCCAGGTTAGGGTGTACATTTTGGAAAAACTCCCAAGTGATGCTGAGGGGCACCTTTGGTTATGAACCATAGAAATGAGAAGTTAGACTGAGAAGGGTGATTCTTCCCTACTCTTTTAGGGAAAGTAAATTTGGAAAATGTTTCATTTTACTCTGCTATGACATTTTTTGGGTCTTTTTTTAAAAACCTACTCTATGTTTTTATCTCCAAATTTCTCCCACTTAGTAATATCTGCTATCCACTCCCATGGGTTTTTGTGTGATGTGCCCGATTATCATATTTGATTCTTATAATAGTTCAAATATTATTCCTTTCTAAACTTTTGTTATGAGAGCAATAAGAGAGAGAAGTAAAAACAAATAAGATTTAAAGCACACCAGTGTTGTTGTTCAGTCACTAAGTCGTGTCTGACTTTGTGACCCCATGGACTGCAGTGTGCCAGCCTTACCTGTCTTTCACTATCTCCTGGAGTTTGTCCAAACTCATGTCCATTGAGTCAGTGATGCTATCTAACCATTTCATCCTCTGTTGCCTGCTTTTACTTCTGCCCTCAGTATTCCCCAGCATCAGGGTGTTTTCCAGTGAGTTGGTTCTTTGCATCAGGTGGGCAAAGTACTGGGACTTCAGCTTCAGCATCAGTCCTTCCAGTGAATATTCAGGGTTGATTTCCTTTAGGAATGATGGGTTTGATCTCCTTGCTGTCCAAGGGAATCTCAAGAGTCTTCTCCAGCACCACAGTTCAGAAGCATCAATTCTTTGGCGGTCAGCCTTTATGGTCCAACTGTAATATCTGTACATCATACTGCAAAAACCATAGCTTTAACTATATGAATCTTTGTTGACAAAGTGATGTCTGCTTTTTAATACGCTGTCTAGGTTTGTGGTGGTTTTCTCCCAAGGAGCAAGCGTCTTTTAATTTAAGGGCTACAGTCACTATCTGCAGTGATTTTGGAGACTAAGAAAATAAAATCTGTCACTGCTTCCACTTTTCCCCATCTATTTGCCATGAAGTGATGAGATCTGATGACATGATCTTAGTTTTCTGAATGTTGAGTTTTAAGCCAACTTTTTCATTCTCCTCTTTCACATTCATCAAGAGGCTTCTTAGTTCCTCTTCACTTTCTGCCATAAGGGTGGTGTCATTTGCATATCTGAGGTTATTGATATTTCTCCTGTCAATCTTGATTCTGGCTTGTGCTTCCTCCAGCCTGGTATTTCACATGATGTACTCTGCATGTAAGTTAAATAAGCAGGGTGACAATATACAGCTTTCATGTACTCCTTTATCAATCCTTTATCACTGTACTCTTTCACCCTCATCAAGAGGCTCTATATTTCCTCTTCATTTTCTACCATTAGAGTGGTATCATCTGCATATCTGAGGTTGCTGATATTTCTCCTGGAAATCTTGATTCCAACTCTTGATTCATCCAGCCCAGCATTTCACATGATATACTCTGCATATAAGTTAAATAAGCAGGATGATAATATATAGCCTTGACATACTCCTTTACCGATTTTGAACCAGTCTGCTTTTCCATGTCAGTTCTAGCTGTTATTTCTTGACATGCATACAAATTTCTCAGGAGATACTGATAGTGAATTGCATTTATTGAGGCTTTTTAAAAAAATTCTATGATTTTTCTACTATAGAACATTTTCTGGATTTATTGTTCCTGCTAATTAAATACAATTCATTCTGCCTCTTAAAAGGAATTCCACTCCCAGCAAAGTTTACTTAGTAGGGGAATCATCTCATGATGAGTCAATCATGCGTATAAAGATAACTGTCTATATATTATAAAGTCCAAACATATCTTTTCTTTACCTTGTTATATTGGAAATTTCATAGTTTCTCTTAAATTCAGGTAGATGGTTGTAATGGGTAAAATGACTCATATTCCTTTGGATTTAAAAAGTGTGTTTCCAAGAATCCACTATTAAAATAAAAATTCCTCTGGGAAGTATAATATGTAAATCCCATATAGGTATTAAAACTTGCAGCTGCACTAATATTCCTCATAATTTTTCATCATTTTGTCAAATTGAAGACACAATATTCTGTGTATAGGAAAATCTGTATGTAAAATTTTAATAAGCAAGTGAGTATAAGAAATGTCCAGAAACTGAAATAGTCCCAACACTTTCACAGGGTTGGAGAAGCACAGAGAACCCTAGATAGCATGTTTGCCTTGTATCTCTGGAAGAAGAAGGGGCCAGCTGTACCAAATGTGGGAGAGGAGAATGGATGGGTGAAAAGATACTAACACAAACACTGATGGCTACATTTAATTTGGGCAGACTAATATGGGCTTCCCTAATGGCTCGGTCAGAAAAGGCAATGGCACCCCACTCCAGTACTCTTGCCTGGAAAATCCCATGGACGGAGGAGCCTGGTAAGCTGCAGTTCATGGGATTGCGAAGAGTTGAGTCGGACGCAACTGAGCGACTTCACTTTCACTTTCATGCATTGGAGAAGGAAATGGCAACCCACTCCAGTGTTCTTGCCTTGAGAATCCCAGGGACGGCGGAGTCTGGTGGGCTGCCGTCTATGGGGTCGCACAGAGTCAGACACAACTGAAGCGACTTAGCAGCAGCAGCAGCAGCAGCAATGGCTCAATGGCAAAGAACCTTCCTGCCAATGCAGGAGACAGGAGTTCGATTCCTGGGTCAGGAAGATACCTTGGAGAAGGAAATGGCAACCCACTCCAATGTTCTTGCCTGGGAAATCCCATGGACAGAAACCGGGTGGGCTACACAGTTCATGAGGTCAAAAATAGTCAGACATAAATGAGGGACTAACACTTTCTACGTTTTCTTTCTACCTAAAACCTACTAGTTTTTTCTAAATATATAGTGAATGATTGTTCTGCTGTCAATCACTTATATTTTACTTGAATAAGTTTTTAGTGTTTTAATTTTTATAGACTCCTTCCTTGATAAGTAATATTCCTGAGTATGATTTAAAACCATTTTTGCTGTGGTTAAAAATAAAATTTCAGCAGATTTTGAAAAGTGATACTCTTATTTTGGACAATGGATAGAGAACTGTCACTGTATATCAGCTATCACATTCAGGAAATTTATTTTCTCTGTGTAGGTATCAAACACAGGGAAATTGAATTCGCATCAGTGTGTGGATATTTAGCATAATTAATTGGCATCACTGAGAAGAGATCTTCCACAGGAGTACATGGAGTTATTTCATGGTGGTGGACGGTTTGATGAGTACAGTTTTATTGCTGGATTATGTTGCCCACGTCAGATGGTAAAAGAAAGAGATTTCTTATATCCTAGTGATGTTCCATGAAGAATAATGACTGCTAATACAGTTTTTTTTCTTGTTATAAATATTGTGATTTTTATCCTAAAACAATTAACTAGGATTTTAAATGACTCAATCTTCATAGAAAACTCTAGTCATTCAACTGACAAAATGTGTTTTTATTCAAATTATAAACATAAAACTCAAGAGTTTTGCCTCTTCATTAGCTATGCATTGTAAGTATTTAGCCTTAAATAGCTGTGAAACGAGCAACTTTGAAAGACCACCTTTCTGATTAAAGAAAACAATCAATTCACTCACCTTACCAAAATGCTTTTTCACATTTTCCTTGTCCCCAGAAAGAAATTATTACTTCTAAAACTCTAGAACAAGCTTTCAAAAGTCTTTTTCGTTTCATTAAAGCCATGTGTAATTATGTTTATTTAAACTACTTTATAAAATTCTTTTACAAACATTTCTCTTCCATTCAGCACAGTGAATATGAAAGTGCTTTGAGTCAAGGCGCTGGTGCTCTTAGTGTGGTCTATGTCCTTTTAGATTCTGACATATCACATATGTAATATCTTTCATATGTAAATCCTGGTTGGGAGACATTTCTCCAGGAGTTTCTTGTGTTTCCACATGATTGACTAGTGAGCAGAGTCACTGACAACTTTTGTTCTGGAATGTCTTTTCAAGAATGTCTGTATAATGAACAACCCTGGAAGAATTGAGATAGTGTCTGACAGTGAAAAAGGTAGATTTGCTTACTGTATAGACCCTGGAGGAGGAAATGGTTACCCCCTCCAGTATTCATGCCTGGAAAGTTTCATGGACAGAAGAATCTAGAAGACTCTACACATGGACATCACCAGATGGTCAACACCAAAATCAGACTGATTATATTCTATGCAGCCAAAGATGGAGAAGCTCTATACAGTCAACAAAAACAAGACAAGGAGCTTACTGTGGCTCAGATCATGAATTCCTTATTGCCAAATTCAGACTTAAATCGAAGAATGTAGGGAAAACCACTAGACCATTCAGGTATGACCTAATCAAATCCCCTATGATTATACAGTGGAAATGAGAAATAGAATCAAGGGATTAGATCTGATCGACAGACTGCCTGAAGAACTACGGACGGAGGTTTGTGACATTGTACAGGAGGCAGGGATTGAGACCATCCCCAAGAAAAATAAATGCAAAAAAGCAAAATGGCTGTCTGAGGAGGCCTTACATATAGCTGTGAAAAGAAAGGAAGAGAAAAGTAAAGAATAGAAGGAAAGATATACCCACTTGAATGCAGAGCTCTAAAGAATAGCAAGGAGAGATAAGAAAGCCTTCCTCAGTGATCAGCGCAAAGAAACAGAGGAAAACAGTAGAATGGGAAAGACTAGAGCTCTCTTCAAGAAAATCAGAGATACCAAGGGAACATTTCACACAAAGAGGAGCTCAAAAAAGGACAGAAATGGTATGGACCTAACAAGAGCAGAAGATATTAAGAAGAGGTGGCAAGAATACACAGAAGAACTGTACAAAAAGATCTTCACGACCAAGATAGTCACAATAACGTGATCACTGACCTAGAGCCAGACATCCTGGAATGTGAAGTCAAGTGGGCCTTAGGAAGCATCACTACAAACAAAGGTAGCGGGTGTGATGGAATTCCAGTTGAGCTATTTCAAATCCTATAAGATGATGCTGTGAAAGTGCTGCACTCAATATGCTAGCAAATTTGGAAAACTCAACAGTGGCCACAGTACTGGAAAAGGTCAGTTTTCATTCCAATACCAAAGAAAGGCAATGCCAAAGAGTGCTCAGACTACCGCATAATTGCACTCATCTCACAGACTAAAAATGTAATGCTCAAAATTCTCCAAGTCTGGCTTCAACAGTATATGAACTATGAACTTCCAGATGTTCAAGCTGGTTTTGGAAAAGGCAGAGGAACCAGTGAGTAAATTGCCAAAATCTGCTGGATCATTGAAAAAACAAGAGAGTTCCAGAAAAACATCTATTTCTGCTTTTTTGACTATGCCAAAGACTTTGACTATGTGGATCACAACAAACTGTGGAAAATTCTGAAAGAGATGGGAATACCAGACCACCTGGCCTGCCTCTTGAGAAATATGTATGCAGGTTAGGAAGCAACAGTTAGAACTGGACATGGAACAACAGACTGGTCCCAAACAGGAGAAGGAGTACATTAAGGCTGTATATTGGCAAAAAGGAGTTTATGATCTGAGCCACAGTCAGCTCCTGGTCTTGTTTTTGCTAACTGTATAGAGTTTCTCCATCTTTGGCTGCAAAGAATATAATCAATCTGATTTCAGTGTTGACCATCTGGTGATGTCCATGTGTAGAGTCTTCTCTTGTGTTGTTGGAAGAGGGTGTTTGCTATGACCAGTGCATTCTCTTGACAAAACTCTATTAGCCTTTGCCCTGCTTCATTCTGTGCTCCAAGGCCAAATTTGCCTGTTACTCCAGGTGTTTCTTGACTTCCTACTTTCACATTCCAGTCCCCTATAATGTAAAGGACATCTTTTTTGGGTGTTAGTTCTAAAAGGTCTTGTAGGTCTTCATAGAACCATTCAACTTTGTCTTCTTCAGTGTTACTGGTTGGGGCATAGGTTTGGATTACTGTAATATTCAATGGTTTGCCTTGGAAATGAACAGAAATCATTCTGTCGTTTTTAAGATCGCATCCAAATACTGCATTTCGGACTCTTGTTGATCATGATGGCTCCTCCATTTCTTCTAAGAGATTCCTGCCCACAGAAGAGGAACTCAAAAGCCTCTTGATGAAAGTGAAAGAGGTGAGTGAAAACGTTGGCTTGAAGCTAAACATTCAGAAAACAAAGATCATGGCATCTGGTCCCATCACTTCATGGGAAATAGATGGGGAAACAGTGGAAACAGTGTCAGACTTTATTTTGAGGGGCTCCAAAATCACTGTGGATGCTGATTGCAGCCATGAAATTAAAAGACGCTTACTCCTTGGAAGGAAAGTTATGACCAACCTAGGTAGCATATTGAAAACCAGAGACATTACTTTGCTAACAAAGGTCTGTTTAGTCAAGGCTATGGTTTTTCCCGTGGTCATGTATGGATGTGAGAGTTGGACTGTGAAGAAGGCTGATCGAGGAAGAATTAATGCTTTTGAACTGTGGTGCTGGAGAAGACTCTTGAGAGTCCCTTGGACTGCAAGGAGATCCAACCAGTCCATTCTAAAGGAGATCAATCCTGGATGTTCATTGAAAGGACTGATGCTAAAACTGAACCTCCAATACTTTAGCCACCTCATGAGATGAGTTGACTCATTGGAGAAGACTCTGATGCTGGGAAGGATTGGGGATGGGAGGAGAAGGGGACGACGGAGAATGAGATGGCTGGATGGCATCACCAACTCGATGGACATGAGTTTGAGTGAACTCCGGGAGTTGGTGAGGGACAGGGAGGCCTGGCGTGCTGTGATTCATGGGGTCACGGAGAGTCGGACGTGACTGAGCGACTGAACTGAACTGAACTGAAGGCTGTATATTGTCACCCTGCTTATTTAACTTATATGCAGAGTACATCATGAGAAACACTGGGCTGGATGAAGCACAAGCTGGAATCAAGATTGCTGGGAGAAATATCAATAACCTCAGACATGCAGATGACACCACCCTTATAGCAGAAAATAAAGAAGAACAGAAGATCCTCTTGATGAAAGTGAAAGCGGAGAGTGAAAAAGTTAGCTAAAGCTCAACATTCAGAAACTAAGATCATTCCATCTGATCCCATCACTTCATGGCAAATAGATGGGGAAACAATGGAAACAGTGACAGACTTTATTTTGGGGGGCTTCAAATTCACTGTAGATGGTGACTGCAGCCATGATAGTAAAGATGCTTACCTTGGAAGAAAAGTTATGATCAACCCAGACAGCATATTAAAAAGCAGAGACATCACTTTGCCAACAAAGGTCCATCTAGTTAAAGCTATGGTTTTTCCAGTAGTCATGTATGCATGTGAAAATTGGACTATAAAGAAAGCTGAGCGCCAAATAATTGATGTTTTAGAACTGTGGTGTTGGAGAAGACTCTTGAGAGTCCCTTGGACTGCAAGGAGACCCAATAGTCAATACTAATGGAAATCAGTCCTGAATATTCATTGGAAAGACTGATGTTGAAGGTGAAACTCTAATACTTTGGCCACCTGATGCAAAGAACTGACTATCTGAAAAGACTCCAATGCTGGGAAAGATTGAAGGTGGAAGGAGAAGGGGATAACAGAGGATGAGATGACTGGATGGCATCCCCGACTCAATGGACATGAGTTTGATTAAACTCTGGGAGTTAGTGATGGGCAGGGAGGCCTGGCATGCTGCAGTCCATGGGGTTGCAAATAGTCAGATACAACTGAACTACTTAACTGAACTGAGCTGAGTCAATTAAAGAACTGCTTTGCTCTGCTTTCACTTTTCCCTTTGAAAGTCTCTCCCTGAGTTCAGGTTTGTGGAATGATCCTAACCACTCTCAGCTTGGTGTTTGCTCAGATAAATTCTTAAAATATCTGCTATGCCTCAGTTTATCTTTTAATATTTGTTTCGAAATTTTAACATATTACTCATATTAATTTTAAATCCCCTGACTATTCTGACATCTGTATCATATTCAAACATCGTTCTGATTGCTTTGTCTCTTCAGCCTGTGTCTTTCCTTGCCTTTTGGCATATTTATAGCTTTTTGATAAAGGGAAAGCACATTGCATAGGGCAGTAGAAACTGAGGTAAATGGTGTTCAATGTGAAGATATATGTTGACCCACCCGATAGTTGGAGTGTATTTGATGCTAATTGTAACTTTGGGCATCAGAGGCTTCAAATTCCTCCTGTCACTTTGTCACCTTATTTTTGTCTCCCTGCTTCACTTTGGTACTTCCTTTTGTGCTGAACCTTAGAAAAAAATCTACCTCTGAGTTCTCCTAGCTGCATTAAACTGTTGCTGGTAGTGAAGTCTTACTAGCTTGGTGGGACTTCCCCCAGTGGCTTTGGGGTAAAGAATCTGCCTGCAATGCAGGAGATGCAAGAGACTCAGGTTCAATCCCTGGGTCAAGAAGACACCCTGGAGGAGGGCATGGCAACCCAGTCCAGTATTCTTGCCAGAAAAATCCCATGGACAGAGGAACCCGGCTGGCTACCGCCCATGGGATCACAAAGAGTCAGGCAAGACTGAGCATGCATGCAAGATGTAGGGCAAGGTGAGTATCTTGGACTCTTCTAATATTGGAGGCACTGATGCTAAAGCTGAAGCTCCAATACTTTGGCCACCTCATGTGACGAGTTGACTCACTGGAAAAGACTCTGATGCTGGGAAGGATTGGGGGCGGGAGGAGAAGGGGACGACAGAGAATGAGACGGCTGGATGGCATCACCGACTCTGTGGACATGAGTTTGAGTGAACTCCGGGAGTTGGTGATGGACAGGGAGGCCTGGCGTGCTGTGATTCATGGGGTGGCAAAGAGTCAGACACGACTGAGCGATTGAACTGAACTGAATATAAGTCTCAGTCTTTGGACTCCCCCCAGGACCTGTGTCTCAGGGGTGTTTCTCAGCACCCTTGTCCTCTAGCCCACCCTCAGCAGCAGCAGGTAACTTCTGGGGCTCTCAGTCTATAACCTTAAAAATCTTCCTGCTGTAGATCATCAAGCAATGCTGTACCTGCATTTTTGGTTGTGCTATAATGTTAATTCTCCCATTAAGGTCTTTCTTTATTATAATGCATCCTAGTGATTTTTCTTCCAAACGTGAAAATTCTCTGAAAAAGGGATGCTTCAGTCAGTGCTCTTATTGTTCAGGATAGCTTCACATGAAAAATACCAAAGTTTCATCCTGTTAGCCTCAAAATATTAAAATGCTTATTTTTAGTAGATGTCTAATTGGATCCCACATCTTTTTTTTTTAAACTTTTAATTTTTGGCTGTGCTGGGTTTTTGCAGCTCTGCGGGGGCTTTCTTCAGTTGCTGTGAGCCTGCTTCTCATTGCGGTGAAGTCTCTTGTTGTAGAGCACGGCCTCCTGCATGTGTAGGCTTCAGTAGTTGCTGCACGTGGACCCAATAGTTGCGGCTCACGGGCTCCAAAGCACAAGCTCAGTAACTGTGGCCCATGTGCTTAGTTGCCCCATGGCATGTGGGATCTTCCTGGACTAGGGTTTTAATAGGTGTCCCTGCATTGCAAGGTGGGTTCTTAACAACTGGGAAACCAGGGATGCCTCCTCCACATCTTTTTAAACCAGTTCTTTGCTACTGATTATTATTGAGACAATTTAGCTTCATCTTTATTGCCAAGTTCATTGTTGGGAGTCTAGGAGAGCATTTGATCTAACACTAGATTTTCAGTTGCTTGGATTTTTTTTTTTCTTTTTTTTTGTGCTTTGATAAACTGGGCATAGCATGTATTATTTTTATGAACTCGTATATGTTCACTGTTGGAAATTTAGACATATCATAATTTGTATAGGATAAATAAAGACTGACATGTACATTTATATAAATAGAATTACTGCTACTGTTGAAATTATGTGGCACCTTGCATACTCTCTTAATATATTTTAAGAACAATTTTGGCTAAAGTTAAACTAATTTGGGATTTGGGAGAGATAATGTGTGTGTGTGTGCGCCTGTGTATAAACAAAACAAATGAATAACACCACTGGTCTATTAAATTACAAACTCAGTTATCAAAAACCAGCTGCTCAGATTGTTCCAGATCCTTTGATGAGGAAGATCTCTAGAAGTTGACATTAGCAGGGTGGAATTTACCTCTATTTTGATGTTCCCTTAACTTTGACTGCCATACTTGTATCATTGGTTTCCACCATGATAGAGCATTTCATTCAATAGGATATTTTAGAATGTTTTGTTTTACTAAAATTCTTAAGACAGGCTTAAAGTTTAGGATTCTATAAATTTTGCTTTTGTGAAAATGTAATTTTAAAAACTCCCCCAAATTCCTCCTGCCAAATCATTGATAAAACTGATTCCCTAAAAGAGTTGACCATATGAAGCTTACCCCATGGAAATGTGTGTGCAATTTGTGGAAAGATAGGTCCAGAGGATCTTCTAGGGCTTTACTGCCAGAGGTCTAGGAAGAGTCGATCCCCAGGTTAAGAACAGACCTAAAGTTTTCCAAAATGCTTGGACCTTGGTAAGATTTGTCACATAGTCAAATACAGTCTTAGTAAGGAAAGACTTTGTTCAAAGTGATTATTTCAAGAGGAGGGAAAGGGGCTGTTGTAGCAGGGGAAAGGGAACCATTGCATTTGGAGGACACTGTGACCAGAGGATCTGCAAGGTCAAAGAATTTAGCAGAATAAATTTTCTTTTCTATCAAGAGAGATAAACAGGGCTAGATAGAACTGGGTGTGGGGGGAGTGGGATAAAAGAGTGACATTGTCTAAAAGTAGATCAGAGAAGGTTTTTCCATGAGGCCAGCCTGTTCTCTTGAGGAACTGTACGCTGGATCAGGATGAAGGTGGGCCAAAATTCAGGGTCCTGAGGCAAGGAGAAAAGCTTAACCAAATTTTGGTTAACCAGCATTTGGTCCTGATTGATCTGTGGAAACAAGCAGTTCAGTTAATTATTTACGAGGCCAAAAACTGGAATGACGGAGGGTCTGTGAATGGCTGTATTATAGGTCAATGAAGTGTGGGCAGGGACACATCAGTGAGTCTTACCTAAGTCATATGGTGAAGGGTGTCTTCAGAACACAAAAGAGAGAGAGGATTTCTCAACCTTCCTATTTTCTTGGAGCACAGGGCTTGAGTAAATATCAACATTGTGAGATCAGAAGTTGTTTTCTTTATCTAGCTCTGAGACTTTGACTCTGCAGCACTTGTGCTTGTATCTCCCGGGCCTCTTGGGCCTTTTGAACCTGGAATGTTGTGTACAGGGCCCCAGATTGCATCCAGGCAGAAGGGAATAGAACCAGAACTGCAAGACAGGTGAAAGGTGCAGCCTGTTAGCTAGCCTGACTGACCTGTGGCAAACAGCATGGCACTTCTTTCATACTTTTCTTCCTGAAAGGGCTGCAGTGAATGCCCAGAACTCCTTTCTCTTCAAGACTGTCCTCTGACCCTTTGAGGTTTGAGATGTTTGGACATAGGGAGTAGAGGCTTTCTTCTACTTTGTTGCGAGTTGAATATTCAGTTTGAATAGTTTTCAATTTTTTTAACTGACTTTTAAATCCTTCTGTAATTCTAATTAAGCTCATCTTCATCTCTGGAGCTTGGCTAGCTCTAAGGCAAGAAATAAAGGAAGCTTGCTTGCCAGGCCAGGCTTCCTAAGCTCTCACATCTCTACTTGAATTGATTTGCATTATAATGCACATGGGCAGGAAGATAGGTAAATTGAATGTGTGATTAACTGAGCAAAGAATAAAGTCCATATAGAGTTAACATTATTGCTAGGCTACTTGCAGGTCATTTCTGAAGGATGGAAACAGGCACTCTCTAAGAATGAATATATGAAATATGATGATTATCTTATTGAATATAAAACATTTATTACATCATCCAGTTCCTTTTTATTTAACATGAAATGTGTTAAACAATTTCTAAGATGAGAGCTAATCATGCTATGTGGAGGTAGTCCAGTGATGCAAATGGGAAAACCACTGGATCTGGAAATGATCCTTTTAGTACTAACAGGGAGATACAGTAAAATAATCCAGCCCTACCTGGGATGCTAGGATTTTCATATTTTCCTGCAAAAACTAAAGTAATGGTTTTTTAAAGTATATATCTGGCAAAAAATATATATCCTATCTCTAATTGGGTTTGGGGGAGTATTTAGTGCAGCCAGAAATAGGTATCATTTTAAAAAAATGAAAGAGATGACTTAAGAAGTTGCTTTGTCAGGATATGCTTTAAAACAACATCCTATACATCCTATACAGAAGCAAAATGTTTTGTCTGGCATATGATAGTCATGCTGCATGACCTAATGGCACCCAGAGAAAACATTCTTTTGACATTCATTGTAAATTTGGGTTCCTTCATTCTTGGCATTTTGTAAAATGCTTTGATAATTTAAATATCACCTTTAGACTTTCACAATACAATTGCTTAGATAAAGTTTATATTAATCATAACAATACACATATAAACACTTATACTTCATTGTCTCTTTCTATGTCAGAGTGTCCATGGACAGATTTTGCATAATCAAGTTAATAGTATTCGTGAATCTGCATGATACTTCTGGTTTATTCTCAGTCTTGGTTCTTTCCACTTTATTAAAACCAATCATAATAAGAAAATGTTTATTTCATAGGGAAAAAATCCTATTTGTAATTATTAGCATACCATATAGGGTGAGAGAAGGCAGTGTTTTATAATTGAATTATGTACAATAAAAATGTGCTGGGAATAATGCTTCTGTATGTTAAGAGTGAACTCAGATCTCTAAGAAAAAGTCTTGTATTTTTTAATAAGTAAAAGGTTTATCTTAAGCCATTTCTGAAAAGCAATGCTGCTGATGTTACACATGCTGAACATGTCTAAGTAAATTATGGTAGAAATTTTTTTCTCTTGTCAATGAATTTCTAGACTTCTGCAAGATACGATGATTTTAATGAAAAGACCTAAGACTGGTCAATTCTAATACCTAATACAGCACCCAGCTGTGACTTAAGGGACGTATAATTAATATATGACATTTTCAACATTAAGGTTGTTATTACTACTCTTTTGCCAAAGTAATTTTAATTACTTGCTAGATCTCAGAATATTACTTTCAACATATAAGTGAAAACTTTCATGATACATCATTTACCTACTTTAAAATGTAGTTTAATTCAATTGCAATTCCACATTTTAAACACATGGTCTTAGCTACCACGGGTAGAAATAAAATTTCAGCCAATCAGCACACATAAATGGTCAAAGTTTGTACAATACAATAATACAACTTATAGATATCATGAGATTCCTATGTTTGTTGGTAAGATTTTTAAAGAACAAGCAGTGCTACAACATAAATTCAATCATGTGGTAATAATTCCAATAAAATTTTAAAATTCTACAAACTTACCCAATCTGGTGACTAAACTATATTTTTGTTTGTTGCTTATTTTGCTCAATTTAGAATCCCGATGTACTCCCACTTCTGATTTGTAAAAACAGTATTAACTTTAGTCATTTGTTTCGATTGCAAAGCTGGTGAGTGTATTTACCTTGTTAAAGATAATTATTATCCAAAACTTGCGTTTCCTTAATTCATGCTCGAGAATTACCTAACAAGGTTGCCTGAGTTTGAGAATCACCTGATTTTCTCTGGGAATGTAACTTTGTTTTATTTAGAATTCACACTTGATTAGACCCTAGGCATCTGACAATTCTGAAAAGTCAGAAGTTAACTTTTAAAAATTAAGGTGTGGTAATACTCTTTTCTCTCCAGTAGAAAATACCTTAAATTTTCTACTGGACAGAAGTAAATTAAAAGTTAACGTTTTCACTGAACCATAGGAATAATCAATCTTGTAATTTTCTAATCTTATTTTACCTTTCTTGTTTTAAGGGCTGTAGACAAGCCCCGTTCCTCTCATCTTTTTTTAAACTAACTCTGCCATCTTGCTGGTTCCCTCCTTATGAGGTTAAATAAAGCACTGAGAGGTGCTCACAATTCATTGGTGAGAATTAGGTTTCTTTTAATATTTTGAGAATTATGACTTAATAACCTAATGGTTTTTAGAAATAAAATAAGTAGAAATGTAAGCAGAAAAAGAAGCAGAAGAAGAAAAGGGGAAGAAGGAATTAGGTATTTATCTACGAGATTATTCCAAATGGTCCATTGAGTCCAGTTGTGATAAATTACTGTAAATGTTTAAAATCTTTTAATCAATAAACTGAAATTGTGCTACCCACGAACAACTGCTTTCTTTCTCTTTTGAAGGGTACAACCCAGAATTGGAACAAATAATTAGAGTAGACTTACGTTACAAAACTTTGTGGGAAAGAGGCTTTCTATTCCTTATTCAATCCAATTTTACTATAGCGGACAGGTTTGTTGAACCCTTTCCTGTCAAAAACTTCAGTGAGTTTTATCTGTGTATGTATGTTTGTACATACATGTATACCTTTGTTATTACAGTTAAGATGTTGATTGCTCACATAAAGGCATTATGGATAAAAACAAAAGTTTCCAAATGATGATGTTTAAAATTGCAACGCTCATCAAATCAAAAGAAAAAGGCACCAAATGTTGGAACTTAAAGACAGGAATGCTTTGATATTAAATCTAGAGAACTTTGGTTAAATTCTTTGTACACTAGGTATGGATGACACCATAACTCCCTGCAATCAGTACTGAAAAAAAAGAGACAAATACACACAGACACATGCCACACACACACACACACACCCACACCCCACACAAGGCAAGCATACATATATATATTTCCTCATTGAGGATCTCTTATATAAAAAAGGTCTGCATATAAAAGACAGTCCAGAGACATCTTTGAAGGTTTTCTTTCAAAGCAGCTTCTCTTTCTCATGTGTCTGGGGATTTCTGTTATTAATTGAAGTTAATTTTCTAGGATATCAGTTTGCCATGCACGTGGGAAAGATTGATAGCCTCTTCGATTCTCAAGAGTGTTGAAAATGACACTGTTCCATCACCGGGTGCCTTCACTTTTATCATCACAAATCAAATTATAAACATCGGGGCAACCTTGCTGGAATCTGGCTTCGGGAGATTTCCATAAGATTAATTAGGCGGCCAAAGCAAAGATGGTAAAATAGAAAGGGGGAGGGGGAGGGAGGAGGGAGAGTGGAACCATTCATTCCTCACAGAATGGAAGTCAATTCAACAATGGGTAATTAGCGTGGGCCACAGATTCTCAAAGGCACTGAGGACACTGGACTCTTTCTCGCACTCTGATGTTTAGTGCCGTATTGTGGACCCCTCATTTAATTAGTGCACTTTGATACCCACAGGAGTTTGAGGCTCCAGGGCATGCTAAACACAGACTGACACCAGCAAGCTTCTGCCTCCTTCCACTCTAATTAGAGACACAATGAGCTGCAAAGACAATGTTTTACTCCAAGATTTCTTCTGCAGATACCTCTGGCAGGAAACAATCGTTTATTTTGTGTCTATATTGGTATTCAGATTAAATTGTTAGCATGCAAAAGATGAGCTAAGGGCACATATCTATTAAAAATGCTTAGCAGCGTTCAAAAATTATGGAAGCAATTTGTGCAAAAAATATGTTTTCCCTTTTGGAAACTATTTTCTGCTGGTCTATTTAGAAATAAACTCTAAACAAAAATGCAGGTTGCATTCTAAAGTAAATATCAGTACTTTCTTAAAATAGCCATAAGTTCTATGCCTTAAACAAATGCTTCTAAAATTATCTAAAAGGGAGAGGGAGAAAAAGAGGCAAAACCCCTCTCCTCCTCTGAATTCAACTGCATTGAAATAAGTAGCCAATACTGGGGAAAATGACAGAGGTCATTTTTATAGGAAGATTGCTAATCTGTCTAGAGCTCTTTAAAGAAAGCTCTGAAACATTTCACAGTGCCAAGTTAAAAAAAATTTATGTTAGTTTTGATGGACAGTTCCATGCTGATTGGAAGAATATAAATATCCCAAGGGATACTGCATATTGAAAATTAATCTCAGCATCCACAAAATACTAGTATGTGTTGCTTTAACTACATACAGTAAATTCAGTGCCCCTAAAATTTAAACCCAGGGCAATAGTTTCTCTATCATTTTGTTGTCTCTGCTTATCTATAATACAAAACCAGCTTGTAAGACAAAATGTTGCAAAGCATCGTCAACAGAAATGAATCGGTGCTGTTACCACCTTATGCACCTATATGCCCATCTAGTTACTTACCTGCCTATTAACCAGTATCTAACTTTTGAGAAAATGAAACCAAAAACTTCACACACACACACAAAAAATCCATTTTGAGATTGTTGCCACAAAATAAGTATGTCTTAACTAACTTGTGATACACTTTGACACCAAAAATCTCCACCTCCCCATGTCCTGTATTATGTGTTATGAAATAGAGAGGAAAGACATTGTTAGGAAAGTGGCTTATTTTGTTTCTCAGAGTTGCCCTGATACTTTCCATAGACATTTTTCTGAGCCTTGTGCTGAATTTGCATCTACTTAAGGATCTGTGCAAAGATGACTGTGAGGATCTCCTGGGAGGACAGTTTTAAGACTGTGTATTAGTGGGGAGGAATGCCATGGCTATTTAGCAATGCCTTTCATTGGTTTGGCTTTGGATGAAGTGAGAGTCAGAGAACAAAGGAGTGGTGAGTTCAACTCCATGATTTTGTCTGCTCTTTCCTGAAGGGTCAAAGGTTTAGATCTAATTTACCTGCTGTACCAGTTACTTGGAGCTCTTTCACAGTGTATAGAATTTGTACCCAAATCTAGGAATCTAGTGGAGTCTGTCCTACCTATTTGTCTCTCTGGATGACCTCATGATTTTAGATTCCATTTCTTAGAACTATAGTCTCCTTTAGGCATTCTGGCAGATTATGATATATCATTAATTTGCAGTAAACTTGCCGGTGAATAGAGGCTACGTCCCATGTCTGAGTTGAATCTCAAAGTCAGACATGTAGGCCAAAAAACTTTGATAACGGTATGCGTTCTTAATAACGTTTCCAACTGAAATTTTCCCTTTATATTTGAGAAGTTCAAAAAGTTTTGAGTTAGTCATTAAGAAGCCATTGTCCTATTCTATGTCCTCTGGTGTTTTTTGATGGTATTCAGAAAATGGCAAAACAGTATGCTGTCCAAGTGTGGGGAAAAGACTATACCTATGAAAGGAATATTAAAGATTCACACTGAAGCCTAAACTAAAGAAAACTTTCTTATTTGTTTTAACCAAGTAGATATTTTTTAAGCACTTGATGACTATGCTTATATTAAGCATTTTATATTTCAGAAAGTACCTATACCTGCAGATGTACCTATACCTTTTGGGAGAGAGTTAGCAGTATCATGTATTATATAACTGTTAGTACTAATGCTTTTGTTAGCGCCACTTGAAAGCAGAATCCTGCCTCCCAAAGGTAACCATCTAAGTCACTGATGGAACCGCTGAATAATTAGCTAGCAATACCTTACATATTAATGTTTCAAATCTTCCATCACTTGAAGTCCTATATTCAGTCTCAGCACACATTCCTAAAAAAAGATTCATGCTTCTAGCTAAAAAAGTAGGAGGTTCTCTTCAGATATAACAGCAGACACTGTGCTCAAAGAGAGATTATCAGTCCCATTATGAATAGTTTATACATATACCTTCATGTTTTCTATATGTCTTGTTGAAAATCGTCTCATCCGTTATTAAGGCATGCACTAGATTATAGGTGTTTATGGGCACCACTTTGTTTTTTAAAGCAACTGACTAAGGAGAAATTCCTTGAATATGCAACATCCATAGAAAAGTTGAACTTTATTGGTCAAAAAGGTTAGTATTTTCAAATCACCTATTTGCATAGTAGAATTACATTACGTAGACTTGTATTTAGGCAACCCCGAAGATAGATGAATGTTAAATGCCATGCAGCCTTGGTTAAATGTGACAGCATGGAGCACCATGCTATGACATTGTTTTAGATTACAGGCTATGCCAAAATTCATTTAATAGCACGATCAGGAAGAAGTGAAAGGATCCCAATGAAAGGTTTCTATGCTCATCATACCTGCCTTTTAAAGTTTCCCTTATTTCCATTAGCCTATTTTTTCCTGTTCTTCTCTATATTCCCTTTTCATTTAGAAATTCATTTCATTCCCTCCTGTATTCAATGATGCTCCTTGCTTCAGGGACCCTTTATAGTAATTTATTCCATATGCTGATTATCCTTTGTGTAAAAGACTTTTGCCTTCTTTTTTTCCCCTTGTTCCCAACTTTCTAATTTTCAGATCATATCTACTCACTTCTCTGGTCTTAGAGCATAAAGAATTTGCTTGGATCAATTTTATCAATCCACCTTATAATTTTTAAAACTTCAATTGTATAACATGAAGTCATTTCTTTTCCACTGAGAATTTGTTCAACTTTCCCCATCTTTTCACATGACTTAATTGCTGAGATCTGGTATCATTCATATAATTGCTCCATACCATTCACCTGAAGAGCAATTAAACCTTGCAAATGTTTGGTGACCAGCACTGTTTAAATTATATAAGGCAAGGACTAGAAAAGTTGTATCAATAGCAATACTATAATGTTTTCAATTGATAAAAGACCTGAGTGACTCAATTTATGTTTATTATTACTAACATTTTATATTACATACTTCAGTAAGCTTCAGGAAACAAAAAATAGTTCATTATCTATCATTTGACAGGGGAATTGTGTGTGTTTGTTTTAATAATCCATTAACCCAAATAAAGACAAACTTTTTTTGTAAAACACATCAATGCTCAGGTTTCCATTAGGTTTATACCCATACAGTTTGAAGGGCTGGTTTAATAAAATTACATTAGTTATCTCCCAGAAGGCTTATTCAAGCTTCTTCTGCCCTGTTAGATAGTATTGGTACATTTTAAGTAAATAGATATTTCTTTTCCAGAGAACCTCCCACCTATACTTATGAGTCTTTTTATTTCTAAATGGTAAAATAAGTGGGATATTAATACACAAAGCAGACAAGTAAACAAGAAATATGCCCTCAAAGACATGATTTAGGTAAGGCGCATCTATGTTTTTTTAAAAAATTCATTTACTACTCACACATTTAATTGAATACCAGTTTTGACTCATAATAAATATTGATATGAAATCTTAAAGGTATTAGAGGATGGAAGCTTTAAAAACATTTGTTAATGGTGGATTCTTTCTCAGAAAGAATAATAGTGCTTATTTTTAAAAGCCTTGCTGTGACCTTTACTTAGTATGAATTAGGTGACTTGGGAAAAACTAGTTCTCTGATAACTGCACTTACTTAAAAATTGTTCAAATGAAGTTAAATTATAAAATGATTATTTTTAAAGACAATGAAAAAAGCTTTTTAGAGGTTTTCCTACACTCAGATGTCTACAAATTGCTTGTATGTAATATCCAGTGTTAAAGCTCTGAATGAATATGGATGCAGGGCAGTGTGCAAACTGCCCAGACCCTCACATTATCTTAATGACTTGGAGCAGCAATTCTCAATCACCTTACTGTCCTGTACTTTCTGAAATACCTCTTCAATGTTCACTGTTCTCCATATAGGGACAAGGGCCCCTACATAAGAGATTTCAGCATAGACATTCTTTTGACTAATACCTACCACTAAAATGACTGTATTTTTTACTTAAGAACAAAATGATGGGTAGTTTTGGTGATGGGGTCAAAAAACACAGTTATTTTTCTTAGACCAGTGTTCTCAACTCATGCTGCACATTAATATCACCTGGAAAGCTTTAAAACATGCCAGTCTCCAAGTCTAATCCCAGGCCAGTTAAGTCTGTCTTTAGGAGAGGGATTTGGAACTGATTGTTTTCAAGCTTGAGTGATACTAACAGACATTCAGAGTTGAGATGCATTTATTTAAACTGATAATTCTCACCTGGATCAGGGTGCATATTAGCTAGACAATATCTTCTAGAACGCACAGAATGTGGGGTGGGGGCACAGACAATATTTTAAACAATTCCCACAGACTGCATGGCCATTCTTGTTTACTCAAAGTAGCATCTGAATGACACATCAATGTGTATTATTATAGAGCTTGCCGCATGATGCTAATGTGCCCTTCACTGACATTTGAGAATCATATACTTAGGTTATGTGTCCATGCACATATGTATTAATAGGGTTGAAGAAACCAATTAATTGTTTCTAAGAGCTGCAGATTTATCCTAAAAACTAACATTGAATTCAGCATTTCTGGAATGTGTCAGAGGATACCCCAAAATTTTTATTCATGGGAGATGTGTATATGTACATGTTTCTCAAAGTGTTTTCTTTAGAACAAAGTCTTGTGGTGAGATAATGGTTATGTCTTTCCATACCAAAAAACATGTTGGGGGTGGGCAGTTCTTTGATCTGATAAGATTGGGAGATGTAGTTTCAAGAAGTACTAAAATAGACTTCTTTAAAGCATAATTTATGAGAACCTGAAATGTGCTGATATATCCTGGGAATTTTCTAGAGCAGTGTTCTTCAGATTTAATGCACATACAAATTTATTTGGAGGCATAGTAGAAAGAATGCTTGTTAGGGATCTTGTCACTGCTAATAAGTCAAAATAGGAATGAAGGGGTCATAAAAGGAACTAATATTTATTGATTGACTACTATTAAATAGTTACATGTGGTTAACACATTTATGAGATAGGTGATGTTTTCCTATTTTACAGATAAGGAAACTGAGGTTGAAAGAGATGAAATAACTTGCCCCAAATCATAGAATTACCAAGTGATTCTGAATCCAAGTTTATCTTATTTCCAAGCCTGTGCTCTTCTCATCAAATCTTTTATCCCTTCCCTTTTCTTTTAAAATAAGGTTTAATAGAAAAATGAGTAAGTCCTAAGTGTATAGCTTGAAAAATTGCATTAGGCTTATACTCAAGTAACCATCATTCACAGCAAACTAGTGTATTTTCTTTCCCCAGTAAATTACTTCATACTCCTTCCCAGATAATGATCCTCCCTCTCAGAAGAGGCTCTATCCTGATTTCTATCACTGTTGGTTAGTTTTTGCCTGTTTCTGGACTTCATACAAATGGAAATATACCGTATGTACTCATTTATGCCTGTCTTCTTTCACTGAATACATTTGTGTTGAGATTCATCCATTTCCTTGTGTGTATATGTGGTTAATTCATTCTCCTATTGGTAGATGTTTACACCGTGGCCAGGTTTTTGATATGATGAATAGAGTCTCTATGAATATTCTTGTAAAATAAATTTTTAGATGTAAGCACTCATTCCTCAGGGAGGTCTACATAGCAATGGAGTTGCTATATCATAGAGTAAGCATAGAGTAAACTTTATTAAACCCTCTCATGCACCAAAAGCAGTGGTGCCATTTTACAAAGACTTTGTGCCATCAGCAATGAACGGCAGTTCCAGTTATTCTACTTTTTACCTCCTTAATTTCTTTTTATCCATTTTTCCTAAATATGCAAAATTAATAAAAAAGGAAAGTGTTCTTCTTCTAAAAGACTACCTTGGAATAGTGAACAAAATTAATAGAAAAAAAATTACCTTGATAACTGTTTGTGTGCCCACCCTACCCAACTTTAATAGGGTGATTTTCAAATCAAAGAAATAAAGACACAGTGAAATGGCCATTATAGAACCCAGGATAAGGGCCAAACACAGCTATTGATAAGGCAAAGATAAAAGGAAATATGAATAGACAAGGTGATTTAGAAGAAAAAGGAGGAATAAGCAGGGGAAAGCAGGAGGCATCAAGAACAAATACAAATGCGGATAGAACAATAAAGGCAGGTGGCAAAGTGACATGGATCCAGAATAGGTGAATGCCTGAAAGCCTTCACTGGCAGGGCAAACATCAAACAAAGAAAGCATGGCAGCCAGGGAGCAATCAGGAATTGCTTACTCTGAGTGGGTTCTGTTTAAAACTCAGCATGGAGTTATACTGTTACATAAGTTTTTCCTAAGAAGAATCACATTTTCCTCCCTCACTTACTGAGACTAATGTGATTACTAATGTGATTTTAGCCCCCACTTTTGCTTATCAATCACTGTTTCATTCATCAACCTGATTTTGGTGCAAGTTGGTGATTTACCCTGTCCTTTTCCACTGTGTGTGCCGAACTCAGGTGCAGACTCATTTCTTTGGTTTTGCCTCCTGCAATGTTGGGCTTCCCCTGTGGCTCAGCTGGTAAAGAATCTGCTTGCAATGTGGGTGACCTGGGTTTGATTCCTGGGTTGGGAAGATCCCCTGGAGAAGGGAAAGGCTACCTACTTGAGTATTCTGGTCTGGAGAATTCCATGGATTGTATGGTCCATGGGGTCGCAAAGAGTTGGACACGAATGAGATACTTTCACTTTTCTTTCTGCAATGTTGTCTCAGTGCTGTGGCTTCTCTTTATGTAACAGGCTTCTGTTTCTAGGCCAAACATTCCACAATTTCCCTTAGTCAATTTCAAGAGCTCAGCGGTATCACCTAAATTTGGAGCTCTAAACCAGTCTCCCCAAGCTAAAATTAATCACAAATCCCCAAAAAAGCGTTTTAAAGACACTCGCAGCATGAGTCTAAAAGTAGCTCTTTGAATGACTCTAAAAATACATAATACTCAGCTATACTTATTGATTGCTATTCTTGTCTACTGGCTCAGTTTCTTCATGGATGTTTGTATGGTCAGCGCATTCAAGATGTCTATTCTCTTCTTTTCTGTCCATCCACCCTCTGCTCAACCAGGACCTGCTTCATTCACATGAATATCCAAGTCTCTTAGTTACAGGGCTTAATCAGAACTGCCTACAGTGCTTACCCCAACCCCAACTGTTGGTTTCCCTGGTGACTGATGAGCCAACCAAATGTCAATTCTCCCTGTAAACCATAGCCTCCTTTTCTTCCAAGTGAAAGACCTCCACAGAGATCCTTCCTTCTAGGAGGACCCTCCCAGGGAACAACGAGACCACTCACGTCCGGATGCAATCAGCAAGAGGTTTATTCGAATGCCAGGTACCTGGGGCGACAAAGTCTGTCTGTAGTCTTTGCGCGCCTAACGGTTGGAGTGAGGGGTTTTTATAGGAACGGCGGAGGCGGGAAGCGCGGGTACAGAAGCGAGAAGCTTAGTTACTGGGTCTCTATTGGCTGATTTAAAAGCGAGGTCCCAATGAGGCGGTCTTTTGGGTGAGGCGGCAGGTTACACAAGCACCTATTTCTGTTTAAAGGATCAACCTGGCAGTAGCTTATTGGTCAGTTTATACATACACGGTAGCTCATTGGCCAGCTTTTGCGCACACGGGGTTTTGGGGGGGGTTTTACCATTTTTACTCTGATTGGCTCGACTTTTGGCGCCGGCGGGACTTTCCTTAGGAGGAGTTTCTTAATTCTTGGCGCCGGCGGGATTTTGTTAGGGAGGAGTCTGTGACTCAGGTTTGTGTGTCGCAATCCCCTCCTCCCTCTAGGGGCTTTTTGAGACCTGGCCCAAGATAGTCAAATTATGGTTCTCTCATTCCCCCATTTCTTTTGTGAATAAGAATGGAATCTTCCATTCGAGGTTTTTAATTTATTCATATTCACCTTGTCTTACCTGGTGATATTGCTGAGTTAGGACCAAGGCTTGCACAACTGACAGCCTGTCTCTAATGAACTGCATTAGTCGGTTGAAAATGCATGGGCCAAATAATAGTATGAGCAGGATAATGATTAGAGGGCCCATGATGGAGGAGAGTAGGGTCGTGAGCCAGGGAGAGCGATTGAACCAGCTTTCAAACCATCCCTGTTCAGTCTCGAATAATTTTTGTCTCTGTTTGAGCCTTTCTCTTAGCTTAGCCATATTGTCTCTCACTAGCCCGGTATGGTCTGCATAGAAGCAGCATTCTTCTTTTAGGGCTGCACAAAGCCCTCCTTCCTGCAAAAATAGGATATCTAACCCTCTCCTGTTTTGCAAAACTACTTCGGAGAGGGAGGTAAGTGACTTTTCTAGAGCGCTTACAGATTCTTCTAATGCTCTGATGTCCGTGTGCATGGCGGCCTGGAGCCGTCCGAACTGACTAGTTTCTATGAGTGCTGCCGTCCCCGTGCCTAATCCTGCCGCTATTCCTCCCACTCCGAGCAGCACGGCCAGGGTGATGGAAACAGGCTCTCTCCTATACCGAAACCTTTTTTCAAAATAGTTATAGACATACTCAGAACTATGGTAAGTTATTCTAGGCCATAACTCAACCAAGACACAGTAGTCAGTGATTCCGTTAAGCACTGCGGCAGAGACACATGGGGTTAGCCCGGTGCTGCAAGCCCAATAGGTTCCATTAGGGGCTTCTAGGTAGTAGGTGCCTCTGGTTATCTTTTTGGTGATGTTACATAGGGCCTGGTGGGTTTTAGGAACAGTCCCGAGGCAAAGTCCTTTCCCAGATACCTGGGACAAGGTTAGTTTGTGCTGAGTGCCAGAAGTACATCGGCCGGAGACCTGGGTATGATTGGAGTAGTTGCCCCCGACTGCTATACCCTCGTAATAAGGGGGGGCTAGACACTAAGCACAGCCAGCACTCTTGGGTCCTGTCAGGGTCAGAGGCGTTAAGGGCGAGGTAGGCTCCCTGTACCAGGTTGAATAATCGAACCCTAGTTTCTGGCGTAGGGGTCTCTGATGGTCCTGACAGAGGTGTCAACTGACTAGGTGAGGGGGTGTTACTTTTGATTCCTGAGCTATTTTTAGGGACTTGGGGGTTTGGAGCTGTCAGGACGGTGTTGGGTCCGACAGCAGCAGTGGGGCCTGGTGTTTTTATGGTTTGGAGGATGGTTATGATACCCCCGTAGAAGGGGCCCCACCAGGTGGGCCCTGCATTGGTCTGAATTCCCCAGCTGAGCCCCGAAGCCCAATGGAGTTTTTTTGCTGTTTCTTGGTTGAACGTTATCTTAACTTGGGCATACTTATCTTTTCCGTCTGGGCCTGGGGAATATGCACCCTCGTCGGGGGCCTTTAGTGCAAACGAAAAGGTAATTCCATCCCTGCTTCCAACGTCCCACTTACGGTTGCCGTCATTAGAGGTCACGCAGGACCAAGAACTACACCAATAATGTTGCATGCCCCCGCAAGTTTTCCAGTTTTTCAGGTACCCTGGGCATGCCCAAAACCCGTCGGCCTGCAGAAGTCCCCCAGTCCCATCTATCTGTACAATGTCTTTGAAGTTGAAATACAGATCTGGCCACCAAGTGTTGGGGGGGTGAGTCTCGGTGGTTGAGTTGAGTACCTCGCCAGTGAGCCCATCGAGAAGTTTCCAGGTTATTTGTTTTGGGGTATGGGGGTTAGCAGGGGATACAGGTGACAGGGAACTCAAGATTATAAGGATTATAGTTATATAATCTTTGAAAGTCTTATCTTGAGTGGATTTTGAGAGCGTTGAAGCTTCCATCGGGGCGGTCCGTCTGGGCTGTCTTGGCTGGTGTCGGCGGAGCCTGATGACGGGGCACGCTTAACGTGCGAGGAGTGGATCCAAGCAGCGATGCCGTCTACCTTCAGGGCGGTTGGGGTAGTCAAAAGGACTGTATAGGGTCCTTTCCACCGGGGCTCGAGGTTTTTAGTCTGATGTCTGCGGACCCAGACAGAGTCTCCGATCTGAAACGGGTGTGGGATCACGGGTTTGTTTAGCTGTTCCTGGTAGGCTGCGGCCAGTGGTTTCCACACTTCTCTTTGCACGATCTGGAGCGCCTGCAGATGGGCTTTTAAAGAAGGGCTGTTAGCATGTCCAGCAATATGGGGACCGAGGAGAGTGGTGGCCGGCGGTGGGGCCCCATATAGTATTTCAAATGGGGTTAAGCCGAGGGGCCCTGGGGTATTTCGGGCTCGGTATAGGGCCAGGGGCAGTAGGGACACCCAGTCTCTGGAGCCAGTTGCAAGCGTTAATTTGGTTAAGGTCTCCTTGATGGTTCTATTCATTCGCTCTACCTGCCCTGAACTTTGGGGTCTGTAGGCGCAATGTAATTTCCAATTAATCCCCAACAGCTTAGCCACCAGCTGACTTACCTGGGAGACGAAGGCTGGCCCGTTATCGGTCCCTAGTGTCTGGGGCATTCCATACCTGGGAAAAATTTCTTCTAGCAGCTTCTTGGTGACCGTTCGGGCCGTCTCCTGTTTCGTGGGGAAGGCCTCTACCCAGCCAGAAAAAGTGTCCACAAACACCAAGAGATATTTATAGCCATAGTGTCCTGGTTTTATCTCGGTGAAGTCGATTTCCCAATGTATGCCTGGTCGGTGTCCCCGCACCCGGGCTCCGACCCCATATCGGGCCTTGTTTGCATTAACTTGGGCGCAGGCCCTGCAGTCGCCTGCCACTTGCTGTAAGAGCCTGTCTCCCTCTAATAAATAATATGGGTTTTCCTTTTCTATGAGGGCCTTCATTTTTCGGGGGCTAAGGTGAGTTAATCTGTGTAGATGGTCAAAGAATTCCTGAGTCTGTTTCTTGGGCATTACTGGCTTTTGTTGATAAGTCCAGCATCCCTCTTCAGGTTTATAGGAAGCTCCCATCTTCCGTAGTAGGCCTATGTCTTCTTCAGTATACTGGAACGGCCGATTTGAGACATAAGTATTGACAAGTCCCGAGGCCAGAGGGAGGATTTGCAGGGCATTGGGTGGCCCGTTTGAGGCCGCCTCACGGGCCGCTCTGTCGGCCATCCGATTTCCTCGTGCCACGGGACTGTCTCCTCTTTGGTGTCCTGGGCAATGTACTATACTGAGTTTTTGGGGAAGAAACAGGGCCTTTAGTAAATCTAGAATCTCAGTCTTATTTTTGATGTCTTTACCCTCAGAGGTAAGGAGCCCTCTGCGTCTATAAATTTCTCCGTGGATGTGGGCTGTAGCGAATGCGTACCGGCTGTCGGTGTACACATTTAACTTCTTACCTTCTGCCATCCGGAGGGCCGTGGTCAGGGCGATGAGTTCGGCCTTCTGGGCTGAGGTCCCCGGCGGAAGGGCTTCTGCCCAGATTACCTCGGTTTCTGTAGTCACAGCTGCCCCCGCTTTTCTTTGTCCGTTGTCTACCAAGCTGCTACCGTCGGTGTACCAGGTGAAGTCCGCGTCCGGCAATGGTCGGTCTGTCAGGTCTGGCCTGGTCCCATGCGCCTCCGCAAGAATCAAGTGGCAGTCATGCCATTCGGGTTCTTCCGGGATCGGGAGCAGGGTGGCCGGGTTGAGTGCCACGATGGGACCGAAATGCACTCGGTCTGTGTCCAGGAGCATGGCTTGGTAGTGAGTCATCCGGGAATTGGATAGCCAGCGGTCTGGTGGCTGTCTGATGAGGGCTTCAACCGCGTGTGGGGCAAAGATGGTTAAGGGCTGCCCCATGGTCAACTTGTGGGCGTCCTTGATGAGGACCGCAATAGCCGCCACCATGCGCAAACAGGGTGGCCAGCCTGAAGCCACGGGGTCTAGCTTTTTCGAGAGGTAGGCTACAGGACGTTTCCAGGGTCCTATATCTTGGACCAGGACCCCTTTTGCATAGCCCTGTTTTTCATCTACAAACAGTCTAAAGGGCTTGGTCAGGTCTGGGAGCCCGAGAGCCGGGGAAGTCAATAGAGCTCTTTTGACATTTTTGAAGGCCACAGAATGTTCCTCCCGCCAGTCAAACAAGGCTCCTTGTTTTGTAAGGGGGTACAGAGGTGCGACCATTTCGGCGAAGCCTGGTATCCAGAGGCGACAGAACCCTGCAGCCCCCAGGAATTCCCGCAATTGGCGGGGGCTTTTGGGGGCAGGGATGTTCATAATGGTCTGTTTACGAGCTTCTGTCAGCCACCTCTGCCCTCCCTTGATCTGGTATCCCAGATAGGTGACCTGTTGTTGACAGATTTGGGCCTTTTTTGCCGAAGCCCGATATCCTAGAGTCCCCAGGGTTTCAAGGAGGGCAGACGTACCTTCTTTGCAGCTTTCCTCCGTTTTTGCTGCTAACAGAAGATCATCTACATACTGTAGTAGGATGAGAGCTGGATGTTGAACCCTGAAGTCAGCCAGGTCCCGATGTAGTGCCTCATCGAAAAGAGTTGGGCTGTTTTTGAACCCTTGCGGGAGGCGGGTCCATGTCAACTGGCCGGATATCCCTTGCTCGGGGTCTCTCCACTCGAAGGCAAAGAGGAGTTGGCTACTTGGGTGCAGTCTTAGGCAAAAGAAGGCATCTTTGAGATCTAGCACCGTGTACCAAGTGTGTGTCGGCGGCAACCCACTTAGTAGATTGTATGGGTTAGGGACTGTGGGGTGAATGTTTTCCACCCTCTTGTTGACTTCCCTCAAGTCCTGGACTGGCCTGTAGTCTCCTGACCCCGGTTTTTTTACGGGGAGGAGAGGGGTGTTCCATGGCGACTGGCAGGAGATCAGAATCCCCTGATCCAAAAGTCTTTTAATGTGTGGCCTAATCCCTTGGTATGCTTCTTGGGACATGGGGTATTGTCTGATCGACACAGGGGAGGCTGTGGCCTTTAGGGGTATTATCAGTGGCGGCTGTCGGACGGTTAGCCCCATTCCCCCGGTCTCGGCCCAAGCTAGTGGAAAGTTTTGCAGCCAGGGGGTGATGGCAGCAAGGTTTTTGGTCCTGTCGGGTCCTGCTTGTTCAAAAAGTTTGTATTCATCTTCTAATTTTAGGGTCAGGACATGAAGGGGTTGTCCTTGGGGCCCGGTAACATGGGCTCCTGTCTCTTTAAAATGTACTTGTGCTCTTAGTTTCGTAAGGAGGTCTCGGCCCAACAGAGGGTAAGGACAGTCAGGCACGTGCAAGAAGGAATGAGTTACCTCTCCAGTAGCCAGATGTACCTTCCGGTCCGTGGTCCACTGATACCGCTTGCCTCCTGTGGCTCCTTGGACCCACGCCAACTTGTTACTCAAGGGTCCCGCTGGGCGAGTCAGCACGGAGTGTTGAGCGCCGGTGTCCACCAGGAAGGTGACAGGTTGCCCCCCAACGTCTAGGGTTACCCTGGGCTCAGGGGGGGGGGCTCCTGGCCCTGACTGCCCTAGTCTTCCAAAGTTAGCAGAGCCGTCTGGGGCCTCGATCGGCGGGGCCCCTTTGGTCGCTTTGGGCAGTCTTTAATCCAGTGTCCTTTCTCTTTGCAGTATGCACATTGGTCTTTATCTACTCGGGGCCCCTTCCGCTCTCCCCCTAACTTATCCTGCCGCTGTCCTGAAACTACGGTGGCCAACAGTTTGCTAAACTCTTTATTTCTCTTACGGTCTCTTGCATTTTCCCTCTCTTCTGCCTCTTTTTTAAGCCTTTCCTCTCTTTCTTCTTGTGTCTCTCTCTTATTAAATATACGTTCTGCCTCTTTTACTAGGTCTTGTAAGGAGCTCTCTTTGAGATTTTCTAATCTCTCTAGTTTCTTTCTAATATCTGGGGCAGACTGCCAGATAAAGGACATGGGGAGGTTGCACCCCGGGTCTTCAGGGTTATAAGGAGTGTACATGCGGTAGGCTTCTTTAAGCCGCTCTAGGAAGGCGGAGGGGGACTCCTCAGGACCCTGGACGACTTGTTTTACCTGGGCCAAATTGGTGGGGCGTCTTGCTGCCCCTTGGAGACCCGCTATGAGCAACTGGCGATAGAGACGTAGGTGGTTCCTACCTTCAACCGTGGAGAAATCCCAGTCAGGGCGCCCCAAGGGGAAAGCAGCATCAATTTCATTAGGTAGTTGGGTGGGACGGCCATTTTCGCCCGGGACATTTTTTTTCGGGCCTCCAAAAAGACTCGCTGCTTTTCTTCAGTGGTTAGCAGTGCTTGCAGCAGCTGTTGGCAGTCGTCCCACGTGGGTTGGTGAGTAACTAAAATGGACTCAATTAAGGAGATTAGCCTGGAGGGGTCTTGGGAGAAAGAAGGATTGTTATTTTTCCAATTATAGAGATCGGAGGCAGAAAAGGGCCAGTATTGGGGTTGGCCATTTGACCCCGTTCGCAGAGGAAGGGCCTGCGAGGTGGAGTCTGGGGGTTGTTCGCGGCGGCCCCGCAGTCGTCCGGCCACCGGTGAGGGCGCCGGAGCGGTCGGGGCGCTGGGAGCTGCTTCTGCTGGGGCAGCTTCTCTCATTGGGGCAGGGCCTTGATAAGGTGGGGGGTCGTCGGTCAGGAGATCTATGAGGTGGCCTTCCTCCGGCGGTAACACCGGAACTGTCGTAGGTGGCCTCTTATCTTTAGGGGCTTTGGTCAGGGCTGGATATAAAGAAGAGTGGGTAGGTAGTTGGGTTGGGGCGGGTGAAGGGAGGAGCGGAGGGGTTGGAGCCGATGGGAGAGAGAGGCCTTTGGGGGTGACGAAGGGTTTGACCCAAGGCGGGGGAATACAGGCCAGGGCTTCCCAAGTTACGATGTAAGCCACTTGGTCAGGATGGCCATGCGGTCCTGGATCCATGATTCTGGATTTCACCTGAGAAATAATGTCAAGGTTAAATGTCCCATCCTGTGGCCAGCCCACGTTGAGGGTTGGCCATTCGGACGAGCAGAAGGTAACCCACTTCTTTTTACGAACTTCAACTGACTGGTTGCGGGCGATGGTCTGGACATCTTTCCAATGCTGTAAGGTAAGGCTTAGGGGGGTGGTTACGGATTGACCCATTTCTTCTAGAAGGACAAATCCCACAATGAAACAGACAAACAGTAGACAGACACCACAACACCAAAATCGCACAGTGCGGTCTTTGCGCAAAACTGAAAGCAAAAACTCAGATGGAGACGTAGATGAGGGTCCGGTTCCCTCGTCTCCCTGGAGTACCACGTACCCCTCGGACAGAGGCTGAGCCCCAAAAAGTCCGATTTGGTCCGTGGACTGAGACAGATGAGCACCGAAAAATCGGGCTCCGGGTAGCCGTGGAACGTCTTCCAGGCTTGCGGAAGGAAGTCCGAGCTCGTCAGCTCCTTCTCAGTTCCGCCAGATACAGATTGTTCAGCTGAACTCTAGAGCACATGTACAATACAGAAGCGTAGAAGCAGAGAAACACAGAGTAGAGTGTAGAAGCGCTGGCCAGCTTACCTCCCGGTGGTGGGTCGGTGGTCCCTGGGTAAGAAAAGGGTCCGATCCCGGACGAGCCCCCAAATGAAAGACCTCCACAGAGATCCTTCCTTCTAGGAGGACCCTCCCAGGGAACAACGAGACCACTCACGTCCGGATGCAATCAGCAAGAGGTTTATTCGAATGCCAGGTACCTGGGGCGACAAAGTCTGTCTGTAGTCTTTGCGCGCCTAACGGTTGGAGTGAGGGGTTTTTATAGGAACGGCGGAGGCGGGAAGCGCGGGTACAGAAGCGAGAAGCTTAGTTACTGGGTCTCTATTGGCTGATTTAAAAGCGAGGTCCCAATGAGGCGGTCTTTTGGGTGAGGCGGCAGGTTACACAAGCACCTATTTCTGTTTAAAGGATCAACCTGGCAGTAGCTTATTGGTCAGTTTATACATACACGGTAGCTCATTGGCCAGCTTTTGCGCACACGGGGTTTTGGGGGGGGTTTTACCATTTTTACTCTGATTGGCTCGACTTTTGGCGCCGGCGGGACTTTCCTTAGGAGGAGTTTCTTAATTCTTGGCGCCGGCGGGATTTTGTTAGGGAGGAGTCTGTGACTCAGGTTTGTGTGTCGCAATCCCCTCCTCCCTCTAGGGGCTTTTTGAGACCTGGCCCAAGATAGTCAAATTATGGTTCTCTCACAAGTAACAAGATTGTTCCTGCATCCTGCCTGCTCTTTGCCAAACATCATCACTCCAGGATTTTTGCTTCTGACTCATAAGAATCCTTATCCAAAAAGTCTTTTATGTCTCTGTCACTGCTTCTGGGTTCTTTCTTTGGTTTTGCTGCTGGGCAGTTACAAGCCTGCAGAACTGAGGGATGCAGCCCAATAATGTTATTTTACATTTGTGGAAAGTTTGCTGTATAAAATGATATGGAATTTAGACCCAGCTTGTTATGGTCAGCTCTCCCATTTGCCCAAGGAATTTTTAAGACCCATTTATGAGACTAGAACTTAATAGGCAACAGTTGTACCAAAGTTTTCTTTAGCCACCACCACATTAGAAGTTATCATTCATGTAAGGGTATGTAGAAAGAAGACAGGTCTTGCCATTTGAATCCCCTTCTTAGAGAACTTACAATTTGGAGACGCATGACCAAGAAATAGAAATGATCAACCAATAGCAGGGTAATTTATTTAATCTGTTCATTTCTCTTATGTATTATGCATTCAATTCAGTTCAGTTCAGTTCAGTCGCTCAGTCGTGTCCGACTCTTTGCGACCCCATGAATCACAGCACGCCAGGCCTCCCTGTCCATCACCAACTCCCGGAGTACACTCAAACTCATGTTCATCGAATCGGTGATGCCATCCAGCCATCTCATTCTCTGTCATCCCCGTCTCCTCCAGCCCCCAATCCCTCTCAGAATCAGAGTCTTTTCCAGTGAGTCAACTCGTCACATGAGGTGGCCAAAGTATTGGAGTTTCAGTTTTAGCATCAGTCCTTCCAATGCACACCCAGGATTGATCTCTACAATGGACTGGCTGGATCTCCTTGCAGTCCAAGGGACTCTCTGCTGAGTAGCAAGCTTCAAGTGGACGTATCAAATACATGAAGCTTTATAAGCCAATGGCCCAGGTTATATTATATATGATTGTTTAGTTCTACATTGCTATCCATATCAGGTAATTAAAATTTTTTCAAAGGACTGATTTTTGAAAAGCATGTTTAAGTCAGAAGCTTATCTTACTCAAAGCTGCAAAGTTTTTGTCTTGATTATTTTCATTAAAAGTTATACAGTGTTTCTGTCTCCTTAGATACTGCATAATTGTTTCAAATTAACCCAATAAGAACAGGATGCAGCTGATAGGTTTTATTGGTTCCATGGAGATTAAAATAAGAATTTTACTTTTTTTTTTTTCGGTCAAATATCAACCAAGAGTAAATAAAACAAGAAATAACTTCAGAAACCTATATGTGGAATATAAATGCATGACAAAGGACAGCAACAAAATTTTGGAAAAGTAATCTAAATTTTTTATAACTGTAAAGATACTCAATTGTTCTAAGAGGAAAAATATAAACAATATAAAGACTGTAACAGAGAAAGTAGCACTTGGTGCTTTACATAAGAACTAATTGCCAGTTTCATAAAATATACACGGGAGTTACAATCCTCACAGTCTATTTAATTATATATTTAAAAACTCATAAGAAATAAGAAAATATTAATTATCACCTACTACATAATTAAAATTCTTCAATGCATCTTTATATTTTCCTTTTTGCTTTGTATGTACACTTGTTTCAATTTATGACTACCAGCATATGATGCAAAAAATGCATATACTGTTAAAATCACTGACTTTATGACATCTTTTCTCTCCAATTTTCTATATGAAATAAGTGAATCAAAGACTTCTTTTTTCCACCCTATTGTTTTTACTCTAAAAGCCACTCAGGTCTTAAGAAGAAGAAACAGTAAGTACTAGTTTTAAAATAGTCTGTCAATCAATCAAGCACTTACACTTTGGGCAGCCCACTCATGGAGCTTTAGAAAAGATTTTTAAAAACACAAATAAAGGAAAATCACAATTAAATTAAATGTGGATTGGAAAATTCCATTTTATATTGATTTTATTACCAGAATTTGGAGAGAAGGCTTCTGATTGTATTAAGCTAATGTTGTAATGGGTGAAATGGAAGAGACAATTAGACCCTTGGCTAGTTGATCACAGAAAAAGTGTTCCCCTGAGCCCTTCATTCAAGCACCTGGGAGGAGGAGCGCATCCCCTTCTACTTAATTGATCCCTGTAAATCTCTTGGCTAGTTTTTGGCATTTTACTGTACTGTCTATAATGAGGAAGATGAGATGAAGGAGTGAAATCCCCAGGAATAAAATAGAAGATACTATGCTACCAGTCTCCTTTTATGAAGTTAATTGCAAATAATGATGGGTGAAAATTTTAGATCATCTGATATGGAATATAAAATATTTCAAAATTCTATTCTGCTTTTTTCATTCTTAGATAAAAAGTTTGTGGATATAAGTAAGCTTCCAGGTTTTCAAGAATTTTTGGGGGGTACACTACCTACTTCCAGCATGGTCTCTAAAATTGTGTGCCTCAGATAATATCCTCAAACAATGCATTTTTATCTAACTACCAGAAATATTTGCCCAAATAATTTGTGTTTGCAAATTTAGAGGCTGGGTTAAGACCATTTGCAAAAACTGGCCCTGGAAATGTGAAGTAGACAGAGCCTTTATATAGCATCATAAATATTAAAAGGTAGAAAACCTAGATCATTAAGTTCCAGAGAAGTACTGCACCATATCTACCCAGTTGACTCTCAAAAGAACAGGAGTGTGCAAATCTTTAGGAATGGGATTTTTAAGCTTCAACTTAAAAATTCCCCACCTTAGGCACAATTTATACATACTGATACACATTCTTGGGTTCAAAGATAGTTCAAGTACACCTTTCTTTTTTAAAATGGATATTTTGTTTTCCATTGACCTTTTTGCCAGATTTAAGCAGACATACCTTGAAAGGGAGGCTGATCTCCAGTCCTTTGTTTTGGTTTGTGAGGAATGAGTGTGGTAGGCCTTTACTCTACAGTACAATTCTGCTGTACCAACTCCAAATGGCCATTGCTTCCTATTACCTATTTAAAATACACAGTTGAGAGATAAAACATGGACAATCTGAGGTGCTAGAAAAGGAGAAAATAGGGTTTCATGAATTTTTTGCAGCAAATGGTATTCAGAACATAATGGTTAACAGTGACCAACCTTTAAGATTCTAGAATAAAATATAATTCTCGATTCTGTATGAGAATGAGAAGTTTTATTGAACAATTTTATAAAGAAAAATTCTTTAAGGCCACTTCTTTTACTTAAGGGTAATTTTAAAAAGTAATGAGATAATATTCCTAGTAGCATGCCTTGTAGTTAAAAAAATGATTTCCCACAAACTTTATTTTTTTTTTAAGATTTGTTTGATATGGACCATTTTATTGAATTTGTTACAATATTGCTTTTGTTTTTCTGTTTTGGTTTTCTGGCCATGAGGCATGTGGGATCTTAGCTCTTTGACTCACAATTGAACCACAACCCCTGCACTGGAAGGTGAAGGCTTAACCAAAGAACCACTAGGGAGTCCCACAAACTACCTGATTTGATCTTTGTAACAAAATGGGTGGTTTGCTTTGTTATTCTTATCTGTACACTGAGAATAATGGAAGCCAAAGAACTAAAGTATTTCACAAAATGTTATACTGTTGATAAGTTCGTGCTTCTGTTCATGCTCAGTCATTAAGTTGTGTTCAACTATTTGCAACCCCACGGACTGTAGCCCACCAGACTCCTTTTTCCAGGCAAGAACACTGGAGTGGGTTTCTATTCTCCATTTTCAAATCCAATTTGTAGCTCCACAGAGTTGTTAGGTATTTAAAATAGGAACAAGTTCTCATTATTTGCAAATATTGTCTCCCATTTTGTAGCATACTTAAAAAATTAGGATGTGAAAAATCTCATAACATCCATACAAAAAAATTAGCTTGAGAATAGAAAAGAACAAACTCTTAAATTTTACATGAAAAAGAACCACTAAAATACAAAGGTCTCAGTTCAGTTCAGTTCAGTCGCTCAGTCGTGACCGACTCCTTGCAACCCCATGAATCACAGCACACCAGTCTACACCTAGAATAAATTCCAGATTGAACTCAGAGGGAAAAATCATGAAACGCCTTCTGCACCAAGGTACTACTGGGGCTCTTGCATACCAAGCCCCAGTCAATTTTTTCAAGTTTTCTTGTGATACTGTGTGGTGTTTTCAGTTGCCTCCCTGGCTTAAATTTTTATATAAGACACAGTTCCAGCCCTTGTATCATCAGCACTGTAGAATCACAATATTCTCTGGTTTCAAGAAATTCTCATATTAATTGTCGTTTTTGTTCACTCGCTCAGTTGTGTCCAGCTCCTGCGACCCCATTGACTGGCACATGCCAGGCTTCCCTGTCCTTCATCATTTCCCAGAGCTTGTTCAAACTCACGTCCATTGAGTCAGTGATACCATCCAACCATCTTGTCCTCTGTCATCCTCTTCTCTTTTTGTGTTCAATCTTTCCTAGCAACAGGGGTCTTTTCTAGCTCTTCACATCAGCTGGCCAAAGTGTTGGAGCTTCAGCTTCAGCATCAGTCCTTCCAATGAATATTCAGTGTTGATTTCCTTTAGGATTGACTGGTTTGATCTCCTTGCAGTCCAAGGGACTCTCAAGAGTCTTCTCCAACACAACAGTTCAAAAGCATCAATTCTGCAGTGCTTAGCCTTCTATATGGTCCAACTCTCACATACATACATGACTGTAGCTTTCACTATACGGATTTTGTAGGCAGAATAATGTCTCTGCTTTTTAATACTCTGTCTAGATTTGTCATAGCTTTTCTTCCAAAGAGCAAGCGTCTTTTAATTTCATGGCTGCAGTCACCATTTGCAGTGTTTTTGGAACCCAAGATAATAAAGCGTTTCACCATTTCCATTGTTTCCCCATCTGTTTGCCATGATGTGATGGGATCAGATGCCATGATCTTCATTTTTTGAATGTTGAGTTTTAAGCCAACTTTTCCTTCTCCTCTTTCGTCCTTATCAAGAGGCTCTTTAGTTCTTCTTTGCTTTCTGCCATAAGGTGGTGTCATCAGCATATCTGAGGTTATTGATATTTCTCCCAGCAATCTTGATCCCAGCTTGTGTTTCATCCTGCCTGGCAATTTCACACGATGTATTCTGCATGTAAGTTATATAAGCAGGGTAACAATATATGGCCTTGACATACTCCTTTCCCAACTTTGAATCAGTCCGTTGTTTCAGGTCTGGTTCTAGCTATTATTTCATGACCTGCATACAGGTTTCTCAGGACGCAGGTAAGGTGGTCTGGTACTCCCATCTCTTTAAGAATTTTCCACAGTTTGTTGTGATCCACACAGTCAAAATTTTAGCACAGTCAGTGAAGCAGAAAGTAATGTTTTTCTGGAATTCTTTGCTTTTTCTATGATTCAACGTTTGTTGGCAATTTGATCTCTTGCTCCTCTGCCTTTTCTAAATCCAGCTTGTATTACTGGAAGTTCTCGGTTCACTACTATTGAAGCCTGGCTTGGAGAATTGTGAGCATGACCTTGCTAGCATGTGAAGTGAGTGCAATTGTGCGGTAGTTTGAACATTCTTTGGCATTGCCCTTCTTTGGGATTATAATGAAAACTGACATTTACCAGTCCCGTGACAAATGCTGAATTTTCCAAATTTGCTGGCATATTGAGTGCAGCACTATAACAGCATTATCTTTTAGGATTTGAAATAGTTCAGCTCGAATTCTATCACCTCCACTAGCTTTGTTTGTAGTGATGCTTCCTAGGGCCAACTTGACTTTGGTCCCCAGGATGTCTGACTCTAGGTGAGTGATCACACCATCATGATTATCTTGATGATCTTTTTTGTACAGTTCTTCTGTGTATTCTTGCCACCTCTTCCTAATAAGACCTGCTTCTGTTAGGTCCATACCATTTCTGTCCTTAATTGTGCCCATCTTTGCATGAAATGTTCCCTTGGTATCTATCTCTAATTTTCTTGAAGAGATCTCTAGTCTTTTCCATTCCATTGTTTTCCTCTATTTCTTTGCACTGATCACTAAGGCTTTCTTTTCTCTCCTTGCCATTCTTTGGAAATCTGCATTCAGATGGATATATCTTTCCTTTTATCTTTTGCCTTTTGCTTCTCTTCTTTTCTCAGCTATTTGTATGGCCTCCTCAGACAACCATTTTACCTTTTTGCATTTCTTGTGGATGGTCTTGATTACTGCCTTCCGTACAATGTTACAAACCTTTGTCCATAGTTCTTCAGGCACTCAGTCCATCAGATCTAATTACCCTTTAATCATTTGTTACTTTCACTGTATAATCATAAGGGAGTTTTTTTTGTTTGTGTTTTTTAGTTCGTGTTTGAATGGCCTAGTGATTTTCCCTACTTTCATCAATTTAATTCATCAGTTTAAGTCTGAATTTAGCAATAAAGATTTCATGATCTGAGCCACAGTCAGCCCCCAGTCTTATTTTTGCTGACTATATAGAGCTTCTCCATTTTCAACTGGAAAGGATATAATCAATCTGATTTTGGAATTGACCATCTGGTGATGTCAGTGTGCAGAGTCATTTCTTGTATTGTTGCAAGAAGCTGTTTGCTAAGACCATTACATTCTCTTGGCAAAATTGTTAGCTTTTGTCTGCTTCATTTTGTATTCCAAGGCCAAGCTTACCTGTTACTCCAGGTATCTCTTGACTTCCTACTTTTGCATTCCAGTCCCCTATAATGAAAAGGACATCTTTTTTTGGTGTTAGTTTTATAAGGTCTTGTTGGTCCTCATAGAACTGTTGAGCTTCTTTGGCATTAATGGTTGGGGCATAGACTTGGATTACTGTCATATTGAGTGGTTTGCCTTGGAAATAAACCAAGATCATTCTGACTTTTTTGAGACTGCACCCAAGTACTGCATTTCAGATTCTTTTGTTGGCTATGAGGGCAACTCCATTTCTTCTAAGGGATTCTTGCCCACAGTAGTAGATATAATATTCATCTGAATTAAATTTGCCCGTTCCCATCCATTTTAGCTCACTGATTCCCAAAATGTTGATGTTCACCCTTGCTATCTCCTGTTTGACCTCTTCCAATTTACCTTGATTCATGGACCTAACATTCCAGGTTCCTATGAAATACTGTTTTATTTGCAGCATTAGTCGATTAGTCGTTACTTTCACCACCAGACACATCCACAATAAGCGGGTATTGCTTCCACTTTGGCTCAGCCTTTTCATTCTTCTGGAGCTATTTCTCTGCTCTTCTCCAGTAGCATATTGGGCCCCTACAAACATGGGGAGTTCCTCTTTCAATGTTATATCTTTTTGTCTTTTCATACTGTTCATGGGGTTCTCAAGTCAAGGATACGGAAGTGATTTGCCATTCCCTTCTCCATTGGGCCATGTTTTATCAGCATTTTAATCCCAGTTTTCTACAAAAGCTGAATCCTAGCTACCTTTGCTTTTTTGGAATTTGACCTCAGTAGGGTAGTTGTTTCTGCCTACTTACCTTTGTTGGTATGGTCAGTTGGGAACAGTATCTTATTTTTGAGCCAGGTTGAGCCTTTTTTTTTAAACTTTATATATCATCTATATGCGGTTGGAACCATGGGGGTATCCAAAAGCATGAACTTACAGAGTAATCTTGGCTGGAAGTGTAAGCTGTTTCCTATATTGCTATTTCTTATTTTTCTTAAACATAATTTTGACCATTTTATTCTTTCTTAAAGTAATTTATTGAACTCTCCAAAGTATTAACTGAGGTGAATAGTAAATTCTCTGGTTTAGAAAGTCTAAACTAAGTGAATTTTTTTTATTATTTAAAAAATATTATTTGAATATTCAGTAATGATAAAATTTCATAGTGAAAACTCAAAATCATGGTTCCTTACATGCACTCTTCTTACCTTGTTTTAAAGGGCTCATGTCTAATTCAAACAGCAGTAACCCATTTAAGATATTCCCAAGAGAAGTAGCCTGAAAAAACATATCTTCTTCACTAGATTTTCATATAGAAAGAGAGCACAGGTAGTAAGTTATGAATTAAGCATAAAAACTATCTTACCTCAAGTAAATTTAGTTCAAATACAGAAAGTTGATGCCTCCATTATACACAAATTTACCAATTTGAAATGACTTTCATCATAAATTTTTGGAATAGTATACCAGTTAATCTTTGAAAGATTTCTTAATGCATTTAGAGAAGTTTAATTGTATCAGTTTTCTGTTGCTATTGTAACAATTTACCATAAATTTAGTGACTTAAACAATAGAAATTTATTATGTAGGAAGAGAAGTCAGAATTCTGAAATGGGTATCACTGGGTTAAAATTAATATATCAGCAGGGTACATTCCTTCTGGAGGCTATAAAGATGATCCATTATCTTCTCTTTTTCAGAGTCCAGAGGCTACCACATTCCTTGGCTTCTTACTCCTTTCTCCACTTTCAAAACCAGCAGCATAGTATCATCAAATCTTTCTCTGATTTTGGCCCGTTTTCTGACTTCTTCCATGTTTTCAGAACCTCAACTTTTGCAATGGCTCCCCTCAGATAATCCAGCACAATCTCCCTTTTTAGAGGTCAGTTAATTAACAACCTTAATTCCCTTTGTAGTCTTAATTCATTTCTGCCTTGAAAACCTAATACAGTCATAGGTTCCATAGATTAGGAGGTAAGCATCTTTGAGGGACAATTATTCTACCAACCACAGGAATATTTAATAAATATGCAAATCTGATTCCAATAAAAGTTTACACTTACCACTGGTCAGTTTGTTTCCCACTATTTTTATTTTAATATTTTATTTTATGCTATAGAAAGTTCTTATGTTCTTAAAGATCCTGATACTTCTAACTTGGAAGTGTGAAGTATTACTCATGACATTTGTAGATTAAGCACTATTCAATTCTGTTTCATCTGATATGTTCTATCTGGTAAGGTTGGAATTTTTTCATTTATAAAATAGGTTTGCATAACATTAGAATATCAATCATATCAGTTATTCAAAATATTTTCTCTCAAACATAAGTGTAACTAATATATTTTCTCACTTTTCTGAATGTTAATTTTAAATTAAATAAAATTGAATATTTCAATATTTTCTATTTAGCTGTCTGCATTCTTATATTTTTTAAGTGAAAAATTTTCTTTTTTAATATTAAGCATGCCATCAATTAAAAAAAAAGTTTCTACCAATTTTTTTTGTTTGTTTGTTTTTGGTCTCATAGCAAATGTTTAATAAATCCATTTTGAAGTCTTTTATTTAAAATCTCCAAAAGTACTAGCAGCCTGAGTGTAGAAGTTTTTCAAGTCTTCTGAGTACCACTGGCTTCTTACATTTGGACCTCCTGCCTTTGAAAAATTAGTTGCCTACCTGTGAATTCTGCATTTTAAGTGCAGAATTACTCACATTTACTCTTGCTCTTCCTCTAGGCCCTGTATAGTAAGACAGCAACATCTTACTGTCTATTGGATTGTGGAACTACTATCTCCATGTGTCCATGAATAATGAATATTTCGTGTTTTGACCAGTACTGTTCAACAAAAATATAATGCAAATCACATTTAAATAATTTCAGTATTACCAAAATATTTTCATTTAACTTGTTGTTCAGTCACTAAGGCATGTCTGACTCTTTGCAACCCCATGGACTGCAGCATGTCAGGTTTCCCTGTCCTTCACTATCTCCCAGAGTTTGCTCAAACACATGTCTGTTAAGTCAGTGAGGCCATCCAACCATCTCAATCTCTGTCAGCCCCTTCTCCTCTTGCCCTCAATCTTTCCCAGGATCATGGTCTTTTCTAATGAGTTGGCTCTTCGCATCAGGTGGCCAAAGAACTGGAGCTTCAACATCAGTCCTTCCAATGAATATTCAGGATTGATTTCCTTTAGGATTGACTGGTTTGATCTCTTTGCTGTCCAAGGGACTCTCAAGAGTCTTCTCCAGCACCACAGTTCAAAAGCATCAGTTCTTTGGTGTTCAGCCTTCATTATCATCCAGTTCTCACATCCATACGTGACTACTGGAAAAACCATAGCTTTGACTATATGGACCTTCATTGGCAAAGTGATACCACTGCTTTTTAATATGCTGACTAGGCTTGTCATATCTTTTCTTCCAAAGAGGAAGGTCTTTTAATTTCCTGTCTGCAGTCACTGTCCGTAGTGATTTTGGAGCCCAACAAAATAAAATCTGTCACTGTTTCTGGGTTCACATAGTTAACCTTGTTTGGGGTGAGAAGGCTCAGAGCAGAGGTGGCTTGGGATTTGTGGACTGAATGACTGAAAATACTGCATTTCTGATTAAGTATACATGAAAGTTATCTGGCTATCAGCTTGTTGATGTGACAGAAGCAGTTCCATCTTGGGCTTAGGAATATTTTTCAGCACTTATTTTTTCTATTATAATTGGTGTTTTGTTTAAAGTTAACAAGTCATTGGTATCATCAATCAAACATAATAATCAAAAAGTCTATCATTACTTAGTTGACCATTTTCTAAATGTTTATTTTCTTTAAACTAAATATGTTATTTTTATGGAAAAATTATAAATATAGCAATAGTACTAAGCAAACCATGCCAGAATGTTATCACATACATGTATATCTACACAGAAAATAATTCAAAAATTTCAAAGTATCTATACCCACAAAACAAGAAATGTATAATCTAATTAACTATCCCTCTGAAAACAACCTAAAATACTGGATATAAAATATTTTGAACAGTTGTCTTGACTGTTTCAGTGAGCTGGTGTGGAAAATAACTTTGTTAAACACTATATTTAATGTCCCAGTCTTGCAGAATGATGTTTGATTTTCAGAAAAAGATGACTGTGTCCACTATCACCACTTTTATTCAACATATACAGGGGACTTGCTCAGTTATCCAGTGGCTAAGACTCCACCCTCTCAACCCAGGTGGCCAGGGCTTGATCCCTGGTTGGGAAACTAGATCCCACATGCCACAACTAAGAGTTCCCGTGCTACAACTAAAAAGAACTTGCATGCTTCAATGAAGATCAAAGATATGGAAGTGTCTCTGCCAAGAGCTGGGGTAGCCAGATAAATAAATAAATATTAAAAAAACACTTACAGGAGATAGGGGGTATTTGAAAAAGTTAAGAACTAAGCAATCTGTTACAAACCTAATAAAGACAAAACCCAAATATAAAACTGAGAATGCCTTGAGGAATACAACAAATATGGTTTCTAAGCAAAAATAATTTAAAATGTGGAAAGAAAGCTAGCTTTCAGGAAATGTTAATTATACTGAACCAAGCTGAATTAGAAAATCAGACAAGAACCATAGATTCTTAGACACTGTTTTATATGTTATCTTTCCTTTTAAAAGTATTTTTTCCCCATTCTTTGACTCTGAAACAAGTATTTTGTAATCATTTATTTCTCAATTGGCTGGAAACATTCTCTCACCCTGATCTGAGAAAATATATATATTTTTTAAGCTTTTGTATGCTCATTTGACAGGAGGCTCAATTTTTTTTTCCCCTGCTTACATTTCACAGATGTAATTTTTTTTTTTTTGCTTTTGTTTGCTTGTTTTCTTCCTAGATGTTTATAGAACTTAAAAAGCAAAAAAAACCAACCAAACAAAAAAACTTTTCAGTTTAGTATTCCAGCAGTATCTTTCTAATTTTATCATGTTTGTAAATTTTTTATTAAACAGTTTTAACCTAGAGAAAAGTTGCTTCTGCTACTGCTGCTAAGTCACTTCAGTCGTGTCCGACTCTGTGTGACCCCATAGACGGAAGCCCACCAGGCTCCCCCTTCCCTGGGATTCTCCAGGCAAGAACACTGGAGTGGCTTGCCATTGCCTTCTCCGAGAGAAAAGTTGCAACACAATAAATAACCTTATACTTTTCACCTAAATTCATCAATTGACATATTGCTGTATTTGCATATTCTTTCTCTCAGTTGTTTATTTTTTGTTGAACCATTTGAAAGTTACAGATATCATGATCTTTCACTCCTAAATATGTCAGTACATGTCTTCTAAGATCAAGGCATCACATCCCTATAATATAATTATCAAATGCAGACAATTTAATATTGATACAATATCATCTAGTATTTATTTCAAGTAATAATTTACAAAAATATCCTTTATAACTTTTCTAATCCAATATCCAGTCTGGGTTCATACCATTCATTTAACTGATATACTTAATAAAGGTTCTCCTGGTTCCCAGTGAACTCTCCTGATTCAGAGCCTGTTTTGTTGGCTTACTGATATCTAAGGTTCCTATTATATAAATGGTGAATCGTTTAGATTTGTTTTCCACAACTCAAATGTTTCTCTCCTTCCCTTTCTCCCTCTTTTTTCTTTTTTAGTTACTTTAAGTGCTTACCGGAGAGACAAGAGGGCAAGACTGGTCTTCAGGGCTGCAAGGTATCTTACTGACACATGCACCCCCCAGCCCAAATGCCTGGGAACTGCCATTTGTCCAAGATAACCTCCCAGTTTAACTTCAGGCCTTCAATATTAGTCTTCCAGAGATGCACAGCCTCCATCTGATGCAGTGATTGCACCCAGTTCTTGGAGCAGCATGGCATCCAGAGGCCTTTCTGTTTTTGACCTTGTCAAAAAGGCTCCAGATTATCTCCCCAGTCTCAGAATTTAATCCTGCAAGTTTGTTCTTATCTGTGGCCACAGCTAACTTCTTGGATCCAGAGAAAATGCTAAGACAGCAAACCTGAACTTCTTAACAAACTGCTTGCTGCCTCCAAACTTGCCCACTCAGTCCTGTAGAATGCCCAGAGCCAGAAACCAAAAGCCTATGGACGCAGCCAATGTGGGATCCTACTCCCGGTCCGCTGCTGGCCCAGCATGAACCGTGCAGCAAATGTGGCCTCCGTGTAAACACAGAGTTGGCACTGAAGGAAAAGTGTTTGGTGAGTTGCTTTTAAGGCTTCAGTTCAGTTCAGTTCAGTTCAGTCACTCAGTCGTGTCTGACTCTTTGCGACCCCATGAATCACAACACGCCAGGCCTCCCTGTCCATCACCAACTCCCGGAGTTCACTCAAACTCATGTCCATTGAGTCGGTGATGCCATCCAGCCATCTCGTTCTCTGTCGTCCCCATCTCCTCCCACCCTCAATCCCTCCCAGCATCAGAGTCTTTTCCAGTGAGTCAACTCATCCCATGAGGTGGCCAAAGTATTGGAGTTTCAGCTTTAGCATCAGTCCTTCCAATGAACACCCAGGATTGATCTCCTTTAGAATGGACTGGTTGGATCTCCTTGCAGTCCAGGGGACTCTCAAGTGTCTTCTCCAGCACCACAGTTCAAAAGCATCAATTCTTCGGCGATCAGCTTTCTTCACAGTCCAACTCTCACATCCATACATGACCATGGGAAAAACCATAGCCTTGACTAGACAGACCTTGGTTGGCAAAGTAATGTCTCTGCTTTTTAATATGCTATCTAGGTTGGTCATAACTTTCCTTCCAAGGAGTAAGCGTCTTTTAATTTCCTGGCTGCAATCACCATCTGCAGTGATTTTGGAGCCCAAAAAAATAAAGTCTGACACCATGAAGTGATGGGACCAGATGCCATGATCTTTGTTTTCTGAATGTTGAGCTTCAAGCCAACCTTTTCACTCTCCTCTTTCACTTTCATCAAGAGGCTTTTGAGTTCCTCTTCACTTTCTGCCATTAGGGTGGTGTCATCTGCATATCTGAGGTTATTGATATTTCTCCCGGCAATCTTGATTCCAGCTTGTGCTTCTTCCAGCCCAGCGTTCCTCATGATGTACTCTGCATAGAAGTTAAATAAGCAGGGTGACAATATACAACCTTGACGTACTCCTTTTCCTATTTGGAACCAGTCTGTTGTTCCATGTACAGTTCTCACTATTGCTTCCTGACCTGCATACAGGTTCCTCAAGAGGCAGGTCAGGTGGTCTGGGATTCCCATCTCATTCAGAATTTTCCACAGTTTATTGTGATCCACACAGTCAAAGGCTTTGGCATAGTCAATGAAGCAGAAATAGATGTTTTTCTGAAACTCTCTTGCTTTCTCCATGATCCAGTGGATGTTGGCAATTTGATCTCTGGTGCCTCTGCCTTTTCTAAAACCTGCTTGAATATCTGGGAGTTCACGGTTCACATATTGCTGAAGCCTGGCTTGGAGAATTTTGAGCATGACTTTACTAGCGTGTTAGAGACTCTTTAATGGAGTTACCCCATGTTCCTTAATAATTTGATACACACATATTTCTCAGTCTATATATGTCCTTGTTGAGAAAACTTACTGTGAGAGAATAAGGTGTTACATACGTATGTTCTTGTTGACATTTTATCTCAAATACTTTCTTGAGAAATCACTGTGTATATCTACCTTGCCTTAAAGTGGTTCATACTTATTGCCACCTGATTATTTAATTTCTAGAATTTTGTCTTATGAAATAAGTTCTATATCCATGTTTCAGTATAAATATTTATATTGTTGTAATTATAATTGTACAAATAGAAAATCTATCATTAAGTAAAATACCAACTCGGTTTTTTTTTTACATTGGAATATTCATAATATCAAATAAAAATATCAGGATCCAAGGATGTGTATAATACATAATATATTATAATATATATAATATAGTATATTATATATTATAATCACCCTTTGGTTTTTATATTTATATATGAAGGGGAAAAGATGTTTGGAAGGAAATGTATCAAAATGTTAGCAGGCTTATATTAAATGCCTTCCTTTCGTTTTCCCTGATATTCAAAATTTACCTACAAAACCAAGTATTACCTTTATAATCAAAACAAAATAATAAGTATTCTTTTAAATTAAAGCTCATTATCTAAAATTGAATTCTTCATCTTCCTTCCCAAATGGTCTTTACTTACTGACCCTTCTATCACTACAAATGGAATCATTTTTCTGGTTTCCCAGACTTACAACTCTGGATAGTTATTTCTTCCACTCTAGTATATCCTACTTACAGGGCAACACCTTAATTACTATGGCAAAGGCACATACATATACTGTACTGCTCTTGTGGGGGTTGTGAGTCAGGTGGAGATGATAGCTGGAAACAATGCTGTAATCTATTATAGGAGCTCTGATTGGCCAGGCCTGTATCTCACTCTTCTTCCCTAGAGCAATGGTGTAGCTTTAACTTGAATCACATGCATGGAAAATGAGGGAGACTTGACACCTCAAAGGAAATTTGTGGTACTGTTAGCAGAAGGGGAATGTATGCTGGAAAGTAAAAAACAAACAAAAATGCCCCCTGTAAATCTTCTACTTATTGTTTGGGGATGTACATGCCAAATGCTATCAAAAACATATCCTTTGTTTGTTCCTGCTTATTTTGATCCGTGGCCTGGCTTGTAATTGTTTTAGACTGTGTTTTTCCTTAAGACAAGGATTATGACATCCATATTTTTATCCCTAATACACAGGTAGTACCTGAATGACACTGAATTGCTTTCATTTGTTAATCATACCCCGTTTCATGTGATATTTAGTTTACTGTCTTCTTAAGTAGTTATTTGAAAATTGTATGTTACAAAGCCTCTAAGTGTGTTTCCTCATCTTAAGAGTTACAGGGCTCAAAGTTTGAATGCTAATACTTATAGTTTTCATACTGTATAATCAAAATACATTTACTATCCCAAAAAAGAAAAAAATAATCATAAATATGTTTAAGCCTCTTGCATGAAAAGCTATCCCTCTCTATCAGTGAATTTGCATTAAGTAGTGAGTAATAGAAAGTTCAATAGGAATACATTTCCCTTAAGAATTTAATAAGCTTTTAGGCAGTCCATTTTCTTCTGGTCAATTTCATGTGCTAGTTACTACATCTAAAAATTTTGTCGTGGAAAATATTTCTCAAATTTAATGTGCTTATGAGTCACTTGGGAATCTTGGTAAAATGCATATTCTGATTAAGTAGAACTGGGTGGGACTTGAGATTTTGTAATTCTAATAAAATCCTAGATGATACAAATGTTGTGGTGGTAGTAAAGAGTCTAGAGTTACTCTTACATTTAGCCATTCCAAGGATGGTTAGTTCAGTAGTTCAACAGCATTATCTAAGAACCAGGTTCTTTCTAGCTTTCCACTGTTCAGTCCTCAGTTTATTAGATTGTAGTCTTATGCTAGTGTCCTTTATTTCTGAAGATATTTGCCTTAGATTCAGATGTCACATGCATGCAACAGTATTTAGAGACACAAAAAGATCTTTTCTTTTTTATAATACATACAATTTCTTAGGAGACAGACTCATTTCCAAGAAGTGCCTAAGTATATAATTCCTTTCAGTTCAGTTAAGTTCAGTCACTCAGTCGTGTCCGACTCTCCGCGACCCCATTAATCACAGCACGCCAGGCCTACCTGTCCATCACCAACTCCTGCAGTACACTCAAACTCATGTCCACAGAGTTGGTGATGCCATCCAGCCATCTCATTCTCTGTCGTCCCCTTCTCCTCCTGCCCCCAACCTTTCCCAGCATCAGAGTCTTTTCCAGTGAGTCAACTCTTCGCATAAGGTGGCCAAAGTATTGGAGTTTCAGCTTTAGCATCAGTCCTTCCAATGAACACCCAGGATTGATCTCCTTTAGAATGGACTGGTTGGATCTCCTTGCAGTACAAGGGACTCTCAAGAGTCTTCTCCAACACCACAATTCAAAAGCATCAATTCTTCGGCAATCAGCTTTCTTCACAGTCCAACTCTCACATCCATACATGACCATGGGAAAAACCATAGCCTTGACTAGACGGAACTTGGTTGGCAAAGTAATAGCTCTGCTTTTTAATATACTATCAAGGTTGGTCATAATTTTCCTTCCAAGGAGTAAGCGTCTTTTAATTTCATGGCTACAATCAGCATCTGCAGTGATTTTGGAGCCCCAAAAAATAAAGTCTGACACTGTTTCCACTGTTTTTCCATCTATTTCCCATGAAGTGATGGGACCAGATGCCATGATCTTTGTTTTCTGAATGTTGAGCTTCAAGCCAACCTTTTCACTCTCCTCTTTTATAATTCCTTTAAGTCTCATTAATTAAAATTTCATTACTTACCCTGGCAAGGAAAACATAATTCCATGACAGGTTTAGAATATTCTAGTGTATTAATGTTTTACTTTATTATTAATCTTTGGTGGCTGGATGATGGACACTCCTACTGTTCTAATGCACAAAGACACCCTTTTTCAGAGTAAGAATGGAAGGAAATGGATAGATATTTTACTACAGTCCTATTCAAGGTGAAGAGAGAATATCTTAGTATATTTGTCTAGTTATCCACTGCAGGTGGAAGGAGAGATGACTTGAGAAACAAATCTACACTGGTAGTATTGGTAGTGACTAACAAGTTACTTGGCTTGTCTGGGAGTTGGAAAGAAAACAATTGTTAATGGAAAATTGGAAAATTGAAAAATGTTTTGGGGTTGGGTATGTACTATGGCAATTCTGGAATGGTACAGAATGTGACAATGTTTGTATGTCATGAAATGCCCAGCAGAGACAATCCATTGCTGAAGAGGCTATCAGTAATTAGGTAAGGTGACCTACCCAATAGAGAAAGTCATCTTTCTTTAGGTACGCAGTGCTTGCTCAGTGTATCACCTATAAAATGACTAGAGCATCAGGGAGAGAAGCATGGATTTTCTGCCAAGACTGATTTGGCTACTTACCACTGTTGAGTGTCCAACTTAATCTGGTTAATAATTTGCCTCCAATGCCTGTAGTGCTTCTACAAGCAGCATCATTCATGAATTTGTAGAATGACTTATCAAGTGTCATTTTCCTCCACATATATCTTGTCTGAATAGGGTCACATTTCTTGACAGGGGACCACAAACTCAGAATTCACTAGTTTTTACCACATGCCTCATCCAGAAGCAGGTGACTTGACAAAGCATTGAAATGGCCTGCTCAAGCTTCAGTCATAGCACAAACAAAGAGAAAACACTTTGTGAGAGGAGGGTAAGACCCCTAGGGATGAGATGTGTGCATTTTCCTCCACATATATCTTGTCTGAATAGGGTCACATTTCTTGACAGGGGACCACAAACTCAGAATTCACTAGTTTTTACCACATGCCTCATCCAGAAGCAGGTGACTTGACAAAGCATTGAAATGGCCTGCTCAAGCTTCAGTCATAGCACAAACAAAGAGAAAACACTTTGTGAGAGGAGGGTAAGACCCCTAGGGATGAGATGTGTGCCTTAAATCAGCGGTTAGTGCCCGTGTAAGAGTTGGTGATGGACAGGGAGGCCTGGCGTGCTGTGATTCATGGGGTCGCGGAGAGTCGGACACGACTGAGCGACTGAACTGAACTGAACTGAGGCTCTCTAGATGGAATGACTAGATCTGAGAGTTAAGGCATGGATATGGGAGTGGCCTCTCTTGTAATTACTCTGAATTGATCTTAATTAATACTCTGGAAGAATTTTTTGCTTCCTGTCCCCAAGAGTATGTATGGTTCAATGAGATTGAAGGTCACAGTGCCTAAGAGAAGCATGCTTATGAGGAAACATCATCATGTTTCCAATAAATTGGAAACTGAGACTACTCCCTGGACATTTTGAATTTCTCTTGCTGCTGAACCATCAGGTAGAAAAGGTGAAAGTCACGATTCTGCCCTGGGTGATTTATCTCAATTACCAGGAGGAAATTAGACTGCTGATTCAGAATAGAGGAAAAGGGACTAATGTTTAGAACTCAGGATAATCACTGGGTTACCTCTTGATACTTAATTTCTTGCCTAACTGTCCTTGGAAAATTGTGCTAACCCAAGGAAGACATGGCCACTAATGGCTCATCTGTAGGAAAGAAAATATGGATGACTCCTCCAGATCCAAACCCAGTCTAGCTGAAGAGGTTGCCAGAGAGTAAGATAGCACAGAATAATAGAAGCGTTGCTTTGATTTACAACACAGGCCTGTGACCTGCTTCAGAAGTAAAGAGTGTCACAGTTACAGTTTATGTTAGTCGATGTCTTTTCCCCCTCCATTTTGAAACTGCTACATTATCCAAAGAATATAACATGTGGCTAACATTTTTGATTTTCAGTTAACAATTGTCCTATTTACAATCTTAAGATGTCTTTGGGCTCCTGATTATTTATCTCCTTAAAGAATGTCATCTGTTCCCATGAGTTTATATTTCACATGCCTGCCGGGGAGTTCTGGTCCTAACTCTCTTATGAATTCCAAACATTGATATCATATCCTCTTGCCTCTTGGTTACCTTCAGAATTTTTCTTCTGCAACCCACATAGTTGTTGGCATTCCACTGAAACAATAAACTAAGCCTGGTAAACATCCTAGACAATTTCGTCCTCTTCTTCCTTTAATGTCCATGAAAAATTCTGGTTGATTTTATGTTTTAAATATTGCTTTGTTCTATCCTGTTCTCAATATCACAAGACTACTGCCTAGTTTGGGCTTCCCTGGTGGCTCAGAGGTTAAAGCTTCTGCCTCCAATGTGGGAAACCCGGGTTCGATCCCTGGGTCGGGAAGATCCCCTGGAGAAGGAATCGGTAACCCACTCCAGTATTCTTGCCTGGAGAATCCCATGGATGGAGAAGCCTGGTAGGCTACAGTCCACGGGGTCGCATAGAGTCGGACACGACTGAGCGACGGAACAGAACAGAACTGCCTAGTTTAGGCACTTATTTTATCTTTCTTGGGTTATCAGAAAGTATAAACCAAATAAAATTGGAGCCTTAGCCCCACATAGAATCACATTTGAAGAAGCAGCAGTCAAAAGGAAAACTAAGATTGTAATTCTAATTTCTAATCGATTTCTTAGAAAATATCCCAAGGGAGGAAGCACATTACCAATAGTGATTGTACTTTAAACCTCCCCACCCCGACTCTGCCTCTTTGCTGCATCCTCCATGTGGATAACATCTGTTTCTCCCAGTGTACCCCTTCACAGAGTTCAGCTCTACTATATCTTTCTTCTGCTGTTATTTCTCCTTTTTGCAATATAAATCTTTTAAACACCCACTTTTTTGTTGAGACAATCCTTTTTCCAATTATCCCAATTGTCCTTCAGAAGGCCTTGGTGCTTCCTTAGAAGTTGGAGAAAAACGAGCAATCAAGGAAGTAGAACAGAGCAACAAAGTGTTAGTTTGTTGAGACTGGCACGTTTTCCTCCAGATCTGATGAAGAGCCACACTATTCCTGCAATCTGGAAGCTCCTATCATCCATCCCCCACGAACATCCTGCCACTCCCTTCTTTTGTGTCACTGGCACTGTATCTGTGGAGAGACTGCCTAAATCTGCTTTGTGTTCTTTCAAATTCCTGTTAGTGCACTGACCAGCTAACATGCCATTGTTTTGATTTAATAGGTCTCTGCTAGGAATAAGATGATGGCCCAATCACTGAGTTAATTATTTTCCCCCTGTGGTTTCAGTTAAACATGTAATGTGCCTCTTTCACAACTGCTGTAAATGTAGGCCACTTCTATGGGCCTTCTGATGTCTGGGAAGGGCCAGATTTAGACTCGAAGTCATTGTCATCCTGCTTGTGACCTGCCCTGCCACACTAGAAGATTGCTAGGCTCATTGTCCAAACTTGGTTTAGTTTGTTTTAGGAGGGGTTTCCTGGAAGAGAATGAAAAATCTCATGCAGTGGACTGAATGTGTCCTCCCCAAATTCCTGACTTCTAATGATGGTATTAGGAGGTGGGACCTTTGGGAGGTCACAAGAGTGGGGCCCTCGTGAATGGGTTGAGTACCATTATAAGAGGAATTCAGACAGTTCTCTGACTCTCTTTCTCCCATATGAGGAACAAGGAGCAGCTAGTGGTCTGAAGTTTGGAAGAGGATTCTTAGCAGAACCTCACCATGCTGGCACCCTGAAACTAGACTGCCAGCCTTGAGGAATGTGAGAAATAAACTTCTATTATTGATGGCCCACTCAGTTGATAGTGCTTTGTTACAGCAGCTGGAAAGGACCAAGACACCTGACTACTTATACCTACCACAAATTCTCCTGCTCAGGGGCTTCTTTCAGGAGGCAGAAGCATACCTGCAGCTCTTCATGGATTCCATTTCCATTCTAGAGGAAATCTGTGGTTATCTTCTTTTTTCCCTATTATGCTGATTGATGAACTTTACAAGTAGCAAGAAAACTAGAGATGGTTCAGTTTTAAGATATAAGACAAGACTGTTCAGTTGTTTACTACAGATTCTCACAGGATGACCTGCTCTAGACTATTCTAATTCCATAGGATGTGAGGCCACAATGGTTGCCTTTCAAAACTGATTTTTTTTTAAAGGTGAAACATTTTCATGTTGGTTGGGACACAGACTTTAACACAGGAGTTATGGAAATTCTCTACCCTGATTTGTAATTAGCACAGGACAGTCAGCCATCGTAATGGAGATTCTTGAGTCTTTGAGCCCATGAATAATCCCGTGATGAGTTTCTTGGTTGCTTACTTTAGGTGCCAACATTCCTCTGCTGCTGATGCCTACCATTCCTATAGAATTTCAGCAATATGTTCTAATCATGAGGTATATTGTTCTTTCACTGTCCTCTGGCATGGTGATTTTTCTGTGCTCCTGATCCTATGTTTATGTGAACTGTCTGTCCCAGTCATTCTGAAGCCTGCCTGAGTCCCATGGTGGATATCAAGTCTCCATGGGATCCTGGATTTTTGCCCTCCTTCCAAAGAAAGAAGTAAAGAAAGTGAAGTCGCTCAGTTGTGTCCGATTCTTTGCAAACCCATGGACTGTAGTCTACCAGGCTCCTCTGTCCATGGGATTTTCTAGGCAAGAGTACTGCAGTGGGTTGCCATTGCCTTCTTCAGGGGATCTTTCTGACCCAGGGATCGAACCTGAGTCTCCCACACTGCAGGCAGACTCTTTACTGTCTGAGCCACCAGGGAAGCCTGCCCTCCTTCTAAGGATAACTCTAATGTCTTCATAAATTTGTTGCTGTTAAAAAAAAAAAAAAACACAATTTTTAATGTATTAATTTGAATATAAAGGAAAGCAGAAAATTTGGGCAGTGACTGAAATGGGGAGGTAGGGCTGAGGAAAATATTCTAAGATTGGTGAAAATTAAGCTACATTTTGCTAACAGCCTATCACAGGGTTCCTTTGCATACTATAAGGCCAAATGTATTTGTTCCTCTTTGTCAATCAGTCCTCATATTGCCATGCTGGATCATTTGACATTCCAAAATCATGCTGCACTGTTTCCTGCCCTCATTTTGTTTCTCAAATTCTTTCTCGACCAAATGTCTCACTAGCCCCAACTTCATCTCATTTTCTGCTTTTATCCAATGCATTCTTTACAGTTTCCACAAGGTAAGATCTGTAACTTTCATATACTTTTCTTTTCTCCTATTCATTGTGAACAAAACTAATAAGTGCTCAGTAAAATACTTGCTGATTTAAATGGAATTGAATAATTTTGCCTTTTATTACAAAGATTTTTCACATAGTGTAATTTATGAGCTTTTCCAATTGTCTGTCTGCTTTGGTAGTGTAAATGTTACTATTTTCATTTTCAGATAGGTTTTTTGAGACTCAGGGAACTTTGTATGGTTTTCTGGATACAATATTTGTGACAAAGGTGATACTAAAATTCATGTCCTCTTATGTATACTTTCTAGTTCATAGTAAAGACCTTTGATTATATTTTCATGGTTCTGTAGGATCCAATTGGATTCAGCAAAACTTCTAGAGTCCTAGTGGCAGAACATGCCAATTTTGTTTTGTTATTTTGTCTTTTTCCAAACCGGGAACTGGTAAAACGTCCATTTCTGGAGAGGTTCTAAGGAAATGTTTTCTCCCTTTGAGCTTCAGAAGTTCCTCTAGAGACATGGGTTAGAATGAGGGTTGTTTTGTTATAAGAATTTTTTGAAATAATAAAAATAAGTATTACATTTGCAATTTTATCCCACTTCACAGTATTAAGCACAATTTCTAAAAAACTTAAAACATACCATTTTTATTAATGGTCCATTTAAAACCACCAAACATTTTGATGTCAATTACTAAAACAAGGTTTAACGCTGTCAAAAAGCATTAGTGCTAAAAACAGTCATCCTCTCTGTATTTTCATCTGCAAAGCATTACAGTTTATAAAACAATTTTAACTCTGGATACGTAAGGCCCTATATGAAGGTTTCCATATGTTAAGAATTTTATTTGTGTGTTTGATTTTAAATTGCTTTGAAAAACAGACAGTTGAGGTTTATAGAAAGGAATCTTTCTTTTAGGAAATAAATGTCTCAAAAGTGCAGGGCACCAGCAGTAAAAACATTCTGACCACAAATCAGAAACACATTGGAAAGTGTTTGTTGAGTACACCTTCTGAAACTAGTATTTTGTTTCTATTTGCTGGAAAATTGAAAAATCTGTTGTATCTTGGCAAGGCTTAGCCAAGCCCCTGGCCCAGTCCCAGATTCCTTGTGTCATATATGGTATTATTGTACACACAGCTAGACTACCTCACTCTGTTTTCATCACATATATTTTAACTGTAAAATGTACTTGCTAACAGTACCATTATTAAGCTGTAGTTTTTCTCCGCATCCTATTAGCTTGCATATTCTTTTTTTTTTTTTCCTTAAAAATTGTGTCTAAGACAAAAAATAAAAGTGAAAGAGAAGATGGCAATCAGTGTTACAGCTGCTGAGTGGCATCTGGCCAAAAGCCACCAGGCTGACAACTGGAGTTTAGAGTATGTTTTTGCAAGGCTAATTTAAGGTGAACTTAGATGGATTCAAGATTTATAAGCCCTAAAATGTCCTGACTGGAGCAAAGTTCAAGTAGAGTAATTCACTGCTCGCCACGCAGATGGGGCTAAGCTCACACTGCCCTGTGGTTTAGTCTATAGGAGAATTTAAAAAAAAAACAAAAAAAAAACAGGCAAAAAGGCTGAGTTTCTGTGTTTCACTTCAAAGGTCTTCTAATAACTGAAAGGATTATACTCTTTTAACCGGCTAAGAAGGTTAGGTGGTTTTGAGCTAGTGCTTTTATAGCTATCGATAATTCTAAGTTTAAACTTTAAGGATTGCCTCTAGTGTACATCTGCTTTAACACATTCATGACTGTGAGAGACTCACACTTCTAGGGAGTTCATAAAAAATTCAAAATAAATAACAGACATTTTTGATTGTAAATACCCCTGGTGCTACAGAGAATTTGGGATTGAGAAACAGTCTGGAAAATCATTTAATATATTTAGCCTGTTTGAAAAAATTTTAACTGTTTCAAATACAAGAATTTGTTAATTTGGAATAAAATTGCCACCCAAAAGAAGGAGTGGTCTTGCTGTACAGTAGCCTATTGTAGGCCAGTGTTATCAAACTAGAAGGAAGTTCAAATATTTGATAGTGGAAAAAAAGAAAAGAAAAGAAACTGTTCCCAATATGAAATACAAAGGATTGTGTCATTGAGATGAAAAGGGACAAACAGGAAATTGCTGTTATTTTTAATATGAGAAAGCATTAACCATATTGTGAAGAAATGAACTTTATCAAAGAAGTCTCATTTTCTTTCTGAATCCTGTTTATCATTTTCAGTACAGAAAGTTAAAATATTCAGCAGTACAGTTACTCTATTTAATAGATACTTAAAAGGTAAACAACCAAAAGGTGACAGTGCTGCTTAGATTGGTTAAAAATAAATGAAATTGTCACATAAAAACCAAGTATTATTATTTCATGAATTTCGTTTTTGAAGAGGTTCAGAAATAGACACCTGTGAATGGTACAGGGAATTGCAAATTACCTCATTTAAGTATAATAGAATGACATTTCCAAAGTAATAAGTTACATCTGGTAAACAATTGATGTTTACAATGGCTCTGAGGAAAGGAGCTTTAGGGCTTTTAAGTAATGTTGCTTTTTATAACCATAAGTAATGTGATAATTAAATAGTTGTTGCTTCTTTTACTTTTAAATATTATTCATAAGCTTCACCAGGATATTTTTTCCTGGCAATTGCAGAGATAAATATGGATTTTTGCACTACAGATGAAAAAATAATTGTGCAGAACCTTGTCAGAGAGCAAGACTCATTCTCTCAGCACAATTAAGCAGTCTTGATTTTTTTTCCCCCTAAACACATCTTTTATTTTCTACAAATGTACATGGATTGTGGCTGAAGCTTGGCAAGTTCTTTGTCTACTTCTTTGATTTTAAGGTCTGTTTGCCCACCTGTATTGGAATGGAGGCCGCAAGACATAAAACAGTCTAGCCAGGCTGTAGGGACAAACCATCCTTGGGAGAGAAGTCTGATCTATGTTTTCTTCTGTAAAATGAGATAGGCTGTCATGAGAGAGAATCATATCTTTTACCAAGGAACTTATTTCCTAACAAATGCAGTACCTACTTTGAAAACAGGATTTGTGCTGATCCTGAATTCATTGACTCAGAAGCTGAGGGTACCCAGACACTCTGTTGAAGTTATCTGCTAGTTTCATCCTTATTTAAATTTGTTTATTGCAGCAGAGTGGCGTAGCGGGAGCATGCTGGGCCCATAAATTTGTTTATTATGTTTAGACTCATTTGATTAATTTTCAAAATATCTAGCTTTAACTTACACCAGAAGTCTTCATTGACTTAGCCTTTTGCTCTGAGGTTCCTAATTCCAGGAGCTAGAATGGACCGGGGACCTCAGCAGAGGATGACTACCTAGAAGAACCCATTCAGTGAGAATGGGGGCCTGCAGTCTTTAGGAGATGCCCATCAGAGGAGAGAATTCCTGTGGGTTTTCCTCTAACATTTTGTATGTATTCTAAAGGATACTTTGCTTTTTTAAAGCTAGGAAATATTGCATTCCTGCTGGAAAATACCAGGTGTTTCATTAACTAATGCCTGATCAGCTTAAAGTGGGCATTCTTTTCTAGCAAGAAGTATACACAGTGAGGCTGATTCTAAAGAGCCTAACTATTCCTCTCTTTCTAATCAGGGATTAGTCTAAGCAACTCAAAGACCACACCTTTAGTATCACCTCTGGCTCAATGAGAAATATATTATAAGAGTGGCTCCTCCATTGATGGAATAATCTTAAACTTTGATTATCTTAAAAACCTAAATTTTGATTTAAAGCAAAAATGGGAAAAAAGTAAATCTTCTCTATTTATTTATTTATTTTTTAATTTTTTTTTTATTGGAGGCTAATTATTTTACAATATTATATTGGTTGGTTTTGCCATACATTGACATGAATCCGCCCCGGGTGTACATAAGTTCCCCCTCCTGAACCCCCCTCCCACCTCCCTCCTCCCTTTATCCTCCCTCTGGGTCATCTCCGCACACCAGCCCCGAGCATCCTGTAACATGCATCGACCCTGAACTGGTGATTCGTTTCACATATGACAACATACATGTTTCAATGCCATTCTCCCAAATCATCCCCCTCTCACCCTCTACCACAGAGTCCCAAAGACTGTTCTATACATCTGTGTCTCTTTTGCTGTCTCGTATACAGGGTTATCATTTCCATCTTTCTAAATTCCAAATATATTCGTTAGTATACTGTATTGGTGTTTTTCTTTCTGGCTTACTTCACTCTGTATAATAGGCTCCAGTTTCATCCACCTCATTAGAACTGATTCAAATGTATTCTTTTTAATGGCTGAGTAATACTCCATTGTGTATATGTACCAAAGCTTTCTTATCCATTCATCTGCAGATGGACATCTAGGTTGCTTTAGATCAATGGAACAAAATAGAAAGCCCAGAGATAAATCCATGCACCTATGGACAACTTATCTTTGACAAAGAAGGCAAGAATACAAAATGGAGAAAAGACAGTCTCTTTAACAAGTGGTGCTGGGAAAACTGGTCAGCCACTTTTAAAAGAATGAAAACTAGAACACTTCCTAACACCATACACCAAGATAAACTCAAAATGGATTAGAGAGCTAAATGTAAGACCAGAAACTATAAAACTCCTAGAGGAGAACGTAGGCAAAACACTCTCCGACATAAATCACAGCAGGATCCTCCATGACCCACCTCCCAGAATACTGGAAATAAAAGCAAAAATAAACAAATGGGACCTAATTAAAATCAATTAAAATCTATTTATTATTTCTGCTGAATTAATGATGTTCTATTTCTCTGACACATAATGTGCTTTTATTATGGACTGCCGTTTTTTTACCTCTGGGGCTTCCCAGGTGGCTCAGTGGTAAAGAATCTTCCTGCCAATGTAGGAGGTGCAGGAGATGTGGGTTTGACCCTTGGGTCAGGAAGATCCCTTGGAGGAAGAAATCACAACCCATTCCAGTATTCTTGCCTGGAAAATCCTGTGGACAGAGGAGCCTGGAAGACTACAGTCCATTGGGTTGCAGAGAGTCAGACACCACTGAGCATGCATGCATGCATTCTTTCTGTATTCTTTAAAAATATGTAGACATTGACTTTTAAAATGTGTTTATCATTAATTTTCAAGATATCCAGTTAATAATATGGAAACATTAAAATATACCTTTCTCTGAAGATATAGCAACTCTTCTGTGTTTGTGGTAATCTTATGCTCAAATTTCTCTTCTATACTTTCTTCACTGTCTGCAGCAATTGAAGAACAATTTGTTCTTCAGTTTTGGCTATAATGGCAGTTATTATAAAAACAGTCATGGAAGAAAAATGTATTGCTTTCTGCCCAGACATATCTCCTTCTATTTTCAAAGAGAACACTGAATCATAAACTATTAACTTATGCTTTCTCTAAGAATATTTTTAAATGGTCTTGGGGATCCAAAATATTTCATTGTTTTTGTCAACTCAATATTAGTTGCAAGGCTATGAAGTCATTTACTCAATCAGCTCTGCATAGCTGGATGTGACATAGGGCTTGTTCTCATAAACATTTGCACATACACATAACTCAGATCTAGCAAAGCAAGTAACAGTGTCTTCAGCCAGGTTTCTTACACTAGAAAAATCAAAACAAAACCAAGCCTAGCAAAAGAAAGGTAAGCTTGTCTTGTTAGATGCTCTTGCTAATTTTTTTTTTTTCTTCTTCTTCTGAAGCTCAGGCAGGGAGAGCAGACATTCTGAATTTGTTGCTTTTAATTCTTTAGAACATGAACTTTGCTTTCCCTAAACTTAAAATCTCCAACAGGTTTATTTATATTCTGTAGAACTAGGGGCTTCCCAGGTGGTGCTAGTGGTAAAGAATCTACCTGCCAATGCAGGAGACTAAGAGATGTGGGTTTGATCCCTGAGTTGGAAAGATCCCCTGGAGAAGGGAATGGCTACCCACTCCAGTATTCCTGCCTGGAAAATTCCATGGACAGAGGAGCCTTGCAGGTTACAGTCTATGGGACCTCAAACAGTTGGTGATGACTGAGCACACACACACAAACACACAGGAAGTTCTAGAGCCCAGTCAGAACTATTTCATACACCAGTTTTCCTTCTTGGTAGATATCTTCTGGGAGTATCATTTAATGACATAGAGACTGCTTGATAAGTAGACTAGTAACTCTGGCTCATTTTTAGATATGACTATAAGAGGAGCATAAAGTCTGAGACTATTTCTTACTTATGCACTAGTCAGCAAAAGTATGTTTTTAAAAAATCTTATCTTTTAAGGATCTCTGAATTTCTCTTGCTACTACTTAGCACTATGTTTTTTCCTGATAAAGAAGTGACAAGAGGGACATTTACAAGGAACTCTCAGGAAATTCACTCTCCTCATCTGAAGTTAGTCCATGTTTTAGATAATACTTGCACTCATCTAAAGTCTTTGTACAGGTATTATCAAATCTTGTATGGAATTTTTCTACTTTCAGCTATCTTCTGAGCTTCTTCACATTTTCCTAGCCCTAAGTAAACCTGAGAACACATTTGGAAGTAAAGTGCTGCTCACATTGGTATACTATTGCATATTACCCACCTCTAAAAACATTCTATACAAATTTAAAACAGAAATGAAGCCTATTGCTGCCATGAAGCTAAAAGTCTATTCAGAATCCCTAGGTGGCATAGAAAGCATTTAGACTTATTTCATTCACATGTCAGGTAAAGACTTTCATTTAGCAGTGAGATGAATGCTGAATAATGGATCTTTTGAATAATGTAATTAAGAATTCATTAAGGAGGACTTAAAAAAAAAAAAACCTAACTGAAAGCAATGTGTGTATACTCCCTACACTGAACTTCCAAAATGTATCATAGGATTGATGACTGAAAAAAATATCAGCTGAAAACCAATTAGAAAAATACTGGCATTTCGTATACAAAATACTGACATTAAAATTCAATGAGGAACAAATATATGTTTGAATTTATTAGAAATTATGTTAAATTAGGATTAAAGATCATTTTTATTATTTTTAAATGTGCTCATAATATAACAGAGAGATTTAACCAACACTGTTTTGTGAGAAGATCTCTTAGTGTTCATGTGAACCTTACAATATTGAAGAAATTCACTCGGTTCTTAGATAGTTGATCAAATAAGAAATGACAAATTTCCTTTTTTATTCCTTGATTTTTGTGAATTGAAATGATGATAATTTTAAAACTGGCCCGAATGTGGCAACAGCAGGTCAGAAATTTGCCTGAAACAAAAGCTCTAATATTGCTTATATTGCTCTTTGTATTGCTATTATCTGCACAGGAGGAAGGAGGTAAAGAATTTCAGTGTTTTTATTGATCAGCACCTACTAGTATTCATAACCCCATGTCCTTAGAGCCCCTCTTGTGTCATGTTGCTTGCACACAACAGAGAGGAGCTACCTGCTGATGAAGCAGCAGATGTTTGTGGATATTAGAGTTCAGTAGTTGAGGACTTAGGACAGTCTTCCCAGAGGCAGTGCCAGAATTTTTACCATTTATCTTGAGCATTGTGAACATTTTTTTTGAAGCTTCAGAAATACCTTCTCGTAGAATATGCAGTCATCTGTTTCTGTCCTGGGTAAAGGGCCATATTCAGTAAATAGCTCTTGTGTTTTTGTCTTGGCATTTTACAAGTCCTGTCGATCTATAGCTTAAAAGTTACAATTTTGTCATCAGTTTTTTCTTCCCAACTATATGAAGGGAAAATGTCAAGAAGTTGATGGAATAGAATGAATTTATTTTCTTTTGTTTTCAGACAGATTGAATTATATTGGATTAATTAGAGATCAAATTACATTAGTATATAATCTAAATTTTGTTTTTTAACTTGTTGAGACTAGTAAAAGCAAATAATGAATCAATTAGAGTCTCTTCTGAGTCTTATGCAGCCATGTAGAACTGACTTATACAATGAGCTGGGTTTCCCATTCTCTTGAGAATTCTGACCCAGGGGAGCTAGACTGTTTAATGCATAGTTATGGGAAGATAATGACCCACCCTGAAAGACCCACCCTAAAAATGCAAAAATGAAAAAAGGCTCACCTCTCCAGATGGAATTATTCATCCAGATGGCACATTGGAAGCTTTTATGCTGACTGCCTTCTTTAAGCTTTCATTTTTATTTTGAAGATATATCTTTCTGTAAAGATTTCTTCTAGTTAATTGGAAACAGTACGGTAAAACCTAATGGAATGAACACAGGATAAAAGATCACAAATGTTAAGGTCTAATCCTTACTCTGTCAGTGACTACTGCTTTGTGTTTCAGCCATATTACGTTGCCACTCTGTCTCTATTTTGTTTTATGCAAGATGTAGAGTTTCTGCTTTCATACTTGGAGTATGTTAGCAAGCACAGGAAGGGAAGAGGAGAATTGTTGCCTTTTCTGACAATAGTATTATTTATCAGAGAAATAGATGTGTATATCCTTTAACTATGTATACATTAGAGAGATCCAAGACTTCATAAACACACTTGTTAGCATCCAGGAACCAGTACAATTTAATGCAATCTGAACTTAGGACATAACTGATGAATAAATCCATTACAGGAAGTGACTAGAGTTGAACTAGGTTGATGCAATAAATTTTCCAGGAGGGAAGATATATTTTAGGTAGGTTTTTAAAAAATTAAGATTAGTCAGCTGTGTTTTGAAGCTAAACATACCTTTGGATTTTCTTTTGAAGAATGGTTTCCATGGAAAGCACACTCTAATGTGAGTCCCCCGGTGATCTATACCCTTGTATAATCCCCTCCTCTTGAGTGCAGGTGGAACCTGTAACGAGTATGGGGTGTCACTCTTGTGAATATGTTTTGTTAAGTAAGACTTTGCCTTTGTGGACCAGAGCTGGAGAGATTCTCCTTTGGCTATAAAGAAGCTAACAGCCATTTGTGTACTGTCTATGGAGAGGGCTACATGGCAGGAAGGCTTCTGAATGAACTTGGAAGAATTCTTCTCTAGTTGAGGTTCCAGATGAGGAAACAGCTAAACCATGGCAGTACTCATAACCCATGGAAACTATGTGATAATAAATGTGTGTGGTTTTAAGCTGTTAAGTTTGTGGTAATCTGTTACTTAGAAAAAGAAAATTAGCACAGTTGAATCAGTTCTGATCCAAGAATGCTATCAGTAAAAATAACTTTACCTTGCACTCCAATATATTTACATTCATTTATAAATTATATATACTACTGCTACCATAAAACCATAGATTATCACTGAAGTTCAGTTTCTTTCTTATTTTATTACACAAAAGTAAAAATATATAGTGGTTCTAACATTTTCCTCTTGTATACTCTACCTATACCACATGTAGGAGCTCTGCACATGCATTAGAGATCCATCTCTTTCATCTGGGATTTCTAAGTTTGTGTATCAGACCAACCTTGATAGTATATTAAAAAGCAGAGACATTACTTTGCCAACAAAGGTCCGTCAAGTCAAGGCTATGGTTTTTCCCGTGGTCATGTATGGATGTGAGAGTTGGACTGTGAAGAAAGCTGATCGCCGAAGAATTGATGCTTTTGAACTGTGGTGCTGGAGAAGACTCTTGAGCGTCCCTTGGACTGCAAGGAGATCCAACCAGTCCATTCTAGAGGAGATCAATCCTGGGTGTTCATTGGAAGGACTGATGCTAAAGCTGAAACTGCAATACTTTGGCCACCTCATGCGACGAGTTGACTCACTGGAAAAGACTCTGATGCTGGGAAAGGTTGGGGGCGGGAGGAGAAGGGGACGACAGAGAATGAGATGGCTGGATGGCATCACCGACTCTGTGGACATGAGTTTGAGTGAACTCCGGGAGTTGGTGATGGACAGGGAGGCCTGGCGTGCTGTGATTCATGGGGTCGCGGAGAGTCAGACACGACTGAGCGACTGAACTGAACTGAACTAGTACAAAATAAGTTTAGTTTTCCTTCAAAAAAAATTTAACATAGTGTTTAATTTCCAGAATGTATAAACAGCTCATACAACTGAATAACAACATCCAAAAAACAAACAAAAATAAACTCAAAATGGGTTGAAGACCTAAATGTAAAACATAACATCATAAGAATGATGCCTCCTAGAAGGAAACATAGGCAAAACGTTTTCAGACATAAATTGTAGCAGTGTTTTTAAAGATCAGTTTCCCAAGGCAAAAGAAATAGAAGCAAAAACAAACAAATAGGACTTAAGCAAACTTAAAAACACCCAAGGAAACCCTCAATAAAATGAAAAGACAACCTACAGAATGAGAGAAAATATTTGCAAATGATGAAGATGACAAGGGGTTAATTTCCAAAATATACAAACAGCTCATACCTAAAAAACAATCCCTCCCCAAAAAAGGGCAGAAAACCAAACAGACATTTCTCCAAAGAAGACATGTGATGACCAAGAGGCACATGAAAAGATGATCAACATCACTAATTATTAGAGAAATGCAAGTCAAAACTACAGAAAGGTACCACCTCAAACGAGTTAGAATGACCATTATTAAAAAGTCTACAAATAACAAATGCTGGAAAGAGGATATGGAGAAAAAGGGAAACCTCTTACACTATAGGTAGGAACATAAACTGGTATGGCCACTATGAAAAACAGTATGGAGTTTCCTTTAGAATCTAAAAATAGAATTGCTATTTCTGTGAGACAGCAATTACACTCATGAGCATAATATCTGGAAAAGATGAAAACTCTGACTTGAAAAGATACATGCACCCCAGTGTTCACTAGCACCGTTTACAATAGCCAAGACTAGGAAGCAACCTAAGTGCCCACCAACAGATGAATGGATATGGGTGTCAGATATAAATATATATATATAATGAAATATTACTCAGACATAAGCAAGAATGTGATATTGACAGTGCAGCAACATGGATGTACCTAGAGAATATCATACTGAGTGTATTAAGTCAGAAAGAGAAAGATATACCATATGATGTCACTTACATGTGGAATCTAAAATGTGATACAGATGAATTTATTTACAAAACAAACTCACAGGCATAGATAACAAATTTATGGTTACCAAAGGGGAAATCAGGAGTTTGGGATTATCAGAAGGGATTGTTTGGGATTATACAAACTACTATATAGAAAAATAGATAAACAATAAGTCCCTACTGTATAACACAGTGACTATATTCAACAGTCTATTATTATGAACCATAATGGAACAGAATTTGGAAAAAAATATATTCATATATATATATACACATAACAACATTGTAAATCAACTATACTTCAATAAAAAAAAAATTCCTTACATTTGAAAACTTACATATTGTTGGTATTAGTACCAGGTGTCCATCTGCTACTGACCTTGATTGGATCCCACTAAATAGTAGTGTCGGAGAAGGTAATGGCAAGCCACTCCAGTACTCTTGCCTAGAAAATCCTATGGATGGAGGAGCCTGGTAGGCTGCAGTCCGTGGGGTTGCTAAGGGTCGGACACGACTGAGCGACTTCACTTTCATTTTTCACTTTCACACATTGGAGAAGGAAATGGCAACCCACTCCAGTGTTCTTGCCTGGAGAATCCCAGGGAAGGGGGAGCCTGGTGGGCTTCTGTCTATGGGGTCGCACAGAGTCGGACACGACTGAAGTGACTTAGCAGCAGCAGCAAACAGTAGTGTAGATAAGGGAAGAAGAGGACACTGAGAAAGGGGGAAGAACTGAAGACAACATTGCCGTGGCTCTGGGTACATAATTTTGTTCAAGTCAGCTCCAGGGAATCTGAAGTTTGCTTGTTCAGATAATAGCGACCTGTGCTTGGTGGATACTGTCTCTATCTACCTATATAAGGGATGCATAGGATATTCTTTCATCTATATATCACAGTGTTTTCTAGACCTTTTATTCCCTCATACTCTGATCTGTTTTTTTACTCAGAGTTTTGAAAGGGAAGTCAGGTTGGCCACAGGGTTAGGAAGGGGGAGACACCATATATATATTTTGGAAAATGGCTGGTAGAGGTCTCACCTTACTAAAATTTGGGGGACAGTTACATCAATTATTTTCTACTATGCCAAATACCAAGTAGAATATGACTGTTGACAGATTTCATCTCCTATTAACCTTTGAGTAGTCTGAAGTTGAGAAACCTCTGAAAATAAAAAGATATTTGTCATTTGTTCAGTAATTACCATGTATCAAATGCTGTGATAGAAAATTGACCTTAATTATGTCTTTCAAGGTCACCAATCAATAATTAAGGGTGGGTTCATATACTCACTCTATCCCTTGGTATGACCTTCAGGCTGCTAAATCATTCTTTCATTCATTTCACAAATCCATGTTCTATGAGCCATTCATTCTTCTAAGCACTGAGAATTCAATCGTAATCAAAGAAGGCTAAATTGCTCATGAGTTTCTTGTGGGGGACCCAGATGATGATAAAATAAACAGATAGTAAATAAACAAATATATAAAATGTTAGGTGGTGGTAAGTACTCTTTCAGAAAAGTAAATCCCAACAATTTGGATAGAGGAAAACATTAAGAGGGTGTTTCTGCAGAATAGTCCAGAAAAGCCTTTCTGAGAGGGAAGATGTCCTTTGAGAGGAGATTGAATGGAAAAATAGGAAGAAGCATGTATATATCTGGGGGAAGACATTTCAGGGAGAGAGATGGAAAAAGGCTTATGGGGGGAGCTGGCTTGGCATGTTCCAAGGAGAGAAAGGAAGACAGTCTGGCTAGAAAAGGATGAGCCTGACAGAGACTGGTGAGAGGTAAACCCAGAGAAACCAGGAGGGAAATAGGGAGACCATTTAGAGGCTATTGCAGTAATTCTTGCCTGGAGAATCTTGGGGACGGGGGAGCCTGGTGGGCTTCCGTCTGTGGGGTCACACAGAGTCGGACACGACTGAAGTGACTTAGCAGCAGCAGCAGTAATTCTGGTGAGAGGATAGTAGCTTTGATTATTGCGATAAAAAGTGGTAGGATTCTGGGTGGGTGTATTTGGAAGGTGCAGCTATTTGGATTTTGGATGGATTAGAGTAGCATATAAGAAAATGTGAAGAATGATTGTTTTGGCAAGTGAATGAATAGAGTTGCTATTTACTGAATTGGAGTAAACTGGGGCTAGGACAAATGCAAAGAACACATAAATAATTCTGTTCTTACCATGAAAACTTTTGACATGTTTTCAGATATTCAAACGCTGATACTGAGTGAGCAGTTTTAATACACAGAGTTGAGGAGTGGTTGGACTGTTGTCAGTGTTTAGTAGTACTTAAAGATACAGTGCTTCCCTGGTGGCTCAGAGGTTAAAGCGTCTGCCTCCAATGTGGGAGACCCAGGTTCGATCCCTGGGTCGGGAAGATCCCCTGGAGAAGGAAATGGTAACCCACTCCAGTATTCTTGCCTGGAGAATCCCATGGACGGAGAAGCCTGGTAAGCTACAGTCCACGGGGTCGCATAGAGTCGGACACGACTGAGCGACGGAACGGAACAGAAAGATACAGTACTAGGTTGATGGTCATCAGGTGGATGCTAATCTCTCCCATCTTCTCCCCAGTCTCATCTACTTGCTGATATCTTGATTCTATTTTGAGTCTGTATTAATATTTTCAATTTTAGTAAAAGTTCAGGAGATTTGTTAATAGAAAATAATCTAAGTATTATCCCCATTGACTTAGCAAAAGTAATATATCACTTATTCTTCATCCTACATTTCACTCTGGAAGGTTGATTTAACTTAAAAATATTTAACTTATAGACCAAGATTGTAAATATTATCAATAAAATAGATGTATTCACATATAATAATTTTTGGCATATTTCTGATTCTTCAGTTCTAGCCTATGATTGATTATTTCCTTTTCTTGTATTTTCAATATTCCCTTTGCTTGTTTTTCTAATGCTTCTTACTTTTGCTTGTGCTTCTTTATTTACATTGTATAATACTTCATTTTGCATTTTCTCTTCAACTTTCTTTAGAGTTCCAACCAATCCTCACTTAAGCTTTCAAATGTTTTCATGCCCTTAAGACTTCCTTCTCTGTCTTCAGTTCAGTTTTGTCCCTTAGCAACTGGTGGCATTTAGCTTGCAGAAGGGCAGGACAATGTTGTAATTTAAATGGTCTCAACTCACTCCACAAGCATTTGTGAAATAAGGCTCTTAGTGTTAATACAGTGTGAGTTTAAGATAGTGCTTGCTTCAGCAGCACATGAATTAAAATTGGAACCACAGAGAGATTAGCAAGGTGACATAGAAATTTGTGAAGCATTCCATATTTTAAAATAATAAGTTTAGGATAGAGATCATTAACTCACTATCTTTTTGAATACTCAAGTCTCGTTGGGAAATATAATGTTCCCAGATTTTAAATGGAGAAGGCAATGGCAACCCACTCTACTCTTGCCTGGACAATCCCATGGACAGAGGAGTCTAGTAGGCTGCAGACCATGGGATCACAAAGATTCAGACACGATTGAGCAACTTCACTTTCACCTTTCACTTTCTTGCATCGGAGAAGGAAATGGTAACCCACTCCAGTGTTCTTGCCTGGAGAATTGCAGGGACAGGGGAGCCTGGTGGGCTGTCGTCTATGGGGTCGCACAGAGTCGGACACGACTGAAGCGACTTAGCAGCAGCAGCAGATTTTTTAAAAATAGAGGAAAATTACACAACAATATAGAAATAATGATAAAATTTTAGGGTAAAAATTGTACATACCAATGTTGAAGTATAATTGAGTATTTGAGTACTGTATTGAGATATTATTTATCTCACAAAGGTTTACATTATCTTACTATATTTCCCATTACCTTAATTTATGGAAAGCCATTGTCAACTGAAAAAAAATGCACAGCCTAAAAGTTGAGAATAAATGTTTTTTTCAGGGACCTTATTGAAGATGATAGCCTGAGATGGTAGCCTCTCAAGTAGCTCTGAGGTACTGTTCCAATATGGTAAGTGAGGAACCAAGACATGTAGTTATTTCTGCTGGAAAAAAAAAAAAAACCCTCTCAAAAAATCACAACTGTAGTCAGACATCAAAAGATCACTGCTAATAACAAAAACCACATCTCAGGTTAATGATTTTAGTGCTTTTCTATGTATGGGAAGATATAAGTCTGGGCTTATTGATATCATTCCTTAGATGTTCATCTTAAACCCCCAGGGCCAGTACCCTGTTCTCTCCATCCTGAATTCCCTCAGGGTGCGTATCTGCAATGGCCAATGACTTTATGGCAACAACATCCTTTGAAATGGAAGGGGACATATTTTGTCTCCAGTGTTAAGGTATGTTATTCAAAACATTTAACAACAGGTGAGGCAGAGTTGCTGACCAATCAAATTGGGTGTCATTTGTGTAATCAAATTGAAACCATCATGAGATACCACTATGCACCTATTAGAATACCACTTTTCAAAGTGCTGTTGAAGATGTGAAACAACAGAAATTCTCATACATTACTGGTACAAATGCAGAATTCTGTAGCTGCTATAGAAAGCGGATTGGCAAAATTTGTAACGGCTTTATTCATTTTTTTTTTATTTTTTTTGTAGTTTATTTTTTATTGGAGGCAAATTATTTTACAATATTATATTGGTTGGTTTTGCCATACATTGATATGAATTTGCCCCGGGTTTACATAAGTTCCCCCTCCTGAACCCCCCTCCCACCTCCCTCCTCCCTTTATCCTCCCTCTGGGTCATCCCCGCATGGCCCAAAATGTAAAAACCAAAATGCTCTTCAGCTAGACAATCTCTGGTGCATTCATACAATGAAATACCATAAAGTAAAAATAAAAGAACAATAACTACATGTATATATAATCGATGGATGAATCTCAATGCATTATGCTTAGTGAAAGAAACTAAATTTATATGTAATGGTTCTCTTTTGACATTCGGAGATGGTAGAACTATAGGCACAGAAATCAAATCATCATTGCCAAGGACTTTGGGCATTGTGAGAGACGGGCCACAAATAGCAATGAGAAAATTTGAGGGTGATGACACAGCTTGTATTTTGATTTTGATGGTTATATGACTATGTGTTTATAGTTATATATAGTTTTATATGTTTGTCAAAAGTCATAGAACTATATACTAAAAAAGATAGCTTGATTTTAACGAATAGAGGAAAAAAAGAAAAGTCTATTTTCTGAATATGATAAAGCAGTGTTTTGGAACTGAGTTTGATTTGAATAGTCTATCAGGTGAGAATAATACGTCATGTATACTATAATTAATTGTTTTATTTTTATCGTAAAAATGTTTTTTCATTGATCAAGTATGTAGTTTTAGGAGAAATTCACCTACAATAGGGAGGGAAGAAAAGGATACCTACCTATATATAATATTCCTGAAAATAAAAGGATTTAAGATTGAAGTACTCTTGCCTAGAAAATCCCATGGATGGAGGAGCCTGGTAGGCTGCAGTCCGTGGGGTTGCTAAGGGTTGGACACGACTGAGCGACTTCACGTTCACTTTCCACTTTCACACATTGGAGAAGGAAATGGCAACCCACTCCAGTGTCCTTGCCTGGAGAATCCCAGGGCAGGGGGAGCCTGGTGGGCTTCTGTCTATGGGGTCACACAGAGTCGGACACTACTGAAGTGACTTAGCAGCAGCAGCAGCAACAGTGCTAAAAGCTGGAATACATACTGGGTATCTCCCTCATGTAAAGTGTTTCTTGATTATTTTACAACAACCCTTTAAGATCCATTATAATCATCTCTAGTTTACTGATTTGAGAACAGCTTCAAAGAACCAGCCAGGATTCAAACACATATTTTTTTTTTTTTTCACTCCACAGTTTATGTTCTCTCTCTGACATTATCCTGTCTTCTAGATCATTCCCACAGGTGTTTTCACAAAGATAGAATGGACTAAATCTGAATTATTTTATATTTGAGATAGAGTTATTAAATAGTGAGTTCCATTTCTCAGAAACTGAAGCTGCTCTGTAAATTATTGAGGACTTTTCCAGTCATTGAAGGCATACACAGTTGGATTCTGAATGAAGCCGTCACCAATTGCCCTTTGAACCTATGCTCAGAAGATACTTTCATGGGGTAAGGTCTTTGTTGGTTCTTACAGGTCTCTTCCAAGATGTTCATATTTAGAAGGTGGAGAAAAGTTATTGTGCGACCCAGGATAATGATATAATTATTCAGATATATCTCTTATATATTGAGTCCTTTGAAGACTGTATTCCCTTCAGTTCAGTTCAGTTCAGTCTCTCAGTCATGTCCGACTCTCCGCGACCCCATGAATCACAGCACGCCAGGCCTCCCTGTCCATCACCAACTCCTGCAGTACACTCAAACTCATGTCCACAAAGTTGGTGATACCATCCAGCCATCTCATTCTCCGTCATCCCCTTCTCCTCCCGCCCCCAACCTTTCCCAGCATCAGAGTCTTTTCCAGTGAGTCAACTCATCGCATGAGGTGGCCAAAGTATTGCAGTTTCAGCTTTAGCATCAGTCCTTCCAATGAACATCCAGGATTGATCTCCTTTAGAATGGACTGGTTGGATCTCCTTGCAGTATAAGGGAATCTCAAGAGTCTTCTCCCACACCACAGTTCAAAAGCATCAATTCTTCGGCGATCAACTTTCTTCACAGTCCAACTCTCACATCCATACATGACCACGGGAAAAACCATTGCCTTGACTAGATGGACCTTGGTTGGCAAAGTAATGTCTCTGCTTTTTAATATATTATCAAGGTTGGTCATAACTTTCCTTCCAAGGAGCAAGCGTCTTTTAATTTCATGGCTGCAATCAGCATCTACAGTGATTTTGGAGCCCCAAAAAATAAAGTCTGACACTGTTTCCACTGTTTTCCCATCTATTTCCTATGAAGTGATGGGACCAGATGCCATGATCTTTGCTTTCTGAATGTTGAGCTTCAAGCCAGCCTTTTCACTCTCCTCTTTCACTTTCATCAAGAGGCTTTTGAGTTCCTCTTCACTTTCTGCCATAAGGGTAGTGTCATCTGCATATCTGAGGTTATTGATATTTCTCCTGGCAATCTTGATTCCAGCTTGTGCTTCTTCCAGCCCAGCGTTCCTCATGATGTACTCTGCATAGAAGTTAAATAAGCAAGGTGACAATATACAACCTTGACGTACACCTTTTCCTATTTGGAACCAGTCTGTTGTTCCATGTCCAGTTCTAACTGTTGCTTCCTGACCTGCATACAGGTTTCTCAAGAGGCAGGTCAGGTGGTCTGGGATTCCCATCTCTTTCAGAATGTTCCACAGTTTAATGTGATCGACACAGTCAAAGGCTTTGGCATAGTCAATGAAGCAGAAATAGATGTTTTTCTGAAACTCTCTTGCTTTCTCCATGGTCCAACGGATGTTGGCAATTTGATCTCTGGTGCCTCTGCCTTTTCTAAAACCTGCTTGAATATCTGGGAGTTCACGGTTTACATACTGCTGAAGCCTGGCTTGGAGAATTTTGAGCATGACTTTACTAGCGTGTGAGATGAGTGCAATTGTTCGGTAGTTTGAGCATTCTTTGGCATTGCCTTTCTTTGGAATTGGAATGAAGACTGACCTCTTCCAGTCCTGTGGCCACTGCTGAGTTTTCCAAATCTGCTGGCATATTGAGTGCAGCACTTTCACAGCATCATCTTTCAAGACTTGAAATAGCTCAACTGGAATTCCATCACTTCCACTAGCTTTGTTAGTAGTGATGCTTTCTAAGGCCCACTTGACTTCACATTCCAAGATGTCTGGCTCTAGGTCAGTGATCACGTTATCGTGACTATCTTGGTCGTGAAGATCTTTTTTGTACAGTTCTTCTGTGTATTCCTGCCACCTCTTCTTAATATCTTCTGCTTCTGTTAGGTCCATACCATTTCTGTCCTTTATCGAGCCCATCTTTGCATGAAATGTTCCCTTGGAATCTCTAATTTTCTTGAAGAGGTCTCTTGTTTTTCCTATTCTGTTGTTTTCCTCTATTTATTTGCATTGATCACTGAGGAATGCTTTCTTTTCTCTCATTGTTATTCTTTGGAACTCTGCATTCAGATGCTTATATCTTTCCTTTTCTCCTTTGCTTTTCGCCTCTCTTCTTTTCACAGCTATTTGTAAGGCCTCCTCAGACAGCCATTTCGCTCTTTTGCATTTCTTTTCCATGGGGATGGTCTTGGTCCCTGTCTCCTGTACAATGTCTCGAACCCCTGTCCAGAGTTCATCAGGCACTCTATCAATCAGATCTAGTCCCTTAAATCTATTTCTCACTTCCACTGTATAATCATAAGGGATTTGATTGAGGTCATATCTGAATGGTCTAGTGGTTTTCCCTACTTTCTTCAATTTAAGTCTGAATTTGGCAATAAGGAGTTCATGATCTGAGCCACAGTCCGCTCCTTTTCTTGTTTTCGCTAACTGTATACAGCTTCTCCATCTTTGGCTGCAAAGAATATAATCAATCTGATTTCGGTGTTGACCATCTGGTGATGTCCACGTGTAGAGTCTTCTCTTGTGTTGTTGGAAGAGGGTGTTTGCTATGACCAGTGCATTCTCTTGACAAAACTCTATTAGCCTTTGCCGTGCTTCATTCTGTGCTCCAAGGCCAAATTTGCCTGTTACTCCAGGTGTTTCTTGACTTCCTACTTTTGCATTCCAGTCCCCTATAATGAAAAGGACATCTTTTTTGGGTGTTAGTTCTAAAAGGTCTTGTAGGTCTTCATAGAACCGATTAACTTCGGCTTCTTCAGCATTACTGGTTGGGGCATAGGCCTGGATTACTGTAATATTGAATGGTTTGCCTTGGAAACGAACAGAAATCATTCTGTCATTTTTAAGAATGCATCCAAGTACTGTATTCCCTTAAAGTATCTATATATTCTTTAAAGACAAGAGTTATCATTATAGTTTCAGAGATACATCATAACATCAACTCCAAAACCCTTCACCTCAGTGACATTCAGTAAACATATTTTGAAGGAATAAAAGAAAGAATGAAAGTGGCAGTAAGGAATATTGCAAAATTCTTTGGAGTTGGATAGAGACTTGTATCTGAGTTCTAGCTATTCCATTTACTATTTGGGTGACTTTTGGTTAATTATTTAACCTTGTCAAGGCTCAATTTTCTCTCCTATAAAGTGAAGATGATAATAACACCTATTACTTGTGAGAATTAAAAATGAGAAAGAGTATGGATTGTGTTTAGCACAGTTGTGAACATAGTAAGTGTTCAAGGTGCAGTGTTTATTAATGATATTTGTAAAATCCTTTTATTCTATATTACATCATTAATAATTCAAGTTATAAATTAATAATAATATTTTGGTACTTCCCCCAATCAAATGTCATTTATTCTTTAAATTTTCCTAATTCATGACACTTATGTATTATTTAGAGTATGATTCAATGAGTAGAATGATCTAGTCCAGTTTTCAAGTTTTCCTTGAATCAAAGGGACTCTGGGCTTTTCATACATCTCCATGTCCACATCTACTGTCATCACGTTTATCTAGTGGGAGTAATTAAAAAAAGATTATTTTGATATAAAATTGTATTTGTTGCTGTTCAGTCACTAAGTCAGATCCAGCTCTTTGTGACCCCATGGATTGTAGCACGCCAAGGTCCTCCACCCTCCGGGAGGAAGACATGTCTCCTGAAGTTTGGTCCAATTCATGTCCAATGAGTTTGTGATGCTATCTAATCACCTTATCTCCTGCTGCCCCCTTCTCCTTTTGCCTTCAGTCTTTCCCAGCATCAAGGTCTTTTCCCATGAGTCAGTTCTTCTCATCAGGCGGTCAAGGTATTAGAACTTCAGCATCAGTCCTTCTTGTGAATATTCATGGTTGATTTCCTTTAGAAGTGACTGGTTTTGGCACTGAGCCAAAATTGTATTGGAGCCCTATAAAATAATAGGAGATTTATTCTCAGTTATTTGTATGGTTAATGATTGGTGGCTTCAAGTGTGTCTTGAACATAAGCTGAATCAACCTCTGGATTTGTTACTGTTAAATTAGCAATGCGGGGAGTGTCTAAAAGGAACCCATTTTTGAAATAGCCTAAAGAGACTCTCAGTACAGAACTTATTCCCCAGAAAGAGAAAGCTAGTTAGCAAGCTTTTGCTGGACACAAGGCCTTTTATCCAAAAGGAGAACCTCTGAATAAACATGGTAAACCTCCTTTGAATTTGCTTTCAGTTTAATTGTAACGTAAGTCTGAGTCCTTCAGAGGAAACAGGGTTGGAAATAGAGTGGCTGTAATTAACAGTGGAAATAATTATTTCAGGTAGAGTGAAAGCACCACCAAACTTCATTGCATTGAAGACTTGAGACATTTCAATTTTATTTTGTGTCCTCAAAATTTTTAGGAAATCAGCAGTTACCTCTTAGCCTTTGTCTGACCATACAGATTGTGACTTTGGTGCTCTGGTTTTGATCTTTCTTTTAACCAGGGAATCTTTTCCTGGTTATCAGAGTGATTTCTGTGATATTTCCATGGAATGAAAAGTAAGTTAGTTCATAAAAATTGTGACTTCGGCAGGTTTGCACTTCAACCAACTCTACTAAGTGATCATAACCAGGACAGCAACCAAGCCAGTATAATAATGACAATGCTTCAGAGTTGTGTTCAGAAATTGTAGTTGGATGTCCATTCAGTCTGTACAGAAGAGGCAAGGAGACAAAATATTGGTGAAAAAAGCCTAAAGCAAGTAATTAGTAGCAGGGGAAAGCAATGGCACATTTAGATTATTACACTTCACTTTGTATTGGTATCAGCTTCTGAATATTTCAGCAGCATTCATTTACATACCCACTGAGGATTGCTGAGCAGAAATTACCCTTTGTTCTCAGGCATAGAATTCAGCAGGGTTACAAGTTATATCTAGACTTTGGCCCCTTCAAATAGAAAGAGCTTTGTGATGATACGTTGAATGATATGTAATCTTCACTTTTGTTAAGTAAAACCACAGGATTTTCCTGCAGAATCATTTGTAAGTGTCCACATCATAAGAATTGAAAATCTGTCTATTGTGAATTTGTTCTTAGATGAGAATATTTTAAAAGTAGTTCTGAAATGTAATTTGTGGCACTTCCATTTTAATTCTTGTCACACTCATCCTTTCCAAGTCCTTTTGCAGTTCTGCCACCCAAGCTCAGAGTGTCCTTTCCAGCAACCCAGGTCTGTCTGGGTCTAGCACACCATTTCACTCCCCAGGCCTGCTCAGACAGTAGTTTGCCAAGGGTTATCTGCTGAAGTCCAGGTGTCTGAGGCAGGTTGTTCTTGGGTGACTAAATGAGTATTAAATGCAAAGTATGTGATCTGCTGCTAAGAGCTATCGAGACTGTGCACATAGTTATTTGGATAGAAAAAAAAATTAGAAAGCAAGTATTAAACATCATTGACTGATACTAAATAAAATTGAGTTGACAAAGAATGGAGAAGACTGAATAGAGAGGGAAAAATATTTCTCCAAAGAACCTTCTAAATCATTAGAGTGTCTTTTTCAAGTGATATTCTTATCTGTTTCCACCCTTGCTCTGCAGTCTCCTCAAAGACCCTCTGCCAGGCAATTTCAGATGTATTATAAACATACTCTTGTGAACAAGAGCAATATTCTCCTCGATGTGGGGCCCTGCTGCTGCTGACAATCAGCCCCAGGTAGCCTTTTACTTACCAATCGCTGTTGGCTCCAAAATAAGTTTTGAAAAGAGTGAATCAGAGCTTAGGATCCAAATGATAAGTAAAATGAAGGAATGCTTGTATTTGTATTTTCACAGCTTGTGTTTCTGAGGTGGTCAAAAGTCACTGAGCTGACCCACCCACAAGAGCCCTCATCATTGCATTCATCTATCAACAACCATTTCTGTGTGAGTTCAGGCTGCTGACCTTTTCTTTAGAGTCATGTTTGAAGATTAGCCTTGTAGTCAGGCTAATAGCAATTCCTCCAAAATAAACCACAACCTATATTTCCCTGTTATTATGTTTTAACATTTTGGCTAGTTTATTAAAGTTTTGACATCTGGAAGCAAAGCATACATTAAATATCATATTGGAAGCATCTGTTAAAATGAACACTGTAGGGGCATTATTATTTTTTAGACTTGATGTGAGTGGGAAAGAAGATTTTCCCCTGCATGAAGGGTGTTGTGGTCATTGACGTAGTTGGCTGGTCACTAATATTCAAGGATGGTAAAGATGTTAGTGTGACACCAGAATTAAACTTTTAAAAAAATTAAAACCTCCTAGTGTCAGGACAGGAGAAGGCAATGGCAAGCCACTCCAGTATTCTTGCCTAGAAAATCTCATGGACAGAGGAGCCTGGTGGACTGCAGTCCAAGGGGTCGCTACTAGTCGGACGCGACTGAGCGACATCACTTTCACTTTTCACTTTCGCACATTGGAGAGGGAAATGGCAACCCACTCCAGTGTTCTTGCCTGGAGAATCCCAGGGACGGGGGAGCCTGGTGGGCTTCCGTCTATGGGGCCACACAGAGTCGGATACAACTGAAGCGACTTAGCAGCAGCAGCAGTGTCAGGACAGGGTAGCTAGAGTTTACTTAAGACATTTCAGGCGACTCTTGGAATGGAATAGACTCTGGACTGTGCTGGGCACTCCCTACCTTTTAGAAATTTTCATTCTTTTTGGTGAAAAATATGAGATCCTAGAAAATTGCATACAGTACAGATTAGTGAGGATAGCCAGTGAGTTGAACATGTAGCAGAGAACTCACAGAAAGAAGCTATTTTGGCTTGGGCGGTAAGGAATTCTTCACAGAGGGGTGGCATAAAATAGATCTTAGATTTCACTGAGTGAAGATTTTCATTTTAAAATAATTAATGAACAGTTCTATTGTATGTGCCCAGAATTACAGAAGCATACCCAGATGTGCTTGTGGAGTCAGTTCAGTGAACATTTCAAAGTAAATTGTTGTTCGTGAGTCTTGAAAGGTTGGTAGGCCTTCATTTCAGCAAGTGGGCAAGAATGTAAAACCATTTTAAGCCACCTGGACATCAAATATAAAAGATAGAGTTCATGAACTAAACATATGTCCAGGAGAAATTTAGATATAAGGTAATCCATTTACTGGATGGCGGTGGTGGTGGCAGGATTGCGGGGAAGGAATGTTAAAATCGTCTCCTTCTTGCATAGGATTTCTTTGAAAGTGGTTTTGTAAGTGCCCACTCCCCTAGTCCCACATTTCTCTGGAATATAAGCATTCATGCCTTTTTGGGAGAACAGTCACATTGGTTACAAATCTAAAGTTGAATATCCATTTCCCCTTTGATTGATTACTTGTGCTAGTAGGTAGTAAATGTGGGGAATGAAGAGTCACCTCCACAGAGACTTTTATTTTGGTTTGAAATACAATCTGAGCTTTTCTGTAGGAGACTGAATGAGCTAGAAATCACATCCTTCTAGAGGCCACTGTTAACATGAGTCTGTGTATGTGGTGCTCCTGCTGACTGACAGCAGTTGGAGAGTAACTACGTAGAGGGGAAAAGTCAGTTTGTATTAAAGTTTAAATGGATATAATATGTGAAGTAAGCCCACAAAACTTTCAAACACATTTTCAAAGGTCAAAACAAACCATAACTAGCTAGATTTGAATGTATGGAGCACTTGGAATATGTGATTTTGTACTAACCAACAACCCCCAAGTCTATGTGCTTATATAAATATGTCCATATAAAGAAGTACAATACTTATCCTTGTTATTATATATTAAGGTGAGACAAACATCTTTTTGCTGTTGACTGTCAAAGTGTTTTGTTGAAAGCTTGTACTCTACTAAAGAAAACAAGGTCAGTGTTGGGGTAAATTTCTGGCAGATTATTTAAACTTCTGGGAGGGTGAATGCCATTTAGAAATAATGTGGTTTTTATTAAATAAATCTGTCTAATAATATTAAGGTGCTATTTCAATGTTAAGAACAGACAAAGCCAATCTTAGGTACCAAGAGATGAAGGCATAAGGTTGGGGTCAGGGTGAGGGGGAATTGAGTACTGGTTAGGACCAATGCTGAAAACAAGAAAAAATGAAAAAGTAAATTTCCTTTTATTTCTATTTTGGGGCATGTTTTATTTTTGTTTAAATTCCCTTTGCTTTACTGAATTTTCAACAAAGTGAGATTTGAAATTCAAGTATATTTCTACTATGGAGTTATAATGATAGATTTTCTTTAGACAGATACAAAAATAAGGCCTTTAATTTTCAATAATTCAGTGAAGATTAAGAATAAAAGTCATAAAAGGTAAAAACAAGGTATATTGTTATTATGATTCAGTATGTCATGAAATGTAGACTTCAATATGTTAAAGTAATTTTATATCTGTGTTTCCTTAAACTATCTTAAGCTAGTGAATACACTATTGCCTTCTTAATTGATCAAAAATTCACAAGCCTAGAGAATCCCACTAAGGTCTAGAATTTTTGTGTGTTTACTTTACTTGATAAAATTATTTATCTCAAGAGAAAACATTCAAAATCTTTTTAATACTACCCTTATAGTACCTTTTTATATTCATTAACTCTAAATTAATGTTTCATAATTTAGCGTTAAACAGAATTAATATTAGTACTTTATATAAAAATTTCTTGGGTGTGTTTAATAGGAACCAAAATTCTAACAAATTTTGAGAGCCTTGTAAACTGAAACTGCAAGAGATTGATATGTACATCTCAAAATGCATTGAAGTCTTAACAGGAAACTGCGATTGTACCTTTTGGATATTTGTCATCAATATGGTTTTGTTGGCCAGAGGAAATGTGTTTTGAGATGAGTTAGATACAAAAGCCCCAAGACACCTAGTGAAACAAGAATCTCATAAAAACTAAGGAAAATAATAAGACAAAGAGAATTTTACCCCTGGTAACCCATAGTAGATTAACAATGTGTTACGGGATAATGGTATAATACATACAGGGGATTTAACATTGAAAAGCAATGTGTTGTTCTTAGAATATTTTCTGTTAGCAAATAGATCTTGGAGGAAGGAAGAAAGGAAGGAAGCAAAAAAGAGAAGAAAGGAAGAAAAGTCAATTGATTGAGGTAGAATTACTTGCATTGAAGACTCAGTTTCTCAAAGTCTTGGAAAACACCTTGGGGTTTTCCAAGGAAGGCAAAGTGTGATTTGACCTTGGACAGATTCATCCATGCTTCCCCATATAACTGCAACTTGATTTTCATTGCTTCATATATTTCCATTTTATTTCTATGTTTTTCTTAACCATTCTTCACAGCACATAACTTATGAGCTAAAAAGAGAAATACTATTTTTATTTTCTTTTAAATCTTGACATGATTTTTTTTTTCTTTTTGTAACATAGCATCCCTCCACCCCAGCTGACAGGGTCTGTGCACCGCTTTACAGGTGGCTCACATTTCTTTTGGTCTTTGCAACATGTTAGACATGTTTTGCAATAATGTTTTACATTAGAATATTTAGAATATTTTTTAGTTAATTTTTATTTGCACTTGTAGATGAGAGTAAAAGAAATTAAAAGATTTTAGCCTATGTTATTTAATCCTTTCCTAGTCTTCTACTTCATTTCTTTCATTTTCTTAATATCTTTTCCTTAAAAAAGCAAAAACAAACAAACAAACAACTTTGCTCTTACTTACATGCTTTCTTTCTTCAAAAATGGAACCACAGTTCTCAGGTAGTTTGGATTTCTCTTTCTAGTTAATCCCAGTTTCTTCTTCACTCTTTCTCTACTTTACAGTCAATGAACAAGAATTTTCTCATTTTATCAGTAGTCTCAGATCTGTCTTGTTCTTTGCTTTTTCATGGTCACTTCCCTAGAAGAGACCATCATTAATTCTCCAGTGGTTTCTTGAAATGTTTTCTAGAGAGTTTTTACAAGAAAAGACTCCTCAGAAAATCTGGTCAGTGAATTAAGTTTGAGAATTTGCTTTTGAATTATTCATTGCATTACTGTGTATCCTCTATTCCAGTGATTTTTAAACATAAAACAAATTGATAGTAAAGATTTTTTATTGTGATTTGGTCTATCTATGAATATGGGTTTTATGTATACATCTGTATCAATATATGTATTAGCTCTGAAAAACCTTTCATGAAATAATATTTATCCAAGATGAGCACTGATTTTTTTTTTCTTTTTTAATCTTCTCCGTTCACTTCCTGTATAGAGTCAGTCTTCATTATTGGTAGATTCCATATTTGCACATTTGCCTAAACCTTGAAGTTTGTTCAAGATTGCTGGGAGAAATATCGATAACCTCAGATATGCAGATGACACCACGTTTATGGCAGAAAGTGAAGAGGAACTCAAAAGCCGCTTGATGAAAGTGAAAGAGGTGAGTGAAAACGTTGGCTTGAAGCTCAACATTCAGAAAGCAAAGATCATGGCATCTGGTCCCATCACTTCATGGGAAATAGATGGAAAAACAGTGGAAACAGTGTCAGACTTTATTTTTTGGGGGCTCCAAAATCACTGCGGATGCTGATTGCAGCCATGAAATTAAAAGACGCTTACTCCTTGGAAGGAAAGTTATGACCAACCTAGATAGCATATTAAAAAGCAGAGACATTACTTTGCCAACCAAGGTCCGTCTAGTCAAGGCTATGGTTTTTCCCGTGGTCATGTATGGATGTGAGAGTTGGACTGTGAAGAAAGCTGATCGCCGAAAAATTGATGCTTTTGAACTGTGGTGCTGGAGAAGACTCTTGAGAGTCCCTTGTACTGCAAGGAGATCCAACCAGTCCATTCTAAAGGAGATCAATCCTGGGTGTTCATTGGAAGGACTGATGCTAAAGCTGAAACTCCAATACTTTGGCCACCTCATGGGATGAGTTGACTCACTGGAAAAGACTCTGATGTGGGAAGGATTGGGGGCGGGAGGAGAAGGGGACGGCAGAGAATGAGGTGGCTGGATGGCATCACCGACTCGATGGACATGAGTTTGAGTGAACTCTGGGAGTTGGTGATAGACAGGGAGGCCTGGCGTGCTGTGATTCATGGGGTCGCAAAGAGTCGGACACGACTGTGCGACTGAACTGAACTGAAGTTTGTTTGTTCAGACCAAATTCAGCACTCATAGTCCTGGTTTGAGTTACCAGATAGGTACATACCACACATACCAGCTGAGGTCAAACATGCACTACTTTCTTGTTTTAATTATCAAACTGTAAAAGTCTTTCATGCTTTTCTTTGGTCATTTTGCTGTTTTAAATGGATCCCAGTATAATGTTGAAGCACAGTCTAGTGCTTCTAAGCACAAGAAGGCTGTGGTGTGCCTTACTGAGAAAATATGTGTGTTAGATAAACTTAGTTCAGGCATGAGTTATAGTTCTGTTGGCCATGAGTTCAATGCTAATGAATCAACAATATATAGTAAATAAAGTGTCTTTTTAACAGAAACAAACAAAATAAGGTTATGTATTGATAGGTTTATAAAAATGTGGCCAGACAGGTACTTAATACAGTATTTTTTCAGGGCCAGTGAATCAGTATTTGCTAACCTAGTGTTTGCAGAGACTATATAGAACTGTAAATAACAAAAACTGACTGTATTACATTTCAAATTTTGGTCAGAATCCAGTGACATTATTTCATGGGCTCAAAATATTGCCTCCCATGAATCATTTTTCTCAAAGTATGCTACTAAGAAAAACTTTGTTTTTCAGGGGTAAACCATAGCCATGTTTTCTTTTCTCTGAGAGATTTGTAACTTGCTGCTTTGTATTTTTTACCTTGCCTGCCAGGAAACTTAATGCAGGTTTTATGCTCAATTATAGCAACAGTATTAATCCTTGATGTTGAAATGCTTGCTTTCCTGTTTTTAGCCCTGATTTCCTCCTTTTATTTCTACTGTATTATTTTTGTTTGATTTATTCTTTTTGTGAAAGAGTCTTGAAACCTCTTGAGAAAAAGATAGAAATGAATAAAAGAATTAATGAATAGGTAAATAATTGAAGCAAGTAATCCTGGAAGAAAGATCTAGAGATAAGAGGCTATCTTTTTAGGAGAGACTTTAAAACATAACATTATCAAATGCTTTGATAGTATGTGTTCTCCTTTTTAAGTTGATTTTTAAAATATGTTGTATGTTATCTTAAAAATGTTCTTTGTGAAGATGAACTGGAAGGGTTTTCTAAAGTATCAGAATAATTAAGTAAGGCTTAATAACTTATGATAACAGTTTAAGAAAATTAAAAAATGTATATTAACATGCTCCTTTTTAAGATCACTTATCACTTCATTATTGTGTGAATAGTCACCAATATAGATGATATGAAAAATTCTTGTTCTTCTTTTAGCAATAGCAAAGCAGATGTAGTATGGATAATTAAATCATGAACAGTGAACTTTTGTGTGTTAGTCACTCAGTCATGTCCGACTCTGCAACCCCATGAAATGAAGCCCATCAGGCTCCAATGTCCAAGGAATTCTCTAGACAAGAATACTGGAGTGGGTAGCCATTCCCCTCTCCAGGGGATCTTCCTGACCCAGGGATCGAACCTGGGTCTCCTGCATTGCAGGGGGGTTCTTTACTGTCTGAGCCACCAGGTAAGACCTCTCAATTCTTGGATACTATAAAAATTCAGATGTTGCTGGGGAGGAAACTGAGGTACACTGACCCCCCTACCCCAGGTCTCTATTTGCCATTCCAAAGTCTAGTGTACCTGCTCCTGCTCTCCACCCACAGTGGAATGAGCTGCATGCAGGCAGCCTTTTGCCAAGCGGAGGGTCTCAGGAGCCCATCTGGTGGCCTGTCTTGGGGGGAGGCTGGCCAGGATCAAGGGCTGTGGAAGGGGAAGCAGGAGGAGGAGGTGGTTGTAGGAGCAGCTGCTATCTGTGTGTGGGGGGGTATGGAGTGTCATTTAGTCACAACCAATAATTTTAATATTTCTATCTAACTTACTAGAGTTTTTCAGCCTTCCTTTCTATAACTCAATGTCCATTAATAAAGATAATTCTAAATATTCAAGAATTGCTGTACCATATTACCAAGTAAATGAAAGTTTATGCATTCTCCTCACTTAACTGAACTCAGTATATTTTATGGATTGTTCAGAGAAAAAAATTAAAGGATAATTAATTCATTAATTCTAAAGTCCTCAAATTACATTTTGCCAGAGTGTGTCAAAAAAGTTGCAACAATATGTGGGAAAAAAGTGAAAAGGACATACTGTGTGAGTATATACTCATAATATTCATTAATGTCACAACTGAGGAAACCTCTATTGTTGAAAATCATTGGCAGTGTATATTAAAGGGCATTATATTATGTCTCAGTACCACAGTTTAATAGGACTTCTTAAAATAAGTTTCCTATAGTTTATCTCTAGTTTTTCTTTAAAGCAATAGAATTAGTTGTTTCTCCATTTTCATTTACTAATGAATTGGGAGTGTTAAAACTCAAAGTCTGTTTTAAGCAATATGCTAATGTTTTCCAAAATATAATCTTAAATATTTTCAGAAAACTACATAAAAATCAGTTTTATGAGTACCATATGTTTAGTAAATGAATAATCTAAAGATAGAATATATATATTTTTTCCTAATAAGATGATTTATGATTTTTTATCTATTTACCTACTATTTTATTTATATATGTAAAAAACTCAGCTACAAATCATAAATACACAGCAACTTAAGAAGCAAATATAGGGAATTTTGAATTGAAAAATATGGATAAGAGTTATTAAATATTGCTTATGACCAATGAATCTCATTATTTGTGCTAGTGAAAAGTATGTTTTGGATTAATCACCAAGAATATTTTGTGGTTGTTAATAGCTCTATGAAGAAGGCTGATCACTGAAGAATTGATGCTTTTGAACTGTGGTGCTGGAGAAGACTCTTGAGAGTCCCTTGGACTGCAAGAAGATCCAACCAGGCCATTCTAGAGGAGATCAATCCTGGGTGTTCATTGGAGGGACTGATGCTAAAGCTGAAACTGCAATACTTTGGCCACCTCATGCGATGAGTTGACTCACTGGAAAAGACTCTGATGCTGGGAAAGGTTGGGGGCGGGAGGAGAAGGGGACGACGGAGAATGAGATGGCTGGATGGCATCACCGACTCTATGGACATGAGTTTGCGTGAACTCCGGGAGTTGGTGATGGACCTAGCATGCTGTGATTCATGGGGTAGCAGAGAGTCGGACATGACTGAGCGACTGAACCGAACTGAATCCATGCTTAAAGTAGAAACCTTCTCTAAAAGTGATTCATATAAAGAAGATGAATATTTACTCATGTATGTTAATCTGACCATGAAAGCAGCAGACCTTAGTGATGGTCATATTCTTGTAGGTGATGGTTCTACAAAGGCCATGTTACATTTTTTTTAATCTGTTAAATTTCAATGTTAAAGCTTGTTTATTTAACATTTAATTAACATTAAATTTTAACATTAAAACAAATTTTAACATTGTTGGGAAGAGATAAAAAGTTCTTATATTTCTGAATCATTAAAGCCTTGTTAAAGAAGCTTGTTAAAGGATTGCTTATTAATCAGGAATCTGCATTGTATCACTAGTATATCACTAATACATTTAAAATATATGCTAGGTTGAGCAACGTAGAAATTTCTATCTAACTTACTAGAGTTTTTCAGCCTTCCTTTCTATATCTCTATGTCCTATATCTCTCTGTTCTATAACTCCATGTTAAATTTACATAAACATCTGTGTTTAAGTAAATAATTAACTAGGTAAGAGGATGTATAACTCTTTAGATATGAGATGGTTATTCCAATATTAAAAAATGTATGGCATTTTAAAACTGAGTGAAACTCAAAAATCATGTAGAAAGTTTTTTATTTTTAATTTTTTTCACTGCATTGCCACTCCCACACCTTTTTAATTTTTTTTTCAAATGAAATCATGGGGACCTCAGAAGAGAAAACAAATTGATATTGTTGAATGGGGAAAAGGCCTGGGTATTTGCCCATGCTATATTTGGCTACATCTCTCAGAGGCTTCTGATTTATGCCATAGACTCCTGAGTTTCTAAGGATGAAAGTTTAAAAATTCTTGATTTTCATTAAAGCCTTCTTTTACAGATGAGATAACTGATACTCAGAGTTGCTAAATGGTTCACTTTCAGAGTAACACAGATTACTCAGTCAGTCAATTCAGTCGCTCAGTCATGTCTGACTTTTTGCGACCCCATGAACTGCAGCACGCCAGGCCTCCCTGTCCATCACCAACTCCCGGAGTTAACCCAAACTCATGCGCATTGAGTCGGTGATGCCATCCAGCCAACTCATCCTCTGTCGTCCCCTTCTCCTCCTGCCCTCAATCTTTCCCAGCATCAGGGTCTTTTCAAATGATTCAGCTCTTCATATCAGGTGGCCAAAGTATTGGAGTTTTTCAGCTTCAACATTAGTCCTTCCAATGAACACCCAGGACTGATCTCCTTTAGGATGGACTGGTTGGATCTCCTTGCAGTCCAAGGGACTCTCAAGAGTCTTCTCCAACACCACAGTTCAAAAGCATCAATTCTTCGGTGCTCAGCTTTCTTCACAGTCCAACTCTCACATCCATACGTGACCGCTGGGAAAACCATAGCCTTGACTACATGGACCTTTGTTGGCAAAGTGATGTCTCTGCTTTTTACACTTGATCTTAGCCAAAAGGCTGAGAAGTGATTGTCTCTGCTTTTTAATATGCTGTCTAGGTTGGTCATAACTTTCCTTCCAAGGAGTAAGCATCTTTTAATTTCATGGCTGCAATCAACATCTGCAGTGATTTTGGAACCCAAAAAAATAAAGTCAGCCACTGTTTCCGCTGTTACCCCATCTATTTGCCATGAAGTGATTTCTGCTTCATTGACTATGCCAAAGCCTTTGACTGTGTGGATCACAATAAACTGTGGAACATTCTGAAAGAGATGGGAATCCCAGACCACCTGACCTGCCTCTTGAGAAACCTGTATGCAGGTCAGGAAGCAACAGTTAGAACTGGACATGGAACAACAGACTGGTTCCAAATAGGAAAAGGTGTACGTCAAGGTTGTATATTGTCACCTTGCTTATTTAACTTATATGCAGAGTACATCATGAGGAACGCTGGGCTGGAAGAAGCACAAGCTGGAATCAAGATTGCTGGGAGAAATATCAATAACCTCAGATATGCAGATGACACTACCCTTATGGCAGAAAGTGAAGAGGAACTCAAAAGCCTCTTGATGAAAGTGAAAGAGGAGAGTGAAAAGGTTGGCTTGAAGCTCAACATTCAGAAAACAAAGATCATGGCATCTGGTCCCGTCACTTCATGGGAAATAGATGGAGAAACAGTGGAAACAGTGTCAGACTTTATTTTTTTGGGCTCCAAAATCACTGTAGATGCTTATGGCAGCCATGAAATTAAAAGACGCTTGCTCCTTGGAAGGAAAGTTATGACCAACCTTGATAGCATATTAAAAAGCAGAGACATTACTTTGCCAACCAAGGTCCATCTAGTCAAGGCAATGGTTTTTCCCGTGATCATGTATGGATGTGAGAGTTGGACTGTGAAGAAAGCTGATCGCCGAAGAATCGATGCTTTTGAACTGTGGTGTTGGAGAAGACTCTTGAGAGTCCCTTGTACTGCAAGGAGATCCAACCAGTCCATTCTAGAGATCAGTCCTGGGTGTTCATTGGAAGGAATGATGCTAAAGCTGAAACTGCAATACTTTGGCCACCTCATGCGATGAGTTGACTCACTGGAAAAGACTCTGATGCTGGGAACGGTTGGGGGCGGGAGGAGAAGGGGACGACGGAGAGTGAGATGGCTGGATGGCATCACTGACTCTGTGGACATGAGTTTGAGTTTACTCCGGGAGTTGGTGATGGACAGGGAGGCCTGGCGTGCTGTGATTCATGGGGTCGTGGAGAGTCGGACATGACTGAGCGATTGAACTGAACTGAACTGATGGGACCAGATGCCATGATCTGAACACAGATTATTACTCTTCAGCAAATTCTAAAAAACAGGATTTTTATCCACTGCACACTATTCACTCCTTTGGCTCTTGCAAAGCTCCCAATGATTGAGCTCTTACTGGGCAAGATGAAAACATATTTTAGTCTTTATTTTCCAGGTGATCCCAATGTCTCACTTTAGACATATTTTCTAACAATATTCCTACAGCTAAATGCCTTTCTATCCCAATCTATCATTATGGCCTATGTGAAAAAAAAAAGTTTTAACTTTCCTATTTTCTTGTCAGCTGAGTGACGCTTTCCATGTGCAAACTAGTTAAGTCAATGAAGTTTTAAAAACATATTTGAGTGTGAATTTCACCAGTGATAGAGAAGTGTCCTGTTATCAACAGAAGGAATGGCATTCAAATTATTCTGTAGTATCTACATAGAATTTCAAACTGTGCAAAATACCTGTATAAACACACTAGTGGGACTCAGAAATATTCTACTTAGTGGAACAGGTGGTTCAAAGATTGTGGGAATTAATATGGGTAACAAAAATGTGAATTTTTGTGAATTTGACTCAAATCTAGTTGGGCTGAATTTTCGTACCCTTGTAATAGACTTAATTAATGCATAGGAGTTTATTGTTGATTGTTAATTATATAAAAATCAACTTTGTACAAGTGATTGGAGTTAAGGTAAAATATTCACAAGCCAGCATTACAGGCTTAGAGAAGAACTTAAACTTTGTAGTGTTTTTGAGTGCATATGATCGTTACATTTTCTTTGTTCTTGATATGTACACATATTATTTTATAACTGATTTCCCTTCCTTGACCCTTGATGCATACAACTTAACATATCATAAAGCAACTTATTTCCTCAGGGCAAAAAAAGATGGTAGCCATTTATGGCTGTTTCACACATTTAAGTATTGAATGAAATGTTTAATAATGTGATTAATTTTGCTTATGAGAATTTCAGAATTTGGAGGAAAACAAAGCAATACTAATTGGATCCTTGAGTCACTAATTGTATCATAGTGGAATAAGTCCTACTCTTGGATTGTGATTAAGGTTAAGGATTCTACAATCCTTATGATGGATTCTATAATCCATCATGTCTATAAACTACTAGCCTCTGGGTGGTCTAAAAATTTGGCTGAATACTACTTTTTTAGTAGGCAAAGTGACATGAAAAAAATATGTACAATCAGGTGCTCTTCCCGTAACAGGATTCTCTGATGTACAAATCACTATAGTAGAATGATGCAATGGGGCATAGGAACGATGAATCAGGTCATAAACTGAGTATAACACTAATTATATTCACTATGAAGTGAAATATATATAAATATATATTTGGTAGCCATAACGGTACACAAGTTTTCAAAGCCCAAAGTGAGAAATGCATTGCAATTTCTCTCTTTATAAAAAGTCAACTGTCTGCCAAGTCTGTGTCTCATATCAAATTCTATGTATCTACCTGTGTTTTTAACATGGAAACCCAGTTCCTAAAGGAAAGGTTATTATCATTATTAAGTTTTATAACAAAATCAGTATGTACCAGTACCTATTTAATAACGAAGACATCATGAATGTCAGACTTCACACACCTTGCAGAGTGCTAATAACTCCTAAAGTGTATCCTTGTTTCAAGTTGAAGTCAGTATTGGAAATTTTATATTATCTGCTCTTGCTGAAAGTATTAAAAATACTTCTGTAATAGCTAAGCTAAAAAAGAAAATTGTGTCTTTTTACAACTTTGCCTTATTTTTGGTTCAATTTCAAAGCTTGTAATAGTTAAGGCATATGACATTAACATTGGCCTGAATTAAGCAAGAGGATCATTTTAACCATATATATTTTATGTTGCCTTCAGGATGAAGTAAACATTTATGTTTGCTTCTTATGTGTAAGTTTATAAGGTACATGTGTTTTAGATACATTATTAGCTATATCAAAATTCTTTTTTCATATTTCTTTTAGTTTTGGAATTGCATAGATATAAAATATGGATTTATTCAGAAACTAAACAAAAACTTGAGTAATTTCTGCCTTACAGTGACCCTAATTCAAGTCCAGTGATAGACTGAAAGAGGTTGTTTCTTTTTCTATTATATATTTAAATTAAAAATAGAAATATGTAGTTTCTACTAATGAGTTTTGTAGGGTTTTTTTAATATGATGTCCCTTAGGAGGTTTCCTCACTCGGTATGAAGGCTCCTAAGAGGTGCTTGTGCACCTGATTAATTCATAAATGGCACTAAGGGCTGCACATTTGCCCAATCCTAGTTAAATCATAGTAGGCAGTGATTCCTCTGTAGGATGCATTGCAAATTGTGATGCTCTTATTATACACCTAATTACAAAATTCTATACCAGTGTGATTCTTTCCATAAATTCTTGTAAATGTGATGTCCATTTTAGAAATTAGAGATTGAATTTCATTAAAATGACTTCAATCCATGTGATTGAGACAAAACAGTGACTTGCCACTTCCTGCAAATTGTTCTGAAATTCTATAAAGAATATTTATGTAAAACATGGAGAAATTAAATACAGTGTTTTATAAAAATGAATTCTGTATTATAAATAATAATTAAGCACATACTATGAGGAAAGTTATGACCAACCTAGATAGCATATTAAAAAGCAGAGATATTACTTTGCCAACAAAGGTCTGTCTAGGCAAGGCTATGGTTTTTCCAGTGGTCATGTATGGATGTGAGAGTTGGACTATAACGAAAGCTGAGTGCTGAAGAATTGATGCTTTTGAACTATGGTGTTGGAGAAGACTCTTGAGAGTCCCTTGGATGGAAGGGAGATCCAACCAGTCCATCCTAAAGGTGACCAGTCCTGGGTATTCATTGGAAGGACTGATGCTGAAGCTGAAACTCCAATACTTTGGCCACCTGACGCGGAGAGTTGACTCATTGGAAAAGACCCTGACGCTGGGAGGGATTAGGGGCAGGAGGAGAAGGGGACGACAGAGGATGAGTTGGCTGGATGGCATCGCCGACTCAATGCACATGAGTTTGGGTGAACTCCGGGAGTTGGTGATGGAAAGGGAGGCCTGGTGTGCTGCGATTCATGGGGTCGCAAAGAGTCGGACATAACTGAGCGACTAAACTGAACTGATCGGTTTCAAGGAGGAGAATGTGAAAAACATCTGAAAGGACAGATGCAGTTGTTTTGGAGTAAGTAACCAATTAAAAATTTTTGTGCTTTAAGAGATAGTTCTTAATGTCTCTGTGCCTCGTGGGGAGTAGTAATCCAACCTATCTTACTGACTGTGGTCATTGATTGAGCTAATCTATATAAAATGCTTCGACCAGTGACTGAAACATAGTCAGTTCTGTGCAAACCCTCGTACAGAACCTTTATGCTGAAGCTCTTGTTGTTCCGTCGGTCAGCCACGTTCAGCTCTTTGCAACCGCATGAACTGCAGCATGCCAGGCTTCTCTGTCCTTCACAAACTCCTGGCGTTTGCTCAAACTCAAGTCCATTGAGTTGGTGATGCCATCCAACCAACTCATTCTCTGGTGCCCCCTTCTCCTTTTGCCCTCAATCTTTACCAGCAGCAGGGTCTTTCCAGTGAGTTGACTCTTTGCATCAGGTGGCCAAAATATTGGAGTTTCAGCTTCAGCATCAGTCCTTCCAATGAATATTCAGGATTTATTTCCTTTAGAATTGACTGGTTTGGTTTCTTGCAGTCCAAGGAACTCTCAAGAGTCTTCTCCAACACCACAGTTCAAAAACATCAATTCTTCAGTGCTCAGCCTTCTTTGTGGTCCAACTCTCACATCCATACACGACTACTGGAAAGACCATAGCTTTGACTAGATAGACCTTTTTCAGCAAAGTAATGTCTCTGCTTTTTAGTATTCTGTCTAGGTTTGTCATAGCTCTATTCAATCTAATTCTTGCCTGAAATGTACTATTTTCTACTGTAATGCTTTAGCCAAAACTGATATTTCCACTACCACCCCTCCTATCCTCAGACATTGCTTCTTTTAGACGTTATTCTGGTTGAGATGAGAGGAGTTTCCCCTTTACAATTAGAGAGACTAGATGGATTTCATTAAACAAATTTGAACAGGTAGAGCTTTTTGTTTCCAGGTTTATAGCTGAAAGAAGTGGCCCAGAGTATAAATATCATGTAACTAAAACTATTTCTCTTCAAATATGCCTATTATAATTTTTCCCTGTTACCTGAAGCGTGAGTGTGTGCTTGTGCTCAGTTACTTCAGTCATGTCAGACTCTTTGTAACCCCATGGACTGTAGCCTGTCAGGCTCCTCTGTCCATGGGATTCTCCAGGCAAGAATACTGGAGTGGGTTGCCTCTCCTCCAGGGGATCTTCCTGACCTAGGGATCAAACCCGTGTCTCCTGGGTCTCCTGCATTGCAGGTGATCTTTACCCACTGAACCATCTAGGAAGCCCATTATATGAAGCAACAGTATTTTACTAAGACACAGCATATATTATGGTATCTAAGGTAAATGTTCAAGTATCTTCTGAATCCAACCATTGTTTCTGGGAATGCACAAGTTCTATCTTCTTAAGTTAGGGACCATTCTACTGAGTGACTCTATCATTTAACTCAGTCAGGTTTATTCTTGTTATTTATCTACTCTTGTGATGTAGATATTGTCTAGTAACTATCTGAATGTTTATCTAAACCTGGGGGTTACTACTTCAATATGGTCCTTTCCTTTTATTCAGGAGCTAGAAGATATCAATTACATTATATTAAAGAAAGGAAAGAAGTGTGCATATTATAAATGTTTTAAATGAAACATAAAGAAAACTGAAGCACAAAGAAGTTAATAAGCTTATTGCAAATTTGACAACTAATTAATGTTGTGAATAGAGCACATGGCTTGTGACCCATAGATATTTTTCTTCCATTCTGGATTTTATCATAAAGCGCAAGAAACAATAAAATAGCAATTATGAAAAGGCAAGATATAAATGTGAAAATATATTTGAACGTCAGTTTAACACTGTATTCTTTTAATTCAAAAATCACACAGTCACCCAGAATGTGAAACTCTTTTATGACCTTTCCACCTGACACAGCTGAATTGTTTCAAATCAGCTAAGAAAAACTTAGACATACTGTGCTGACTTGTATGGTCTAACGTTTGTAACAGAAAATGTTCTTTCCCCTAGATAAAGATGTTCTAATTTTAATAATACAAGACATTTCACTTATAAAATTATCCAGTTTATAAAAAATGTTCATCAACATTTAAAAACTTTGGCTCTGTGCCATTTGACCATCTTTTGTTTTATTTCACATTGTAGACCAAAGCACAGAGAAACTTGATCACTTAGTAAAGCTGTTCTGACCCCAGTCAAAATAAGGTAAAGAATTAAATGGTTACATGTGTTGGTAGGATAAAATTTCCATTAAAGTTGAATTAAAAGGAACATACTCTGATCTGTTACTGGATAAAGAAATGCATTGTATTTAGAATAAATAGTATACCTGAGATCCTGGTCCCTTAACATGGGTGACTCACTGTGAATATGGTAGTAGTGGTGGTTATATTTGTGTAGAGACAGATTGAAGATGAATTTAAGTATACTTTGTAAAATGGAAAAGAGAAGTTGTCACTGTTGCTATAATTAACTATAATAGAATGGTATCTTGCTCAACATTAGCCTATTATCCAACACTAGCCTGACCGATACTCAGACTTTGCATGAATGGAATAAATAGAATTAAGAGGTTTAGATTCTCAAATGAAATGAAACAAGTACAGTTATATATACTAGACATTAGTCAAACATCACACAGTAAGGTTCAGTTCAGTTCAGTTCAGTTCAGTCACTCAGTCGTGTCCGACTCTCCGCGACCCCATGAATCACAGCATGCCAGGCCTCCCTGTCCATCACCAACTCCTGGAGTTCACTCAGACTCAAGTCCACAGAGTCGATGATGCCATCCAGCCATCTCATCCTTGGTCGTCCCCTTCTCCTCCCGCCCCCAACCCTTCCCAGCATCAGAGTCTTTTCCAGTGAGTCAACTCGTCGCATGAGGTGGCCAAAGTATTGCAGTTTCAGCTTCAGCATCAGTCCTTCCAATGAACACCCAGGATCGATCTCCCCCAGAATGGACTGGTTGGATCTCTTTGCGGTACAAGGGACTCTCAAGAGTCTTCTCCAACACCACAGTTCAAAAGCATCAATTCTTCGGTGATCAGCTTTCTTCACAGTCCAACTCTCACATCCATACATGACCATGGGAAAAACCATAGCCTTGACTAGACGGACCTTGTTTGACAAAGTAATGTCTCTGCTTTTTAATATATTATCAAGGTTGGTCATAACTTTCCTTCCAAGGAGTAAGCGTCTTTTAATTTCATGGCTGCAATCAGCATCTGCAGTGATTTTGGAGCCCAAAAAAATAAAGTCTGACACTGTTTCCACTGTTTTTCCATCTATTTCCCATGAAGTGATGGGACCAGATGCCATGATCTTTGTTTTCTGAATGTTGAGCTTCAAGCCAACCTTCTCACTCTCCTCTTTCACTTTCATCAAGAGGCTTTTGAGTTCCTCTTCACTTTCTGCCATAAGGGTTGTGTCATCAGCATATCTGAGATTGTTGATATTTCTCCCGGCAATCTTGATTCCAGCTTGTGCTTACCATACCCTAATCCTAAATATTACTTCTGAATTTTGTTCCTAGTTGTCATATTGCCTTTATAAAGGCCTCGAGATATTCCTCTTGAGATTTTAACTATATCCATGTATTAGTACCCTGTAAAGGAAGGAAAGGAAAGTGAAGTTGTTCAGTTGTGTCAGACTCTTTGTGACCCCATGCACTGTAGCCTTCCAGGCTCCTTTGTCCATGGGATTTTCCAGGCAATAGTACTGGAATGGATTTCCATTTCCTTCTCCAGGGGATCTTCCCGACCCAGGTATCCAAGTTGGGTCTCCAGTATTGTAGACAGACGCTTTACCGTCTGAGCCACCAGGGAAGTCCCTGTACTCGAGGTTAAAAACATTATAGGATTTTTCCATTTTTTTTTAATGGATGGTTGGCAGAAGGGAAGGGTGATTGAGATTATAATGAATCACCAAACATGCATTAAAAAAAGTCTATGAAGCTATATAAAATTCATTCTTAAATCTGGAATAAATATATACTAAAAATGAACTTTTGATTTATTAAGGCTTTTATTGGGCCTGGAATTTCTTTTAGAAATTAAAGTAGATTTTCTATTGAATGTATGAGTTAAATACTGTATATTATCAATTAACTTTACCTGTACCTTTTTGTTTTTTAAAATTTCTTTTTTACTTTTTTTCTCTTGGCCTTAGCTAGCCATGAAACATCTCTTGGATTCAATATCATGGGAGAACACAGTAAAGGTTCTAGATTCCCCCTTGTGGGGTAGGGGAGGGCCACAAAAGAACCTGACCATTCACCAAGGACCTTGATGTGATTTCTGATTAGAATTTAATAAAAAGGGAATTCATGCCCCTGGTGACTGGAGGGCATGGATGCTGTAGGATATGGTATCAAAAGTGAATGCATCTGTGGAAATTATACAACTTAGAGCAGATAGGAGGATGGTGTTGAATGAGTTAACCTCTCCCAACCTCCCTGAAATTGGACCAGTCATAGAGAGATGAGATAAAATGGGAAAAGGCACTATAATCTTGAAATGGCAAATCTAAACTGATAGTGACTGAGTGTACCTTAAAATGCAGGATTATGTAAAACTGGAGGGCAATTAGCTGAGATAAATTATAGAGAAAAAATGATTTTTCACACCTGAATTTTTGTTTATAAAATCATACCTTGTTTCTGGTGTAAAAATTTAAAGAAATTATTCAAGAGTGATGACACACTCAAAATGTCTTAGCTTAGGTTTTAGATTTAACGTGGAAGAAGAATATTATCCTGTCTGAAAACATCATTTGTTCAAGAAAATTAAAACAAATTATTTTTGGTTTATTGTCCAGCTTTAGGATTTTGATCTTAGCAATACTTATAAGTAAGTCAAAAGAAATGATTCAGATAAAGCCTTGCAATCTGAAGTCACACAAATTAATTAGAAGGAACTGACTGAAACTTGGGCTTAACAGAGTGTCTCACAACAGTAAACTGAAAATAAATGGTATGATTGTTCTTATCATTGTTATTACTTCTCGCACGTAGCCAGTTTAGGAGGGAAGCAGTGTATTCAAGGCAAGCCTTCTTGATCTTACCTATAACTACTTCCATGATAGTGTTGTAAATATTGGAAACAGAAATTGAGATAGAAACTTGAACTTGCCAAATGATTTCTTACAATGGAGTTTTTGATTCCTGTAATTGCTGATCTGAAAACCATAGCACAGTTCCTATACATGAGTGGTGAGAGAGGGAATGGGCTGTTCATGGACACATGTGTTTGAATAAGTCTTTAATTATATCAGTCCTAACGTGTCTTGATTTTACCGGTGATAAAGCCCACCTATTTCTTCTAGTTATAATCATGGTTAAAGATTATTACTATTAAAGTAAATCTTGAGGACAGGAGTGTACTCCATTCCTTCCTAAAACAACTGAGTTTCTGTCTATACCAATTGGTATTTATACAAGTGTGTCTATGGTGGCTTAACACCCTAAATGTGATGTAATAATTCTACTGAATTTTAGACTGAATGCTACCATAAAGATCTACTATATTAAAAATATTTGCATATGGCATTCTCCTATCTGAAAATTTATGAATTTTAATAAAGTTGCTTAGATTTTATGGCCCACAGTTATAATTGTTCATTATCCAGGAATACCATTTAAAGGCAATTGAAATTATATGAAGACACTTAGCAGAATTATGTTTTCAGCTTTCCCGTTACTTTCTAAAAATTATTGGTGTCAGATTTTCTTTTTTAAAATTTATTTATTTGTTTATTTTTGGCTGTGCTGGTCTCCATTGCTCGGGCTCTTCTGTACTTGTGGCTAGCAGGGGCTACTCTCTAGATGCGGTGATCAGGTTTCTCATTACAGTGGCTTCTCTTGTTGCAGAGCACAGGCGTTGTGATTCCTGGGCTCTGGAGCACAGACTCAATAGTGGTGGTGCATAGACTTGGTTGCTCCGCTGCATGTGGGATCTTCCTGGACCAGGGATGGAACCCGTGCCTCCTGCATTGGCAGGTGAATTCTTTATCACTGAGCCTCCAGGAAAGGCTCCCATTACTTTTTATATGTTGGTTATTAATTTCTACAGAGTAAATGAAAGATTACTTATTTAAAATGAAAACTAATACTTAGCTTTGTAAATATGTTTGTGATGTATCATGTGTAAAAATGTATCTTCATGATAGCTTAAGATTTATCAATATACAAATAGCCTATGGAGTCATATGTACTTTGGTCCAGCCACTCCAACTATTAAATAGGTGTCTTTTTTATGAGAGAAGACAACAACAATAGCAAAGAGAGTACTATTTAATTGTAATGAATGAATAATAAATAGTAACAATAGGCTCCAAATCAAAATGTACATCCAGTTTCATGTAATAAAAAGTAACAACTTCATACATTAGAAAACTACAATGGAAAATAAAGTTTTAGAAATTTATTTTAGAGCATTTTCTAAGTTGGATAATTCCAGAAATCTCCCCTCATTGTTCTTTTCCTTCTATAGTAAACACATTACTAACTGTTTTTTTAAATATTTTTGTTTGTTTTTTCTATTCAGTTGAACACAGCTTTATTGTTGGGTATACAGAAGTCAACCAGAGGTATTAGGTTTCCTGCAGATTTTCACAATTAGAAAGATTATTTTTTTCACTCATTTATATATGTTCGCTAGGTACCAAAGATAATTTAAGGCAGTCTTTGGGCTTTCCTGGTGGTTCTGGTGGTAAAGAATCTGCCTGCAATGCAGGAGACTGTGGGTTTGATCTGTGGGTCTGGAAGATCCCCTGGAGAAATACATGGCAAACCACTCTAGTATTCTTGCCTGGAGAGTTTCATGGAGCCTGGGGGGCTACAGTCCATGGGGTTGCAAAGAGTCAAACACAGCTGAGTGACTAATACACTTAAAAATACATTGTAAGTATAACATGATGAAGGGAAGAATGGAAAAGAGTAGGGAAATAAAATGTAATTAGAAATAAGATCTGTATAATTAGAAATAAGATCTTTAAATACTTGTAGTGAGTTATATATAAAGTGATAAAAGGCAAGGAATGATTAAGTACTTTTTTACAATTAAAAAGTACAAAATAGTACTGTAACAGAAAGAATATGGACTATATAATTAACTTATTTTTTGAGTACTACTTGCTGTGCTTGGTTGTGTTCAACTCTTTGTGACCCCATGGACTGTAGCCTGCCAGGCTCCTCTGTCCATGGGATTTTCCTGGGAAAAATACTGGAGTGGGTTATCATTTCCTTCTCCAGGGGATCTTCCCAACTGAGGGGTCTAACCCAACTCTCTTGCGTCTCCTGCATTGCTCCGACAGATTCTTTACTGCTGAATCATCAGAGAAGCCCAGGATTTTGCTAAATCACAGTTTTGTTTTGTTTTTTTAAAGAAGAAATGGTATCTGGCCTCACTTTTGAAGAAGCAAGAGAAAAAGTAGACACATAGAATGTGGAATAATACCTGCAAAGTTGAATAGCCATGAAACAAAATGGTTGGTATAGAACACAATACTAGTGTATTTCGGAAATCAAATGCTGCATTATAAAGTAAAAGAGAGGACATGTACCTTTGTCACATGGTGGGTATGGAACTGGCAAGATCTACAGTGCATAACTTTTTGCATTAAAAAAGTATGGATAAAGAAGAACATCCGTGATCCAGGCTTGAAATGATGGTTCAGTTGAATGGTTATGAAGAGGTGGGAATTAATTACTGTTATTTTCAAGTTTTTTGGTGGGGGAAATCAAAAAAAGAAAGAGAGAATAGTGTCATGAACTTCAGGTATTTATGTCGTAGATTTTTGAAGACAGTGTGGTTTCATCTATATTTTCACCAACCATTACTTTCCCTATCCCAGCACTACCACTAGAATGTTTTGAAGCAAATTCCAGACATTGTAGAATTTCATCAGTAAATAGTTCAGTGGGTATCACTATAACGTATGGACTTATTAGAAACATGACTGGGACACACATAACCTTAACAGTAAACACTTAAGATTCTCTAGTGCCTTGTCAATATTAAAATTTCCCAATTATTCTTCTAAAAATTCTTAGGGATAATATATTAAGGATACTTTTTTTGGCCTGGTTGTGTATTTTATATACAAGTATTTTTTTGCTAAACTAATCACAATACCATTAATATCTGTGCTAAAACATATAGTGTTTCAAATGATAATGGCTTATAATGAAAATTTCAGACTATTTAAATTCTGGGACACAGGATTCAGTTGTCAACAGCTAAGATGAGGTGAACTAGTACAGAATCAGTATCACCTATAGTTTCATAGAGAAAAGGTGGCAGAACATATCACAATTGAGTTTTCAGAGATGCATGAGTATTAGCAAAATTTCATTTTAATTTTCAAAGATGCTAAGTTTCAAAGATATTAAAAGTTCATTTGATAAATGATTCTTTTTTTTTAAACTTTATGGAGAGCCAGAAACTGCTTGAATATCCTCCCTGTGTCTGTTTAAGAAAATAGTTTGGGTAGCTATAGGAAACAGTTATAGGAAATAGAGTGAAACAGTTACTAAAATCAGTAAATGCAAAGAAAGCAAAGGAAAACATAAACCAGACAAAAATATTTCCAGGACCAAATTTTTGAGTAGTCTGTATTTTGTCATTTGTTAAACCACAATAGGCATACACAGAGCTGTAGTTCAACATGATTTTGTTGCTAACATAAATATAGTTTGGAGCACTGTTCTGCAAATCAACCAGACTGGACCATGAACTACAAATTTTACATATATATATATATATATATATATAGAGAGAGAGAGAGAGAGAGAGTGTTAGAGAACTAACTGAAAAGTTATAGCTGGACATGAACAAACTACAAAGGGGCAAGAAGACTTAAGCTGGGAAGAACAGACTAGTTCTTTACATGTCATCTACAATTCTAAATGATAAAATTGAACTTAACATAGGTATTTCAGAAAACTTATTTACTACTTATAATAGTTGTATTAGAATTCCTGGTCTACCTCATTTGAGGTTCAGTAGGTCTTCAAGTGTTTCCCTAATTTGTAAGTGAAAGTGCTTATTACATAGTAACATATGGAAAAATAGAACCAAACTGCACATGATATAAAATCAGAGTCAACATATAGTTTATTTGCAGATGAATATTTTTCAACTAAAATCATTGTACCTACTTTGCCAACCATCTTTTCCTGTACTAATAATTTAAAATTATTTTTAAATTATTCATTTAAAAGGGAGATTTTTCATGTTAAATAGGTTTGTTGAGCAGAAGTTACTTAATCAAAAATGACCAATACAGATTTGAAATCATCCTTCAGAATGTATATAGATATATATACATATATATATATACAAAGCATTTAAAAAAAAAATCAATGGTAGAGTAAAAAGGTATCTTAGTTCATCAGTAACTCAAAGTATATAAGTCCTTTATGACTATAGGGCTTTCATTTTACTCTACCATGGCTGGCAATGCTATACACAAAGGAAACAGTTTGTTCCCAGCTTAAGAAGCCTGCAGAGGTCAGTATAGCAACAGCAACAAGACATCTGATCGATGCTGAAGGTGGACCATTAGCCCAAATGCATATTTACCATACTAGCATCTTGAACATTAAAATGAAATTTGTTATAATTAAAATAGGATATCCTTTGAATAATTAATTTGAGTACATTTAAAGAAAACCAACATTTGGAAAATCATTCCACTCAAAAAGTGTAGGGGGCAGAGAAATGAAATGTAAAATTATAGTAATGACTACTTTATGTAAAAATAAATGTCTTTTTCGTATGCTGATGTATTTGAAAAATGTTCTGTTCTTTTGAACTGGAGAGTATATGCTTCATTCTTGGTTCATCAGCTTCGAGCTCTTGTCAATAAAGCTCACTATTAATCTGGGCAAAGCTATGATTTTTTTTTTGACAGTGATACATACGTGACATTTTCATATTTGTAGTCATATTCCATATAATTCAGAATAAAAAGTGCTTCCAATATAGCCATAGGTCTCAAGTACAATTTACAATTTTTGTACCTATATTGAAGATAAGTATTTTAAATTTGAACATGAAAATGAACATAAATATATTCCTTAAGAAAATATTTTACAGTTTGTTTTTATAAAAATGAAGAAAATTGACAGGTTTTAGAAACTGTACTCTGATACCCAGAAGCTGTCTTCCCCATGATGACCTGTCAGTGACCTTTGTCATGACGTTGAAGGACTACACTCTCCAGGGGTGAGAAGTAATTCAACTTCAGTTGTTCCTGTGCACCAGACATGTATAAAACAGAGACTATAAACATATCCTGTAGGCTTATTTTGGCTCCAGTTAAGCTGACACCATCAGACTCATTTAGTTTAGAACTTGCAGACATGGTTTCAGTATCAGCTCTCTGCTGCAATCCAGAAGGCTAGCTAAAAGAAAAGCTAGCTAAAGCCAGCATTGGGCTTTTGCTGGACAGCAGTTATCTGTTGTAAAGTAAGTTTCTCATACTTTTATAACACCTAATGCCATGACACTGTTCCTCTGGTGTTTCTAATGCCGCTATGGATGGACAAAGTCAAAAGCTTTTTCAAAAGATCAGAAAATAGGTAGGTAGATAGAAAGTGGGACGAGACAGATTAAATAGACATTATTTTTTAAAAAAAGAATATCTGTTTACTCTTTTAAATGTAAGCTTTAGTTTTCCCCTAAATGTATTCCAATAGGCACTTGTGCAAATAAGGAATGAGAGATGCACATAAGCAATTAATTTTTACAGTACACAAATAAATGTATACTTATTTTTTCTACTTATACATTTGTTGCAATTTTACCTAAATTTTTTAGAACTTCTCTGAGAGCAACAGCTAATGCAAACATATATCCTTATCCATGGCAGTATAATGGACTATATAATAGCCTACAAATTAGGCAAAGATAAACAATCCTATAATGGATATAAAATAAATTTAATATAGTTAACACTGTTAATATCACATTCTATATCCTATAAAAAATTACTATTGAACTTATATAAACTGGTTACTTATATGTAAGTAGGCCAAAAATACAACCTAAAAAGAAATCTCAAAATGCATATTTAGGATATTATCTTAACATAATGTATAACCAGATAAAATGTCCCTTACAATTAAAAAAAAAATATCTCTCCTAAATAATGCTAAGATCGAGGAGAACGTTAAGTCTGAGATTTTCAATTGTAAAATGACATTGGAACATCATAAAACAAAGCCTGTGGTATCCATCCAAAGCTGTAATCAGACAAAAATAGAGAATGTAAATGCTTACATTTAAAAGCAAGGAAAATATAGAGGAAATAAAGGTTAACTTAAACAATTTGACAAATGAATATAACCAGAGTTGAAGAAAACAGAAAAATATAAAATAGATAACTAAAAATACCGCAATTAAACAAACTGTTTCAAACTGGTTGTTTGAGTAGGCTTTACAAATAGATAAAAAAACAAAGGAAGTGAAAGGGAAGGGGAAAGGGAAATACATACCCAATTGAATGCAGAGTTTAAGAAAATAGTAAGGAGAGATAAGAATGCCTTCTTCAATGAACAATGCAAAGAAATAGAGGAAAACAATAGAATAGGAAAGACTAGAGATCTTATCAAGAAAATTGGAGATATCAAGGGAACATTTCATGCAAAGGTGGGCATAATAAAGAACAGAAAATGTAAGGACCTTATATAAGCAGAAGATATTAAGAAGAGGTGGCAAGAATACCCAGAAATATACAAGAAAGTTCTTAGACCCATATAATCATGATGGTGTGGTCACTCACCTAGAGCTGGACTGGACATCCTGAAATGTGAAGTCAAGTGGGTTTCAAGAAAAATTACTATGAGCAAAGCTAATGGAGGTGATAGAATTCCAGCTGAGCTGTTTAAAATCCTAAGATGATTCTGTTAAAGTGCTGTACTCAATACGTCAGCAAATTTGGAAACCTAAGCAGTAGCCACAGGACTGGAAAATGTTAGTTTTCATTCTAATCCCAAAGAAGAGAAATGCCAAAGAATGTTCAAATTGCTGTACAATTGCTCTCAATTTACATATTAGCAAGGCTATACTGAAAATCCTTTAAACTAGTCTTCAGCAGTACATGAACCGAGAACTTCCAGATGTGCAGGCTGCATTTTGAAGAGGCAGAGGAACCAGAGATCAAATTGCCAACATTCACTGGATCATGGAGAAAGAAAGGGAATTCCAGAAAACACATCTGCTTCTTTGACTATGCTAAAACCTTTGACTGTGTGGATCACCACAAACTGTGGAAAATTCTTAAAAAGTTGGGAGTACCAGACCACCTTACCTTTCTCCTGAGAAAAATATATGGGGGTCAAGAAGCAACAGTTAGAACCAGACATGGAACAACTGACTGGTTCAAAATTGGGAAAGGAGTATGTCAAGGCTGTATATTGTCACCCTGTGTATTTAACTTATATGCAGAGTACCTCATGTGAAATGCTGGCCTGGATGAATCACAAGCTGGGATCAAGATTGTTGGGAGAAATATCAATTACCTCAGATATGCAGGTGATACCACTCTAATGACAGAAAGCAAAGAGCCTCTTGATGAGGGTGAAAGTGGAGATGAAAAAGTTGGTTTAAAACTCAACATTCAACAGATAAAAATCATGGCCTCTGGTCCCATGATTTTATGGAAAATAGAAAGGGAAAAAGCAGAAACTGTGGCAGATTTTATTTTCTTGCACATGGTGACTGCAACTGTGAAATGTAAAGACACTTGCTCCTTGGATGGAAGGCTATGACAAACCTAGACAGTGTATGAAAAAGTAGAGACATCATTTTGCCAAGAAAGGACCATATAGTCAAAGCTATGGTTTTTCCAGTAGTCATGTATGGATGCACAGGTTGGACCATAAAAAAAGGCATAGTGAAGAATTGATGCTTTTGAACTGTGGTGTTGGAGAAGACTCTTGAGAGACCCTTGAACTCCAAGGAGATCAAACCAATCTATCCTAAAGAAAATCGACCCCGAATATTCATTGGAAGGACTGATAATGAAGCTGAAGCTCCAATATTTTAGCCATGTGATGCGAAGAGCTGACTCATTAGAAAAGACCTTGTTGCTGGGATGGGTTGAATGCAAAAAGAAAATGGGGTGGCAGAGGATGAGATGGTTCGTAGCATCACTGACTCAATGAACATGAATTTGAACAAACCCTGGGAGATAGTGAAGGACAGGGGAGCCTGGTGTGCTGCAGTCCATGGTGTTACAAAGAGTGGAACACAACTTATTGACTGAACAACAATTTTCTTTGAAGTTCTATATATATTTATGCATATATATAATAAGTTTCATCAAAAATAATTATTGACTTTATTATGTTTTATATATACAATACAGTTCTTACTAACTGTGTTGCTTTTAGACTCTAAGCTTGTGATGATTTGTTACAGTGACAATAGGAAACTAATACAGCTAATAAAATAAATGAAAAAACTCATAAGAATAATTAAAAATAAGGCTTAATATAAAACAATAGGGCTTCCTAGGTAGCTAAGCTGGTAAAGAATCTGCCTGCAACGCAAGAGATCCTGGTTCAATTCCTGGGTTGAGAAGTTACCCTGGAGGAGGTCATGGCAACACACTCCTGCATTCTCTCCTGGAGAAACCCCATGGACAGAGGAGCCTGGCAGGCTACAGTCCATGGGGTCACAAAGAGTCAGACATGACTGAGCAACTAAGAACAGCACATAAAACAGTATGTATGGCTGTGATTAAATATGTTGGATCACTAAATACAATTTAATGCTAATAGCTCTGAAAATTTAAAATAATTCAAGAATCTCCTGAAATGGTTCCAAAGTCTGGCCAGTGAAGTATATAGAAATAAATGGTACAATGTACTTGCAAATCTAGATACAAAGATTACAAAATAAATTCAGAGAAAACCCAAAAGAATATTTAAAAATAAACCATCATTATATGTATCAACATATTAATCTTCAAATAATTCCATGAGGAAAGCAAGCTAATTATACCCATTTTGTAGTTGAAGAAACCAAAGTTAGTAGGCCCTAAATTATATAGTTAATTAATTTCAGAGCCTATATTGAGACAAATGGCATCTGGTTTCAGTGCTTATCTTGTAACATTTTTATTTCAAGAATATAAGGATGGATAAAAATAAATCAATTTCCTAATCCAGAGATCCTACCCAGGTCTTTCAGATTGCAGGTGGATTCTTTAACATCTGAGACACCAGGAAGCCCAAGAATACTGGAATGGATGGCCTATCCCTTCTCCAAGATATCTTCCTGACCAAGGAATTGAACTGGGGTCTTCTGCATTGTGAGCAGATTATTTTTTAGCTGAGCTACCAGGGAAACCACAAATCAATTTCAACAGCTCATTAAATCAATCAGTAACTCATAAAAAGCAATATTTTGTCATATTTCAAAAAATATCTTGATGAAATGAAGTATCCCTTTATAAAAAAGTTAGCACAAACAAAAAAAAATACTGATAAAATTTATTCCAATAATAATCTGCATTTACTTGATTTTGAAACATTGAATTATATTTTAATTAAAATTAAGAAACAGAACAACGTAAGGATGTCTATTATTGCTATCATTCAAGATGATTTTGAAAGTTCTAGACAATACAATAAAGGAAGAAAAAAATTAGAGATAAAATTATTATTGCTAGAAAACATATTTTTTATTCAAAACATTCAAATTAATTGACTAAAAATTAAAAATATTTTTTATACTTAGCCCTAAAGAATGACATTCATAATCAGTTACAAAATCAATTTGTTTAACATATATTGCTATAAAAGTTTAGTCAATAGAGTTAGCAAATATTCTCATTCACAAAGCAATGAAAATAGGTAATACCTGTAAGTGATTTTGAGGTGAAAATATGTTTCAAAATTGTTGAAAGACCTCTATAAAGATTAGGATAAGAAAAGAGAACTCTTCCTGAATTAGAACCATACTAAATATTCATATGGATTATCCCCCTAAATAATTGATAAATCCAATTAAAATTTTAAAGTAATATTGTATAACTTCTTACTTAAATGCTTTACTCTGGGGTAGATATTAGGTTAAAGAATAGATGTATAAGTATGCTGCTTTTTAAAGACATGTATCTGATTGGTTATGGTTATTATCAGTATTATTGTTGTTTGTAAATGAAACAGGTTTTGAGAGGTCACGTGTACGAGACAGGATTTAATGTCGCCTCAGGCTGTGAATAATTTGAGTCCTCCCACTTTTGTACTTGTAAAGTCCCTGATAGCTCAGTTGGTAAAGAATCCGCTTAGCCAAATTCAGACTTAAATTGAAGAAAGTAGAGAAAACCATTAGACCATCCAGGTATGACCTAAATCAAATCCCTTATGATTAAGGGAAGTGAGAAATAGATTCAAGGGATTAGATAGACAGAGTGCCTGAAGAACTATGGACAGAGGTTCATGACATTGTAAGGAGTCAGGGATCAAGATCAATGGTTGTCTGAGAAGGCCTTACAAATAACTATGAAAGGAAGGGAAGCAAAAGGCAGAGGAGAAAAGGAAAGATATACCCATTTGAATGCAGAATTACAAAGAATAGCAAAGAGAGATAAGAAAGACTTCCTCGGTGATCAATGCAAAGAAATAGAGGAAAAGTATAGAATGGGAAAGAGTCAAGAAAATTAGAGATACCAAGGGAATATTTCATGCAAAGATGGGCACAATAAAGGACAGAAATGGTATGAACCTAACAGCAGCAGAAGATATTAAGAAGAGATGGCAAGAATACACAGAAGAACTACACAACAAAGATCTTCATGACCCAGATAATCTCAATGGTGTGATCACTCACCTAGAGAGAGACATCCTGGAATGCGAAGTCAAGTGGGCCTTAGGAAGTATCAGTTGAAGAACGCTAGTGGAGGTGATGGAATTCCAATTGAGCTATTTCAAATCCTAAAAGATGATGCTGTGAAAGTGCTGTAGTCAATATGCTAACAAATTTGGAAAACTCAGCAGTGACCACAGGACTGGAAAAGGTCAGCTTTCATTCCAATCCCAAAGAAAGGCAATGCCAAAGAATGCTTAAACTGCTGCACAATTGCACTCATCTCACATGCTAGCAAAGTAATGCTCAAAATTCTCCAAGCCAGGCTTCAACAGTACATGAACCATGAACTTCCAGATGTTCAAGCTGGATTTAGAAAAGGCAGAGGAAGCAGAGATCAAATTGCCAAATCCATTGGATCATCAAAAAGGCAAGAGGTTTCCAGAAAAACATCTATGTCTGCTTTATTGGCTATAACAAAGCCTTTGAGTGTGTGGATCACAACAAACTCTGGAAAATTCTTCAAGAGATGGGAATACCAGACCTCCTGACCTGCCTCTTGAGAAATCTGTATGTGGGTCAAGAAGCAACAGTTAGAACTGGACATGGAATAATAGACTGGTTCCCAATGGGGAAAGGAGGACATAAAAACTATACATTATCACCCTGCTTATTTAGCTTATATACAGAGTATATCATGAGAAATGCTGGGCTGGATGAAGCACAAGCTGGAATCAAGATTACCAGGAGAAATATCAATAACCTCAGATATGCTGATGACACCACTCTTATGGCAGAAAGTGAAGAAGAACTAAAAAGCCTCTTGATGAAAGGGAAAGAGGAGTGTGAAAAAGTTTTCAGAAAACTAAGATCAAGGCATCTGGTCCCATCACTTCATGGCAAATAGATGTGAAAAGCATTGGAAATAGTGAGAGATTTATTTTGGGGGACTTCAAAATCACTGCAGATGGTGACTACAGCCATGAAATAAAAGATGCTTGCTTCTTGGAAGGAAAGTTATTATCAACCTAGACAGCATATTAAAAAGCAGAACATTATTTTGCCAATAAAGGTCCATCTAATAAAAACTATGGTTTTTCCAGTAGTTATGTATAGATGTGAGAGTTGGATTATAAAGAAAGCTAAATGCTGAAGAGTTGATGCTTTTGAACTGTAGTGTTGGAGAAGACTCTTGAGAGTCCCTTGGACTGCAAGGAGATCCAGTCAGTCCATCCTAAAGGATGTCAGTCCTGAATATTCATTGGAAGGACTGATGCTGAAGCTGAAACCCCACTACTTTGGCCACCTGATGTGAAGAACTGACTCATTTGAAAATACCCTGATGCTGGGAAAGATTGAAGGTGGGAAGCAACAGGGACGACAGAGGATGAGATGGTTGATGGCATCACTGACTCAATGGATATGAGTTTCAGTGAACTCTGAGAGTTGGTGATGGACAGTGAGGCCTGGTGTACTTCAGTCCATGTGGCTGCAAAGAGTCAGACACGACTGAGCAACTGAACTGAGCTGAACTTTTGTACTTTGTCACATGATTTAAAATCGCTATAAAAAATGTTGGGAAACTTTATCAAATAATTATAAATTCCATGTCTAAGATTAAATATATGAGACTAGTCAAGATAATTTTATAAAAAGATAGCGTATTTAATATTGTACTTGACTTTTAAATGTTAAAGTACAGTGTAAAATTATAGTAATTAATAGGGAGATACCAGCACAAGGAACAGAAGAGAAAACTGTCAAATGCCTGTATCAATGAAAACACTAGTGTATGATAAAAATGGTATTTTAAGTCACTGCAAATTGATTAACTGTTTTTTAAATAGTGCTTGGACAATTATCTTAAACCATAATTACATTCCCAATAACACTCCGTATTTCAGAATATCAAAGTGTAATCCAGGTTGGTTAAAGAACTAAATATAGCATGTGCATGTGTGTGTGCGTTCAGCTGCTCATCTGTGTCTGACTCTTTGTGACCCCCATGGACTGTAGCCCTCCAGGCTCCTCTATCCATGGGATTTTATAGGCAAGAATACTGGATTGGGTGGCCATTCCCTTTCCAGGGGATCTCCCAGACCCAGGGATTGAACCCGCATTTTTGAGTCTCCTGCTTTGACAGGTGGATTCTTTACCACTAACACCAACTGGGAAGCCCTTATGTGGTCTGCAAAAATGTTTTCCCATTGTGTGGGCTATATTTTTATTTTCTTGATGGTGTGTTATAAAGCACAAACATTTTTAATTATGGTGAAACCTAATTCATTAATTTTTTTGATCAGATGTGTTTTTGATGTCATATCCAAGAAAGCCTTTTCAAACTCAAGATCATACAGATTTACTCTTAAGTTTTCTTCTAAGTATTTTAGAGTTTTAAGTGCTTACAGTTAAGTCTACGAGTTAACTTTTATATGTGATATGAATTTAGGGATATAGTTTCACTCTTTTATGTGTGGATTTCCTGCTGCTCAGGACCAATTGTTAAAAGACCGCTCTTTCTTTCCTCATTGAATTTGCTAGATATCCCCTTTTTGTTGTTGTTGTCCTTCAGTGAAAACTGGATGAAGTTTATAAAGTCTGGTTTTAGTTATGTGGTGGCACTGCAAGTGCACTAAGCTTAGTGGTTAATTAATGGTGGGACATGTCTTGAATTAATAAATCTCCCAACTTTTTGCCAAGTGGTTCTTTGTGTGTTTGAAGGCCAGTTCAGTGCTCCAAGGAGCAGTCTGTAACTCTGCCTTAGCCTTCTGTTCCTGCTTGGGGAAAGCCTCAAGGTCTGATAGAGGTAGACAATTAGAGTATTTTCAGTTTTTTCTTGAAGTGTGCACATCTCTGCACATGTGCTTGGCATTCTAGATTGTCAAGAATATGTCAAAGCTAAGCACTACTTATGGAAATATCATTCCCCAGATATTCCTTTTAGATTTTTATTCAACTTCTTATTTAGCACTGACTAGTACTCCACCCTGGGCTACTTCCATGTTAGATAATTGCCACAGATTGCTTTCAATACATGCTCTAGGAATAAGATTTCACACAGGACAAGCTTTGAGTTTGATCACATAAAGGCAAACCCTGAAAATGGAACTTTTCAAGGAGCTTCAAAATTATGGCACGCCACTCCAGTACTCTTGCCTAGAAAATCCCATGGACGGAGCAGCCTGGTAGGCTGCAGTCCGTGGGGTTGCTAAGGGTCGGACACGACTGAGCGACTTCACTTTCACTTTCACACATTGGAGAAGGAAATGGCAACCCACTCCAGTGTTCTTGCCTGGAGAATCCCAGGGAAGGGGGAGCCTGGTGAGCTTCCGTCTGTGGGGTCACACAGAGTCGGACACGACTGAAGTGACTTAGCAGTAGCAGCATCTGGGAATGGGGATTTGGGGAATCTCCAAACCCATCTGTCTTTTCCAGTGCCCACTAGATTACTTATTTTTTATAGCCATCATAGTTCTGAGGCTGTTGGCTCTCAAGCATGCTATGGACCTGGGAGGAGAAAGATAGGAATAGGGAAAATTTAAATGATGTGAAGCTTGCAGTTCTTACTGAGGTTCATTTTTCTCAATAGGTTCTCCTTGGATTGTTGCAAGTTCCTTGGTTCAGTTTCCAAGATTCTGAAAACGACAATTTTGATAATTTTTTCCATTGTTCTCGTCTCTTCTACGGAGGAGCAGATTTTTCACCATTCCCAATGTACTTCTCTTAATTTGCTTCTAATATAAATTATTCTATTCTAAGTTAAAATTGTTTTAAGCTTTATTTAAACAGTGATATTTAGAACACGTTAGAAATTGCATAACTTTCAACTACTTAAACTTGTTAAAATTATCAGAATTTTCTGAAGAAAACTTAAAAATTTCCAGATTGATACATACTTTTATAATTCTTTTGGGGCTAAATCACCAGAACATGTTTGAAGTCTATCTTAATAGGAAATGAGTTTGAAGGACCTGTTTGAAAAGAAATAGAAATTTGTGACAACACAGATGGATATAAAGGGCATTGTGTTACGTGAAATAAGTCAGCAGAGAAAGACAAATAGTGTGTGATATCACTTATATGTGGAATCTTTAAAAAATGTGTAACATAATAAAACAGAAACAGACCATAGATACAGAGAACAAATAAGTGGTTGTCAGAGGGGAGGAGAATGAGGGAATGAAAACAAAAAAAAGGTAACTATGTGAGGTAATGTATGTGTACATCATGTTGTTCACTTATATATAGTTTTTGACAATTGCACCTCAATAAAGCTGAAAAAAGGGGAAAAAAGGAATGCTGCTGCTGCTGCTAAGTCACTTCAGTCGTGTCCGACTCTGTGCGATCCCATAGACGAGAGGACCTTATATATATATTTAACCTTTTATTTATTTTACTTTACAATATTGTATTGGTTTTGCTATACATTGACATGAATCCGCCCTGGGTATACATGTGTTCCCCATCTTGAACCCCCCTCCCACCTCCCTCCCCATCCCATCCCTCTGGGTCATCCCAGTGCACCAGCCCTGAGCACCCTGTATCATGCATCGAACCTGGACTGGCGATTCGATTGATATATGATAATATACATGTTTCAATGCCATTCTTCCAAATCATCCCACCCTCGCCCTCTCCCAGAGTCCAAAAGACTGTTCTATACATCTGTGTCTCTTTTGCTGTCTCGTATACAGGGTTATCGTTATCATCTTTCTAAATTCCATATATATGCGTTAGTATACTGTATTGGTATTTTTCTTTCTGGCTTACTTCACTCTGTATAATAGGCTCCAGTTTCATCCACCTCATTAGAGCTGATTCAAATGTACTCTTTTTAATTGCTGAGTAATACTCCATTGTGTATATGTACCACAGCTTTCTTATCCATTCGTCTGCAGGTGGACATCTAGGTTGTTTCCATGTCCTGGCTACTATAAACAGTGCTGTGATGAACATTGGAGTACATGTGTCTCTTTCAATTCTGGTTTCCTCGGTGTGTATGCCCAGGAGTGGGATTGCTGGGTCATATGGCAGTTCTATTTCCAGCTTTTCAAGGAATCTCCACACTGTTCTCCATAGTGTCTGTACTAGTTTGCATTCCCACCAACAGTGTAAGAGGGTTCCCTTTTCTCCACACTCTCTCCAGCATTTATTGTTTGTAGACTTTTGGATAACAGCCATTCTGACTGGCGTGAAATGGTACTTCATTGTGGTTTTGATTTGCATTTCTCTAATGATGAGTGATACTGAGCATCTTTTCATGTTTTTATAAGCCATCTGTATGTCTTCTTTGGAGAAATGTCTGTTTAGTTCTTTGGCCCATTTTTTGATTGGGTCAGAAGCTTTTATTTTAATTAGGTCCCATTTGTTTATTTTTGCTTTTATTTCCAATATTCTGGAAGGTGGGTCATGGAGGATCCTGCTGTGATTTATGTCGGAGAGTGTTTTGCCTATGTTCTCCTCTAGGAGTTTTATAGTTTCTGGTCTTACATTTAGCTCTCTAATCCATTTTGAGTTTATCTTGGTGTATGGTGTTAGGAAGTGTTCTAATTTCATTCTTTTACAAGTGGTTGACCAGTTTTCCCACTACCACTTGTTAAAGAGATTGTCATTTCTCCATTGAATATTCTTGCTTCCTTTGTCAAAGATAAGGTGTCCATAGGTGCGTGGATTTATCTCTGGGCTTTCTATTTTGTTCAATTGATCTATCTGTCTTTATGCCAGTACCATACTGTCTTGATGACTTGGCTTTGTAGTAGAGCCTGAAGTCCGGCCAGTTGATTCCCCCAGTTCCATTCTTCTTTCTCAAGATTGCTTTGGCTATTCAAAGTTTTTTGTATTTACATACAAATTGTGAAATTATTTGTTTTATCTCTGTGAAAAATACCGTTGGTAGCTTGATAGGGATTGCATTGAACCTATAAATTACTTTGGGTAATATACACATTTTCACAATATTTATTCTTCCAATCCACAAACATGAGTGGAACAGCAAAACACAAAATTCTTTTAACTTCTCTATTTAAGAATATGACAATGTAAAAGGGAATATATATATGACATGAGACAAGATAGAAAAAAAATGTGAAGAAAGCAAAGAAGAAAATGAGGAGGAGAGTGGTGCCATGGTTGGAGATTAGTGCTTGTTGAATGGGGCAAGTGGGCAATTTCTTATGGCAGATGGTTAAATATCTTAAAAGAGATTTATAAAAATGAAATTTAAGTATGTTTTATGTGAATAACCAAGCTCTCAAGTCATTACCAAAACATTATGTATGAAAACAGATGAAATGACAACAGAAAAAGAAAAAGTGAGAGCCGGCATGGATTCTCTTTAGGTATCCTCTGGAGGGAGTTTTCAACTCTATTCCTGCTGTAGCACTGTCTTCCAGTCTAACCATAAAACTGGAACACCACATCAGATGTACAGCATGTACCCTATTTGGGCAGAAGGTGATGTTTCTGTAGTGTATTTTGGAACCCCATCAATAGAACTTTTCACTGAGGATTCCAAAGAATGGCAACTGGAAACCTGAAAGCAATTTTGATAAATTTGAAGAACTTCAGTGTTAATTTAGCATGGAATCCCATGATCTGGATGCTACTTCCTCAGAAAGTTTGGCATAGAATGTGTGTAGTATTATCCTTGTGGTTGGAAACTTCTCCTCAACAAAGCGATACGCATAGATGAAAGAAATGCTTTGATGAACTTTCTGAGAAGGATTCAATTTCATCTTTGTTTATGACTGCGGGCCCAGAATCATATAAACAAAAACTGCACAACTTAGCTAATGTTCCAAGATTGAAATGAGTCCCCTTGGTTCTCACTGAATCCCAGAAGATGCACTGAATTCAGGCAGCACTGTGCCTTTACACTGCTGAAGCGTGCTTTCAGTGTGTCCAGCAAAATGATTCTGGAACACCAGAAGAACCACAGAGAGTTGGAAAACACTTTTGGAATAGTAGTTGAGAACCCTTAATGATTCCTCTCTAAAGTCCTTAGCTGTGGAAAATCCATTTTCTGATCCTTCCTGTCAAAAAAACTATTGCATAATGCATCTGTACCTGTATTTGGTGGAATAATTTTCTCTCTGTCATTAAGATATAAAACAACCAAATTTTAACACAGATATTTTTTTGTAGCTATGCTACTTAAAATTTTTTCACTATCATTTCAGTCAGTTTGACTTCCCAGTGAGTGATTTACAGCACACAAATACTTCACTCTACCTCAGAGTGAAATTAAATTGACTAGCCACATACCACTCACTAGCTTTAAACTGGGAATTCTTGTTGACAATAAAAGATTATAAAATATCTTGCTTGTTTGTGTATGGTAAATAATTTCTGATGTAATCATTTTTATGCATTGTCCCCCTTGAGGCTCTGAAATATCTACTGTTATCTCTCCACGCAATCTACATTAGGACACAAGCACACTCATTCTCTTGCTTATCTAATATTTTACTCATCCTGTTTCTTTAGTTTAAATGCCCTTCCTTAAATTTTAAGTCTCATCCCTTAAATCTAGGCTCTACTGTTCATTCTTTCATAAATTCTTTTCCCATTTTCTTTGTATTTTTCTCAAAATATTGCCCGAACCCATTTGAATTAATTTACTTCAACGTGGTATGTGTCATTAAGTCTGTTGGAGGCAGTCTCCCCCCTGCTAATGCAAAACTCCTTATAAACAGAGATTCTCTCTCATTTATCTACATTTCTCTACAACTAGCTTCTAAATATTTGGGTATTTGCTTAGAAAAAAGAGCCCCAAATTTAGACTTACCTAGAAAACCAGTGGAGTACCCAGTTACTCTGCATTTTGTATTAGGATTTTATGGAGAAAAATCTTAAGAAAAATCAGACAGTGTAAAACACTACACTCAGGCCTATGCAGTACTGAACTTATATTTTATATGGAGAATCTAACTATCAGTAAATTTGCTACAGTCTTTGAGTAGTAAAGACTTCAACAATGTGCACAAAGGTTTTGACTAACTGAACTGAAATGACAGGTTACTTTAATTGAGCAAGTTAGATATCATTTTGAGTTAAACTCTTATTTAGTGTCTTGAAAGCCATTAACAAAGGGAATTGACTGAACTTTTCAACTTTTCATTATTTATTTAGACACTGTATAGACATGGCTGAAGGAAATTTCGCCAAAAATACCTCAAAGAATTTTTTTCTTCAACTGCATAAGATCATGAGAAAATAAAATCCCTCTCTTCTCAAATGACACTTTAAAGTTATAAGAGTACAGTGTAGGGAAATCAGTTCAGCCATGGATTATCAAAACAACAGAAATATAAAACAGGTACCAATTTATAGTATTTGTTGAAATAAATTGACTCTGATTCAAACTGTCAGCTAGGTTCTTTGACACTGAAAATAAAATATCAAACATACTAATGTAGAAACTTAGCAGTGAAAAGCATGACCCTCCCTTTTATGATATTATCTTACTCTGAATTGAATTGATTGATAAATAAAGTTCAATTTGGCTCTTTCAGCATGAATTCAGACCTGAGTCAAAGGGTTTTTAAAGTTTACACACACCGTTTCTGCTCATATTTTTATCCTTTATAGAAACCATTTTGCATTTATACCTAATTGGTTCTATTGAACTCCATGATCTTTCTATCACTCTGTTCCTTTAGAAGAAAATAGTTTTTCTGACATAATCTAGGTCTTGGTTGAGAGGAGTGCATCTCCTTTTGTTTGTTGTCAGAAAGTCTCATTTGTGTGACTAGTTTAGTACCAATATTAAAAATTTAGCAAATGGACCGAAGGAGCTCAGGTGCAACAAGTTAAAAATTTAAAAAAATAGATATTAAGAGTGTATGCAAGATAGAGTAATGTACCAAGGTAGGGTTGTGTTCTCGATGACTGCCATCAGAAAGGGCCCATCCATTGAATGTTTCTTATTATATCTCGGCATAAACTGTGTTGAAACACTTTCAGCTGAAGTGTCCTGCAGTCCTCTGGGTTCTAAGCTGTCCTGTGGATAGAAATCCGTTTCCTGTTTCCCATATCCCCTATCACCTCACCCATATATCAGGGTTTGGTTTGAAAGAATGAAGCAGAGACCTTACAAATGCTTAAAAACCAGAAATTCTGTCAAGGGGAAAAGAAATAGAAAAGAGAAAAAAGAGAATAAATCCCCAAATCCCTGCACATGCAAAAGCTTTCTTATTTTTTTCCCCACTTCTAAAGGAGATGAGTCAAATAAGAGCCCATTCAAAACCACATGAGTAAAAATGAAGTTGTGTGTTTTTCACATCCTTCAGAACAGGCTAAGGGATGAAAATGAGGGCGAGTTCCCTATAGTCAAACATGCCCAGAAGTAGCAAACTTTGACTTAGCCACGAGCCAAATAAGCTGCTCCTGAATAATCAGGTCTTGGTTTAAATCCATAGAGATGCCCTTTTCATGTATGTGAGGTGGACTTTTGATTTCATCTCTGGGACAAAGTTTGAAGTTATTTTGTGACTCTAGCATAGAAAATGAAGGAAACCCTTGTAACAGACGGCTCATGTAGGCTTATTATGAGTGTGTGTTTAACTCCCTCATGTGAATTATATTTTGAATCATTACCACTCAAGAGTCACAGGGTTTCATCTACTTAAGCTCAAGATACCTGTGTGGAAAAGCATTCTAAACTCAACTTGCCGGGCAAATACCACTTTAATACTTGAGTACTTAAATACAAATATTGCATCAGAAATTAGATCTCCTCTTTCTCTTGACTTCTATCACATTAAATTAACGGACACTATAGCAGATCTACATTACACATCAAAAGAATAACTTTTTAGAATTCATAACAGACAAAAAGAGCCAAAATTCAGTTTTTATGTCTTTTTACAATGGAAAAAGTTTCCTGTGGCAGAGGAATAAGATGAACTCTCATCCTAGCATATAAAATGGATCTGAAGTAGCAAAAGCATAGATGCCCAGTGAACACTGGAAGTATTAATGACAGCAGGACACATGTCTAATTTATCCCTTTCTTTTCCTGAACTTACTATATGTGACTGATATACTTACCTCAAGATGGATAGTTCTTCACGGATAATTTCATCCAAAATGCCTACCATTACAAATGGATTTCAAGCCTTTAAACTTTCTACTGTCCCCTGAATTTGAAATCTTTTCAGTCCTACTTTTGTCAGAGTAATATATTTTTCTGGGTGTGTCTGGAAAGAAATTTTCTATAAAATTTGTTTTAGACGCCGTGTTGTCAAGCATTAAGTTTCAGAAATTAAAGGACTCAAAAAATTGTTTTAATCTCCTTTTGCTCTGCAATACAGTTCTGAAAGGGAAATACCAATATACGAGGTCAACTAAGCTATGAAAATTTTGAAAGTACCAAATCCCAAAATGCATGTTCATAGTGAAAACCTGAATGACCAAACCAGGACTGTTTTTTTTTTTTTTTTTCCTAGCCCAGACAAGCTCCCACAATGAAACTTCGAAAGCTATTAAAAAATAATTTGTTATGGAAGGAGAATGGCTTTATTATCCTGTAGACTTTTATTTTTAATAATATTTGTATACATTTGGCCATATGAGCATATGAATTTAATCACTTGTTAATAAGATTTGAAAGAAAGAAATACAGTGTTAGTCCTTCAGTCATGTCCGTCTCTTTGGGACACCATAGACTGTCACCCACCAGGCTCCTTTGTCCATAGAATTCTCCAAAGATACTGGAGTTGGTTGCCATTTCCTTCTCTGGGGATCAAACCCAGGTATTCCTGCACTGGAAGCAGATTCTTTACTGTCTTAGTCACCAGGGAAACCCTATTAAGAGCGGAGTTTGTCTAATTTGGAACAAATATAAATGTAGCAATAGTATTAATAAGGGGAGTTTACTGTGCAAAGTATATTTTGCAAAATATACAGATAACTGTTAAAAATCATTAGAGAATTAATGAATTCCAACCCCAGATGTACATGGGACGGTCTTTTATGTGAATGTGTAATGCCCTTAATTTAATAGCCTAACCTCAGCAATGGAAATAACAGTGCTTATTCTACAGGAATGTATGGAAGCCTAGTCACAGAGGCAATAATCAAAATTTTGGGAAGGATAAAATAATTGATCAACACTAATTTTGTATCTTTAGTGTCAGGAATTTTGCTTCTGAAAAAAATAGTTCCCAGCTTTCAGAATAGAATTCCTTGGTTAATAATTTCTTACATATATATATATATATATATATATATATATATGTATACATTGTATATGTTAAAAAAATGTATATACCATTAGCAAACTTTGACTTAGCCACGAGCCAAATAAGCTGCTCCTGAATAATCAGGTCTTGATTATTCAGGAATACATTCTAAATGGTCTTATCTTTCCAACTCTGTTCCTTTGTGTCAGAAACTAGGAATATCCTGTTAGGCATGTCACTATTGGTTCTAGAAGAAATAATGTCCTTATTCACTACAGGAAGACCCCCTCTGTGGTAACATGCTAGTCTTAACCACTGACCAGTACAAGAAATGCAACCGTCTGTCTAGGGACATACCTTCTATCCAAGCGTGCATAAGATCAAACAACAATAACCAACAAAAGATCAATGTAATAATGACCCAAGCTATATTTCTATTGCAGAATCATTTTTTGTAACTTTGAAAGCACAATTATGCTTTTTGGTTAAAATTATGCAGTCCTTTAAATAACTCTGAGTAAATGAATTATGTGCCATTAAGAGATTTCTTGAAAGATTTTATTAGCTATGAAATAAAATAGCTTTAAGTTTTAGAATGTTCTACTCAGTTGGAGACTCATGTCTTTGTGATATTCTGGTGACAATTTCTATTCTAAGTGTCAAAAACAACTCTGCTATCTGGAACAAGTCATGTAGTATTCTCTCCTTTTAATATTCTAATCGTGAGGTGTGAAGTGAAATGGTTGCACAGTGTAATGGTGGTAAAGAAGTGGAGTGTCAATGAGACGGGGAAGGTGACAGACTCAGAATAGGTCCCTGAGGTGCTCTCCAAGTTCACTGGATAAAGATTCCCCTGGGAAAATTTTCTCATTAGTTCTCAGACACAGTTCAGTAATTCAATAGCACCAGGTTACCATTAGTCACAAGATCAAAATATGTTACTTTCCATGCTTTAGTTCCTTTATTTGTATATGTCATTTTCAGACTGAAAATTATGAGCCCCACTTTCGTGCAAAGACAGTCAGTGAGTTGTTTACATACTGAAGTATGATAACATGACAAGCAGATTCTATAGAGTTTTCTTTTAATTGTTGATGTATGAAGCGATTCAAAAGGAAATAGACATTTTAAATGATTCTAATGATACTTCGCTAAAACAACTGTCAATTTCTTTATACCAGAATTACTGAACATGCACACATACACACACACATGTATGCACATACATTTTCATAAGAAAACCAGGAAGCATTCAGACAGTTGTTAAAGATCACATCATCAAAAACTTCTGTTGTCCTTATTTATGCTACTTATAATATAAACTTATTGCTGCTTAAACCAGTTACTATCTACTGACTATATTGTTTCATAAATTGTTAATGTTCTTTATAAAATCAGAAAAAGTCAAATGATTTACTGCACATGTGAATATGGTATGTCCACATTTTATACTGCAACAGGAAGCTCAAAGACTGTGACCTTTAGTTAATTTTCTGTATAATTACTGAGAAAGATGTTAAAGCACAGGTGATAACTCTACATGTTTTTTTTCCAGTCATAAATGATATGTACCTTTTGCTGTGTTTTGAAGTTTAACTGCATGCCCAGTCCACAATTGAAGGCGTAATGGGTTAGGGGCTTGTCTACCTCATTACTCGCTAGGTCAGAAAGAAAGGAGTATGCACCCACACACCCCTACTAATCATTTAAATCCTCCTTGTTATATTAGGGAATCAATAATGAAATTCGTGAAAATGAAAATCAGATGCTATGCTAACAGATTGTTGTAGATCTTTGTATTTCATAAGATAACTCAATATTTTACTAAACGGATTTTGCAGTGATGATCATTCTTATGTTTGAAAGATAACTAGTGTATGGTGTTACAGAAAATTACTCAGTTTACTTTATAATACATTCCAGAGGAAATATAATTTAAATACATCTACCTAAACATCATGACAGAGTAGAAGAGGAAGTTAACCTTTGGTGAATGCACTGTATGTTTCTTACAGAAATAAAATGTGGTAAGTAAACTGTAAGAGGAAGTTATCAATTAGAAATAATTATGAGACACAGAGGAAAGACTAGACTTTTCCAAAGAACTGGTGGAAAAAAAACCCTTCCTAATTGAAACACATGCCTATCAAAACAGTAATGATCAGAATTCCAAGCAAACCATCAAATACTTCTGTTTATATGCTACCCATAGAGTTATTGTTGAATTATAAATTGTAAATATGTATAAGTGACTCATTTTAAAGAAGTTGTCAGCTGCAGATACAGTTCTTCACCTTCTGTCATCCCAACTATCAAGGGGGCTGACTCAATCACTTTCTTGTCAGTCTACCTTTCTTGCCTAGAATACTCAATTCCCAAAACACAACAAAGTATAAATGAAGGGAAAGTACTAATGACGCATAATTGCCAAGTGATATTAAGTTTTTAAAGCTCCTTTGCTGATTAAATTTTAAATGAGCAAAATCCTGAAATTAATTTGCCAAGGCAGTAATATTTGTGTTTTTAGTAGGTGTCCACTGAAAGGAAATATGTAAATATTGTCTTTTGGTCTATCTTTCCTATGGTAGGAGTCATATCAGCTTTTGAGACCCAAATATATGTAGTTTAGTTCATGTATATGATCTGTACTCATTAAAAACTAAACTAATGAAAAAACCCTACATTCTAATTAAAGGAAAAGTGACTGTAAATGATAAGATTTGGATGCTCTCCTGTATTACTTAGAAGTTTAAAGTGGTATTTTAAATCTTTAGAATCAGGTTAATGTCATTTTTCAACAATTGAATCAAAATCTTTATATTTAGCAAATAATACAGAGTAGTTCTCAAATTTTATAATTTCATGCCATTTTCCCTTTAAATTACCTTAAAAATGCCACTGTGATGACAAAAGTTGTCTTCTCTAATGACTTGATACAATCTAAACGTGCAATTTCTTTTCCATTTTTGACTTGTGTTGGTTTATTTTGTTTCTGCTGACATTGTATTTTGTGGTATGTTTTCATAACTGAGAAAAATCTTTTCTAAGCAAGAGAGATGGATGGTTCCTGAAATCACAGCTTATGGGTTCAAATTTTTAGAAAAAAGTAAAAAATTTCCCATGCTGTTTATTTATTTAGTCATTATTTTAGAAAAATCAAGCTTTTACTTAAAATTTTTGCTGTGGAGAATTGCTTATATCTATCTATGTATAATTTAGTATACACAGAAATCAATAGTGGAAACTCAGCAAAACAGTTGATCAGATAGTCTTATTGAAAGGAGGCCCTAAAATATGAAATTAGTGGTTTTCTCAGATTATGGTATAAGTAAGCTAATGGCAGTGTGTTACCCTTTCTGTAAGTTTCTGTTTCATTTTTAACATTTCCTATGTGAAATAGTTTTTAAGAATCTTTGAAATTTGTGATGTCTTTATTATCGTTGTAGTGCTGTGTCTTATACGTGCTTTCACTGACACGAGTAAATAGACTCTATATCCACATGCAAACAAATGCAAGTCAGGGGCTGCTCAACAGATGTGCTCTTGTGTAGGAATCATATCACTTTTTCTGAAATACTGAAGGCACGACTTTCAAGTAGTTTTAAATTTCAAATCAGCTTAGTCCATATTTAATCTGGACATGTTGGTTTAACACCAAGCCACACCAGACCTTTTAAAAGTTCAGTGGCTGTGATATAAAATTCTTCACTGTGTTGCACCAATAAATTGAAAAGTGCAATATAATTCTCCACTATTACAGGAACTCATGAAATGAAATAAAGACTTTGATACAGGTCCTCACTCAGGTGCACACTATTCACAGTTATATTGAAAGTGTATGTTCACAAAATTCATAAAAACTCACATAGAAGATGCGTAGTTTATGGAAGTAAGTAGTAAAAAAGAAAATCAACTCCACTATTTTTTTTTCCTGTTGGTCACTTTACATGCCAGTAGATTAAAAGACTCTGAGTTCTTTTTCTTCAAGGACCCCTTTGTAACTGAGTTATTTAGTTTAAAAAAAAAAAATTTTTTTTAAACTAAGCAGCCAAAAGAAAGAGGCACTTGACACCTCCACAAGTATCTCAGTTCTTTTCATATTGTCAATAGCTCCACTGATAGCACTGTTCTTTTGACAGCTAAAAGCAGATTGTGGGGGTTAAGTATGGGAGCAATTCAAATGTCCATAGTAAACTGCAGGGGGGCAGAGAGAGCTCAGAGAGCAGCAGCTTTAAAGTAATTGACTAATACAGTAAGGATATTAAAGTCATTTAGTGCCAAAAGGGAACACACTGATCCCTGACCCTCAGCCACTTTGGAGTAATCTAGTATTCAATCCAGCGTGTAATGACTGCCAGGCCTGTCAATCCTCCAGGCTCTCCAGTCAAATGCCTGTGGCTACTATTGGCTTATGGTAAAAGGACAGAAATGCAAGGAAATGCCTCTCAATCAGCCTATGATGTGATAATGTTATTGCTCCAATGTATTCTATATTGTCCCTGCATAGTTTAATCTGTTGAGACCCATGTCAAAAATTGCCCTTGTTCCCCAGAGGTCTTTAGTCAACCTTTTAGTAATACAAGTGGATTTGAAAGGGAAGGGGGTAACTTACTTGATGAATTGTTTCCAGCTAATATATACATACATATACATACATATATATATATATATATATACACACACATATATATGTGAGATAAGAGGTCAACTGTGTCTTAAATGCTATCCATGCAAGGTAAATTAGGAATGTGGTAGTAATCTGATTTGTGAACCCTGTTTTTACTCCAATGGGCAAAATGTTTTACAATAAAAAATATTGACACAGAAGTGTATTTACATGATGGCTAATTCATATTCAGTGCATGTGCCAAAAGGAGTTTTAAGAGGAGATTTCAGAAAAAAGATTTATTTGTGTCTGCCATTTTGAGCACATAAAAGTTGGCCAACTTTTGGGAAGCTTGCATTTTAAATGAGGTATTTTGCATTTGGAAAATAAAATTATTGCTACAGGCTGCAACTGGAAAAAAAACAAACTAAGAGAGAGTGCAGGAAATTGCCATTTTTTGTTATTTTGATTTTGCTGTAATTCAGGCAATAGAAATTGACCCATATAAAGACTCTAAAATTGAAAAATCAAAATGGGATAATAATTATTCAAATTCTATTTTATTATCTTACAAAGAATCTTTGTATTTCTTAGTCATACCTTCATTTATTTTTCTAAAACCTACTAATAGTGTAGAATCTTTGAAAAGGGAAAGCTCCAGTGATAAGAATACTCTATTATTTTTAGAGACCATTAAGGTTACATGGGGGAGGCATTTTACCTATTTCTGTTCCATAGGAATCTGTGCGGTTCATCACAGGAAAGGTGCTATACAAAATTAGAAACTTAGATGAATATCTATTTGCTTATAAGCCTGAAATAACTTTGGTGTCAAAAACAAATGGCATCAACTTTGCCCCCTCCATCAACCTGTCCTCTTGCCATTCAGTACTGTAATTAATCAATGTTTGGTTGTAGTCTAAAAACCATTCTGCATGTGTTCCTCACTTTTCCCACTTGAGGTATTCTGAATTTGTGTGCAATATTTTGCAGAATATGAGATAAAATCTTACTTTTGTGTTCAGTGATTTCCCAGACCTCAGGGGTGTAATGATTGCAGGAGGAATCCCATCGGGCAGTTTTTCATTAGTTTCTATGACAAGCTGTTCACCACAGGCTATTGTTTTCATGGAAAGTTCAAATACAGTAGGATGGGATAAGGTGTGCTATTAACACATAATGGTATGATTATTACCTATCATATATATATGACCTTTGTCACCTAAAACATTGATACTCTTCATTATGATGTACCATCCTAGTAAAAGAGGAATATTTGGACAGCTTTAGAGTACTTTTGTTAGTTGTCTAATTATATTATATATGTTTAAAGTTTTCAGAGCTTTCCTGAGAGGTAGGTCAAAAATCACAGGTCTTTAAAGGACCTTGACATTAATTTGTCTATTCCTTCTACATCCTGGCATCAAGTAGTTAAGCTATTTCAGGTGAGGGTATATTTTATACAAAATTCTAAATTTCATCATCACATGTATCTGCAAAAAGCAATATGCCTCTAAAGTAATAACTTGACTCTACAAGCACACAAAAATATCAGTCTTTATAGCTACCTATTGTATTACAAATTTCTTCAATGAGTTGAAACTTATTTCTTCTCACATCTCCTTACACAAATCGGTAGTCCCGTTTTATTTATTTTTTGTTTGTACAACCTCATGTTCCCAGTGACAGTTGTTAAATACATATTTAGTTTTCTCTAGAATGAATGTGAGTAATCATCATTGGTTTGGGTTAATTGAGTAGATTCTCCTTTAGCTTCAGCAGAATTAAGGGCACATATCTTCATTTCTCACAGTCAATATGTGGTTGAAAAAATTTCATTCCTTCAGCAAATATGGAATTTCAGCTCTGCACATGGCATTATGCCAAGTTCTATAACGGGTATAAAGAAGAATAAGATATGATCCCTAATTTCAAAAAGCTTACAGACCAATATAGGAAGTGAAACACTAGACAAGTGACTATAGCTAACCGTTGAAACAGGAAAAGGTAGCTAAAATTAATTAAGTACATAGAAGTAGCCAGTCTGTATAACTCCAATTAATGGACACAGGATTACTTTCAATTGTTAGGCTGACCTTCCTGAGGTTTAGGAAAGTCACCTTGTTATAAAGTCAGTGACTGCATTTGAAACAGGTTCTTTCTGGCTCCCAGATGGCGCAGTGGTAAAGAACTGGCCTGCAAATGCAGGAGATGAAGGAGATGAAGTTTCAATCCTTGGGTCAGGAAGATCCCCTGGAGTAGGATATGGCAACATACTCCAGTATGCTTGCCTGGAAAATCCCATGGACAGAGGAGCCTGACAGGTTACAGTCTATGGGGTTGCAAAGAGTCAGACAAGAATGTATATACATGTCCCCATCTTTTTGGCTCTGGGGGCCGCTCTCTCCTAGCAAAACCGCCTCATTTCCATAACAGGGGCCATCATGGCCTAATTCCCCCATGTGAGGAAAGTCACCTTATTCTTTTCCAAATTGAAATTCTATATTTAATTTTAGGTAAAAGTGAAACTCCAGAGGTAATCATGCCATGCAGTGTAATCAAAGCAGTCTTTATGTAGGCTCATCTCTTATTAAATTGATCTCTAAGGCCATGAGATAAAAAAACTTATCTCTTATGGTAATCTGAATATAGTAGAAGTTTAAAACATCACTTCAGTTCAGTGGCTCAGTCATGTCCGACTCTTTGCGACCCCATGAATGACAGCATGCCAGGCCTCCCTGTCCATCACCAATTCCCGGAGTCTACTCAAACTCATGTCCATCGAGTCGGTGATGCCATCCAGCCATCTCATTCTCTGTCGTCCCCTTCTCCTCCTGCCCACAATCCCTCCCAGCATCATGGTCTTTTCCAATGAGTCAACTCGTCGCATGAGGTGGCCAAAGTATTGGAGTTTCAGCTTTAACATCAGTCCTTCCAATGAACACCCAGGACTGATCTCCTTTAGGATGGACTGGTTGGATCTCCTTGCAGTCCAAGGGACTCTCAAGAGTCTTCTCCAACACCACAGTTCAAAAGCATCAAATCTTTGGTGCTCAGCTTTCTTCACAGTCCAACTCTCACATCCATACATGACCACTGGAAAAACCATAGCCTTGACTAGATGGACCTTGGTTGGCAAAGTAATGTCTCTGCTTTTTAATATGCTATCTAGGTTGGTCATAGCTTTCCTTCCAAGGAGTAAGCATCTTTTAACTTCATGGCTGCAATCAGCATCCGCAGTGATTTTGGAGCCGAAAAAAATAAAGCCTGACACTGTTTCCACTATTTCCCCATCTATTTCCCATGAAGTGATGGGACCAACTAGTTAAATGGGTACACAGAACATCTATTTTCTTCTCAGGCCTAGACTTTTCTTTAGGAATTAATATCTAGAACATCTCCCAGAGAATGAAGATAATCCCCCCAAGGTACAAAGTTGTGAAAAGGCATAAGCTTATTAGCCATCAAAATGTTTAGTCTATTTATATTTATCAGGTTTTCCCCCAAACTTATTATAAGGAAAAATAAATGTCAAAAAATTTATTTTAAAACATAATCTCTCCCATCTGGCAGACAGATTGTAGACATTAGTATGTATAATTCAGTGTGGTATATTGATTTTGTTTCTTGCGATCCAAGTGGACCCTGGCAATCTCTAGGTGTGTGTGTGTGCATGCTCAGTCACTAAATCATGTCCAACTCTTTGTGACCTGATATTTTTATCAGAAATTTTTCCATACTTTTTACTAATGTATGAGGAAAAGAGGGCTTCCCTGGTGGCTCAGACAGTAAAGAATCCTCCTACAATGCAAGAAACCTGGGTTTGATTCCTGGGTCTGGAAGATTCCCTGGAGAAAGGAATGGCAACGCACTCCAGTATTTTTGCCTGGAGAATCCCATGGACAGAGAAGCCTGGATGGGGTCACAAAGTGTTGGACATGACTAAGTGACTAAGCACATACACACGTGAGGATAAGAAGGAAGAAAATTTGAGTGTATGAAAAGTAAATATTATTTTGTGTGACTTTTATAATTCCATATTTAATGGCAGAATTGTACCAACAGGTTAAAATCAGTGGATGATTGATCTGCTAACCAGTTATATCTACATCTTCATTTCTATTCTAAGCTGCTATTATTATTAAGGGCCATTATGATAACCTACAGAGGTTTTTTTGAGCATTAAAAATTTGAATAATTTCTTTATTCTTTCTCTTTAACCTGCTGTTTCTTATTTTTTAAACTTTTTATTATAAAGTATAACATTCAGATTATTTGCACAACACATAAATATATAGCTCAAAGAGTGATCACAAATGAGTATCTGAATAGTCACTGGGCAAGCCAAGAAATACAAAATTGACAGCAATCCAACAACATTCTCTGGACCTTTGACAATTGCTGCTGCTGCTAAGTCACTTCAGTCGTGTCCAACTCTGTGCGACCCCATAGACAGAAGCCCACCAGGCTCCCCCATCCCTGGGACTCTCCAGGCTGCCATTTCCTTCTCCAAATGTGTGAAAGTGAAAAGTGAAAGTGAAGTCGCTCCTTTCATCTTTTTTCCTCTTTACCAAAGATAACCACTATTCTGACTTCTGACTTTAAGGTTAAACTTTGTTTCATCTTTATATACACGGAATTACTTTTGTATCTAGCTTCTTTCACTTAATATTATATTGGATAAAATCGTCTTTGTAGTTGTATACATCAGTAGTTGAGTCATTTTTGTTGTTGTACAGTATCCATTTTATGAATACCACTTGAAAAATTTGTCTGTTTCGCAGCAGATGAACCTTTGTGTTTCCAGTTTGGGAATATTATGGATAATGCTGTTTTAAACACAGTGCTTGTATGCAAGTTTTCGGTTTTGTGTATAATTAGGAGTTAAATTGCTAGGTCATAAATTAGTCATATGTTCAAACTGAGAAAATGATGCCAGTTGCTCAAACTGGTTGTACCAGTGTATTTCTTCACCAAGAATATAAGAGAGTTCCTGCTGTTTTATATCTTTAGTGGAGATTTGTGTTATTAAAGGGCTTCCGTGTAAAGCTAGTGGAGATGATGGAATTCCAGTTGAGCTATTTCAAATCTTAAAAGATGATGCTGTGAAAGTGCTGCACTCAATATGCCAGGAAATTTGGAAAATTCCAGCAGTGGCCACAGGACTGGAAAAGGTCAGTCTTCATTCCAATCCCAAAGAAAGGGAATGCCAAAGAATGCTCAAACTACCGCACAATTGCACTCATCTCACATGCTAGTAAAGTCATGCTCAAAATTCTCCAAGCCAGGCTTCAGCAGTATGTGAGCTGTGAACTCCCAGATGTTCAAGCAGGTTTTAGAAAAGGCAGAGGCACCAGAGATCAAATTGCCAACATCCGCTGGATCATGGAGAAAGCAAGAGAGTTCCAGAAAAACATCTATTTCTGCTTCATTGACTATGCCAAAGCCTTTGACTGTGTGGATCACAATAAACTGTGGAACATTCTGAAAGAGATGGGAATCCCAGACCACCTGACCTGCCTCTTGAGAAACCTGTATGCAGGTCAGGAAGCAACAGTCAGAACTGTACATGGAACAACAGACTGGTTCCAAATAGGAAAAGGAGTACGTCAAGGCTGTATATTGTCACCTTGCTTATTTAACTTATATGCAGAGTACATCACGAGGAACCCTGGGCTGGAAGAAGCACAAGCTGGAATCAAGATTGCTGGGAGAAATATCAATAACCTCAGATATGCAGATGACACTACCCTTATGGCAGAGAGTGAAGAGGAACTCAAAAGCCTCTTGATGAAAGTGAAAGAGGAGAGTGAAAAGGTTGGCTTGAAGCTCAACATTCAGAAAACAAAGATCATTGCATCTGGTACCATCACTTCATGGGAAATAGATGGAAAAACAGTGGAAACAGTGTCAGACTTTATTTTTTGGGGCTCCAAAATTACTGCAGATGCTTATGGCAGCCATGAAATTAAAAGACGCTTACTCCTTGGAAGGAAAGTTATGACCAACCTTGATAGTATATTAAAAAGCAGAGACATTACTTTGCCAACCAAGGTCCGTCTAGTCAAGGCTATGGTTTTTCCAGTGGTCATGTATGGATGTGAGAGTTGGACTGTGAAGAAAGCTGATCGCTGAAGAATTGATGCTTTTGAACTGTGGTGTTGGAGAAGACTCTTGAGAGTCCCTTGGACTGCAAGGAGATCCAACCAGTCCATTCTAAAGGAGATCAATCCTGGGTGTTCATTGGAAGCACTGATGCTGAAGCTGAAACTGCAATACTTTGGCCATCTCATGCGACGAGTTGACTCACTGGAAAAAACTCTGATGCTGGAAAAGGTTGGGGGCGGGAGGAAAAGGGGACAACAGAGAGTGAGATGGCTGGATGGCATCACTGTCTCTGTGGACATGAGTTTGAGTGAACTTCGGGAGTTGGTGATGGACAGGGAGTCCTGGCGTGCTGTGATTCATGGGGTCGCGGAGAGTCGGACACAACTGAGCGACTGAACTGAACTGAACTGAACTGTGGTGGCTCAGAACTTCCCCAATGGCTCAGCAGTAAAGAATCTGCCTGTAATACAGGAATTTAGGAGATCCCAGGTTGATCCCTGGGTTGGGAAGATGCCCTAGCATGCCAGGATGGCATGGCATCCCATTCCAGTATTATTGCATGGAGAATTCCATGGACAGAGGAGCCTGGCAGAATATAGTCTATAAGGGTTTGCAAATAGTTGGCCATGACTGAAGTGACTGAGCATGAAAAGACATGTTCTTAAAGTCATTCATTTCCGTCCATCTTTGGTTCATATAACAGTATCTCATTTTAATTTGTACCTCCATGGTTACTTATGAAGATATGCACATTATAATATTTATTGGGTAGTATCAGTATATTTCAAAAATTGCCTTTAAAAATTGCACTGATAGCATCAACAGTACAGAATACATATTTCCTCATACCCTTAACAGCACTGGGAACTACCAAACTTTAAGTGCAAACAAAAAGTTACATTATTACCACGATTAATTTATTTTGTTATGACTGACTTTGAGCATAATTCTCTGGTTTTATTTTTTTAACATTTTTGCTATTTTTTGTGATACTTATTGCTGTCTGAATTTTTTTTTATATTGGGTTGATTATTTTTTGATTTTTCAAAAAAATCTTATATATTTACTTAAATTTTTATCTATCACAGATATTTCCCCTAGTTTGCCCTTTGATTTGGTTTATCCTATTTTTAGTCATACAAAAGTTTTTTGATTTTTTTTTGTGGCCAGATTTATCGATCTTCATTTTTCATGGTTTTAGTGTTTTGTCTGTATTTAGGATTGCCTTCTCTACTCAAATTAACACAAATTATTATTTTTTAATTAGCTAATGATCTCTTCTAGATCTCTTATGGTTTGAAATTTTACAGCTAAATCTTTGATAAGGAGTTTATTTTGGAGTAAAAGAAATTCTGAATTATTTATTATTCTTTTTTTCTTAATCCAAAATGGGTAGCTAGTTGTCCAAATATTATTTTTTCATTAATAGTAGGTGGCATTAGTGGTAAAGAGCCTACCTGCCAATGCAAGAGACATAAAAGATGCAGGTTTGATTCCAGGTTGGGGACCCACTCCAGTATTTTTGCCTGGAGAATTCCATGGGCAAAGGATATGGTCTGTAGGGTTGCAAAGAGTCGGACACGCACCCACACTATACTAATTTAAATTGTTAACTTTGTCATTTGCTAAATTCCAAAGTACACTTGAACTTATTTCTGGACTCCCCACCTAGCTACAATTTAAAATTTTCTGTCTATTCCAATACTAATTTTGATCTGTTATAATTAAATTGTTGTCTAATGTGTTTTAATAATAGTTTCTTCTCCTTTCAAAATATTTCTAGACTTTTTTTACTTTAACATTTCTGGATTAACTTTAATATCATTTTGTTGATTTTTCACCAAATTCACGTAATTCTAGATTTACATTATACATTAACTTTGGAGAAAAATTGGTCTCCTTGCAGTATTGAGTGTTCCCAACCAATAATAGTGTGTATTTTCATGTATTCAAACTTTATTTTCATTCTTTTTCTACTCTTTTTTTTTCATTTGGCAAAGAGAGCTTAAGATGGCAATTTAGATACATTAACCATTATATTTTAAATGAAAAGATTTAAATGAGCTTAATTTAATAACTAGCTCACTATTGAATGTTATATTCTTTACAAACGCCCTAAAGTTAATACATACATTTGTATAAATATGTTGCCCTGTATATGTTAAATGAAAATGCATTGTTTCTCTTAATTTTCTGGACCCAAAGAAGTCAATTTACATGAATAGGCATACATATACCCATGTGCATATGATGTATGCTAGTGATCTTTATACAGGTGGAAAGAGGGATTCAAGGTAAAAGTTATATATATTCAGATATATCTGTGATTATTTTTAAGATGCAATGCCAGTAGTAACATAGAGAAAATTATGTACCTCAAGTAAGAATTTAAAGTAATATTGCTTCTATGTAGAACGATTTTGTAATAAATTAACTATAGAATTTTGGAATATATTTCCTCTTAAATATACAAAAGCTCTTAATACGAAAGCTCTTACCATGATAAAATTGTTATTTTTTATTGAAGTAATCCAATATCTGAAGGCCTCATACCCAACCAATGTAATATGGTAGCCTCCTTTACCACATGAAGGCATGGTCTAGCGGGATAGCAGTTGAGTTGGGTGAAGTTGTATGCAGTCACATTCATCTATCAAATAACTGGAAAATATGTGCTGAACACTTATCATGTGTTTACTTGATATATGCTTAGAACAGCAAATAACCAAAGTGGTTATTAACTGACTGTGAAAGGATGTAAGAGACATGAAAGCTGCTATGGGCTGAAAAGGAAGAAGATGATTTCATAAATCAAGTGGGAATTATAGAAAGTCTTTTAGATTTCTTAAGAAATGAATGCTATGTGGAAATGGGGAAAATAAGACATGACAAAGAAGACAAACTGAACACATAAGAAGTAGTGATCAAAACGTTGGAGCATGGAGGCTCTTGAACCCCCCACTTTTTATGTTTTACCTACAACTCTCCAGTTTGACAACTTTTGACAATAATAGGGTTAAATTTTGCAGTGTTGTCCACTTTCTATTTGAGTTCAAAACATGCCTCCATACTTAAAGACTAGGCACTGTTGTGATGTTTACAACCCCTGAGATCATCGTTGCTGCCTTAGTTGTGCTTTTAGAATAAAGCTCACGTGACAATTACCTAAGGAATTTTTTTTAGTGAACTAGTACCAAAACTAGCCTTCCGCTTCATAGTTCCAGTGAAATAATTTTATCTTACACCATTAAAGTATGATTTCTCCTATACTATTCTTTCAAGTACAGTTTAATCTAACAGAACCATTTTGTAACCATATAAAATGACAGTGTTGTCTTCTCCAAGTTTGATTTCAAACACAAATGTGTATGTATAGATATACAGTGCATAAATACACAAACGTACACCCATGTACACTCCTTTATTACCTCAGAATAAAAATGCAAATGAATTTATTAGCCTAAGAGGGGTACCAAATGGAAATTTATGCACATACATTTAAAAAACAGAACCTTTGAAAATAAAGCAGTTGCAGCTATTAATTTTCCTCTTTGACAGTTTTTTAAATTCCTCTAAAAAAATGAAACAGCATGAATACTGTCAATATATCACAACAGCCACATTAGGTTTTGTGATATACATCATAATATAAAGAGCACTATTAGAGCACAACCTGGGAACCATTAAATCATTCTAAATCACTGTTACATTCCATTAGTGTCAATGGTGAAACCACATAATAGGCTTTATTACAAACTTCACCTTGGTAGGCCATTGTCTCTAATAACCACTTCTCTATGATGTGGTATCATATCCAGAAATCCAGGGAGATAATAAAGGCTCCCTTATTTCTTTTTTATTGGATGGGTAAAGTTAAATTTAGCTGTAAGTAAAAAAAAATTCTGAGGCTTTGTTCACTAACTGCGAGTTGCTGCTATTTGGACAAAAAAAATTTAGACAGACTTGGGAAGAACAGTTTGAAATAAATTTAAAACCTGGCAATGCTGAGGCCAGGGTAGGCTGGGCAGTGCCAGCAATTACGATGTCATTTTTGAAATGCAGTTTAGTACATTTGTGTGCCTCTTTACACTTTTGTTCAGGAGCAGAGTATTGATTATAGAAACACTGTAAGTTTCAAACCTGCCCTTTCCCTCATTCTCCCCCGGTTTGAGTTGTACCTTTTTAAAAAGTCATTTGGGCACTTGGTTGAGGTGAGCCTGGTAAGGACTTCAGCTCAAACTGAGATCAATTTTCAGATGTTTCAGTGTTCTGTGCCCTGCTTCTTTACAAATAGAACCATTCATTCCCCTCCCCCGAAAGAAAATTTAGTCACAATCTCTTCACTCTATTTCTTGGATGCATCTGCAAATATAATGCTCCTGGCAAAGATTTCTGCTGCACAATAGATATCTGTGTTATTGGCTGAGGACATTTTAGGATGGGATAAAATAAATGAAAGTCAGATACAGTTGCATAAATGAATAATACTCTAACGAGTGATTGAAATAATTTGTTTAGTAGACTACCACATCAGAGTCCAAATGCTTTATAGTCTCTTTATTAGTTATGAGAAACTGTAAAGTGTTTAAACAATTATTGGTTATACATAAGTACATTTATTTTTATAAACCAACAGTCTACCCTTTGGAGGTGAGCTTTGAAAAAGTCAGTTCAGGGCACTGAAATAGATGATTATTCTAATGGCTTCATTTTGCTTCTGATCCATTCTTTAGAACCAGATTTTTTAAAAGCAATAATATTATCACATGTCATCCCTATGATACAGTGATGTTTTAAACTTAGGAGAATGTGATAAAGCAAAGAGGAACAAATAACAAATACTTCAAGGGAATTGGAAATAAGTCACCAAGAGTTGAATACTTCAGAAAGATAAACAGGCAAACAAAAATCATAGTGAGGAATCTGTCAGTTGTGTGTTTATAAGAATTATCTAATAAAAGGGACAAAAATAAATAAATTTAGAAATCATAAAGTAGATAAAATATAAGAAATATAGAAACCTGGTCTCGTGCCTTGTAAATTTTTTAAAGTGTCCTCATGCGGTGAAACACTTTTAGGTCTCTGTTAATAGTGAAGCTTGCTTACCTAAGTCAGAGGTACCAGATTGACTTGAAAGCATATTTCTCCATCCCTCCCATTTCTATTCCCTTCTCTTCCTTTTCTTTTCTTCGTCTTCTCTGTCTCTTGTCTCTACAGCCTCCCTCCTTCTTCTTGCCTTATCTTTTCCCCTCTGTCTCCTCCCTTTCCCACTCTTTCCTGTCTCTCTCCTGTTAGCTCTCTTGCCCTCACCTTTTCTTTCTCGCCTCCCTTTTAAACAAATTAACAGCCTTTTTCAATTCTGATTTATGCATAGTATGTTTGGAAATAACCGTGCAGGAAAGTGTTAGTATAGCACTTCATGGAAGGAAAATTAAAAATAAAAACCTGTGGTATTAGGCTTTTTTTTTTTTTCAAATGAACATTTGAACAGAAAGAAGTATAAGCTTGATTTTCTGCCTCTGTTGCCCAAAGAAAGTCTTTTAGGTAGAGCATATCACCTCCGACCTTGTTTTCAACTTTCAGGGTACATTGTATTTCTCATTTTTTGTTACATGTCTGGTTTGCAATGTCATTAATGTTCATAGCAAAGTGAGAGAATTGCAGTTTGAAAAGTCCATGCTCTACTTTATGAAGGCTAGCTTTATTTTCTATTTTTTCGAGATTCTTTTTTCCCTCTTGAAAAAAATCATGATAAAGGTCAACTCTTTAATACATTGGAAAACTTACCTAAGTAGAAACTACAACATTTAAAAAATAATAGATGTTATTTTCTGATGTTAAATTGGCACATCAGACTGTCAGTTCAAAATTGAATCTCAGAGTGTCATGAATAAACTGGTGTCAGAATTAAAAGAAAAACATTATTAGAGTTTGTTTTAAGTCTTTGGTTTTAGGCTTCAAATGGTGAACACACTAGGTTTAATTTGTATCACCCAGTTACCAGAGTAGTTGTATTTTCCAGAGCAAAGGAAAAAAAAATTTTCCTAAGTCAAGCCATATATTATTGCTTCTTAATTTCATTTACCTTTCTGATTCCAGAGATTTTGTGGAAGGCTTCGTAGGGTTAAGAATCTATAGGGAATGCTTCACTTGTGGCTTTGCCTAATTCTGCATTTCTTCTAGATGAAAATGGTGATAGTTGGAAAGGTGGGGGGAAAATTTTGCCAGAGGATTACATTGTGGCTAATCTGCCAGGATTAAGTAACCCACTTACTACTAAATAGGCTAATCTATTTTCCATAATCTGTATATCTCTTTCAATTTTAAGAAACAATGCTAAGGAATATGAATTAATTAATAGTGATTATAAAAACTGCATGAAAACCAAGAGAAGCAATGCTGTTAAATATTCTTTCATAGACCAGGTGTGTATTTTGTGCAATTTTTGTTAAATATATGTACATTAAGATTTTATAGCACTGGAAATCCTGAAACATCTTGCAAATGGTATAAAGATTTAGAAAAGTAGACTTTCCACACTGGGCCTGGTTAATCAAATATAGTTTTTATAGTGACTGATTTGAGAGTATAGTTTTGATATTAACCTGTTTCTGTAGATAGTATACATTTCACTTATTTATGGAAATAATTCCCTTTGTCTTCTTCACTTGCCCAAATAAAATGTAGGGTCATTTTCTTTAAACTGTTACATAAATATACATGGATGTTCTTCATGGGAATGATTACTTCGCATGATTTCCCATATAAACCCTTACACGTTGATGTATAGGATATTTAGAAGTCTGTAACTTTTTGGAAATTATAACTGCAAGCCGAAAGATTTTTTCCCCTTAGAAGAAGACAGCCAGTAGTATTTCATTCAGCTCATTTATGACAGTATGTTAGAAAGCTTCCTGCTAAACCACAAATCTCAGCCCATTAACTCAGAGTCCTTTAACCTTGAGCTATTCGGATTTCACAGGGCCAAGTGAAATGTCCCTACCTTGCATTTAAAATACTAAGGCATTTTAAGAAAACAGAATTGAGTGCCACAATTATTGTAAACATGTGGACAGAAGGGATTTATTTGATGTAAAATGTGTAAGATAAAAAAAAAACCACACAAATATGTCATAGGCTAAACATAGCTTAAATTAAATACTAAATATATTTTTCCAGTTCTGTGCTGCCTTCTTTAATGATCATCCCATGAGAGGTTCTTCTTTAATAAGTTAATCAAAATGTAGTTTTGAATAGGGGGATTCAGTTAAAAATGGAGATGAAAACAATGCAAAACAAACATTTACTGCAGATTTCTAATAGTAGGCACTTAATTTTCTATAAATATCTTATTTAACCACCTAACAACTTTATGAGGGATGAGATGGACATGGTGTTTCCTTCCCACTTTATAAAATGATTAAACTTAGAACCAAAGTTTCTTTCTTCAGGTAATATAATTAGATCTTAGGTTTAGATGTTATAATTCTACTTAATTAGATATAACACAATGACTCCTGCCTCAGGGAATGGTTCATTCATTCATTCCTTCATTCAACCAGTTTTATTTAGGGTTTACAATGCCAAATACTGTGTCAATTTCAGAATATGAGGCTATGAATACAACTCACTGTCAGTCCTTAAGTAGATTCTATGTGGTAAAGAGACACCCAGTTTGGTATAACAAATGCCATGATGGAGGAACACATCTGGCACTGTGCTACCAATATAATAGGGGCAGGGCAAGTTATGCTCTTTGTTGGAGAAGCAAGTAAAATCTTTCTCTGAAGGAGTACTAACATTAAGCCCTAAATGAGTGGTTAGTTTAGTGGAGCTGTGGATTAGACAAAAAGCAGCCACGTACCAATAAAGAGTCAAAAAGAGCAGAGAGCATCAAGAATTTTAGTGAGATTTGATTTTTCTTTCTATTGTGAGCATTGGGCTTCCCAGGTGGTGCAAGTGGAAAAGAAACTACCTGCCAGTGCAGGAGAAATAAGAAACATAGTTCCATTCCCTGGGTTGGGAAGACCTCTTGGAGGAGGGCATGGCAACCCATTCCAGTATTCTTGCCTGGAGAATCCCATGGACAGAGGAGCCTGGCGGTCTACAGTTCATAGGGTTGCAAAGAGTTGGACATGACTGAAGCTACTGAGCAGTAGCAGCAGCATCGTAAGCCTCAAGTCATTTAAGATCTTTGGCTGTATTTTAACATAAGTGTAATAGGTGGAACTGAAAAGATCATGGCTGAATTTTATTTCAAAAATATCTCTCCAGCTACTTGTAGAGCAGAAGAAACACTAGTAAATGCAGGAAAACCAGACAGCTATTACATTTTTCTAGGTGACTGGAGGTAGAAAGACTCCAGGATAGGTTTTAGAAGTAGCATAGAAAGAAGTTCTGATAAATTACATGTGGACAATAAGGGAAAGGGAATAAACATATTTGGAGGCACAAACTTCAAAATGACTCTTTTGAAAATAGAGTTTTCAGGAGCATCCTAATTTTTACTTCCTGAAAGAATAAGAGATTGTAGAAACTTTTTTGGTAACAATTTGTAGAGCTGAATTATATAAGATTCATTTCCAAGGCTGTCATGTTAATTTGTTTTTCTGTGGATGGAGATCTGATTCAAGAGGCCTGTATCCTTTGCATGACAACATGCAAGGAATGAACAACCTCTTCAACAAATGGTGCTGGACAAAGTGGATATCTGCATGCAAAAGAGTGAAATTGGACCCTTTTCTTACTCCATATATAAAAATCAGCTTAAAGATTTAAATGTCAGATCTGAAATGTAAAACTTTGAGGAAAACGCAGGAGAAGAAAGAGCTTCTTGACTTTGGTCTTGGAAATGATTTCTTGGATATGATACCAAAAGCACAGGCAATAAAAGTAAAAATAAGAAAACTGCAACTACATCAGACAAATTATCAGTCAATTGTTCAATCAGTCAGCTTATAAGTTGTTTTTGTCTCTTCTGATTCGCAAAGCAAGGTTCCAAGTTAGTTCATATGTGATAGGAACTCCATGTACAATTAGGTGAAGTCATATGACCATCACTGTCCTTTTCGAATAGCAGCCTTGGACTTGGTTAGGGACAGAAGGAAACACCGAAATGAAATAATCATGCAAGTTAATATACAATAATAGCTTCTATTGAACTTAAAAACTCTCATCAAACTTAAAATCTCTGGACAGCAAAAGAAGCAAATGTGAAAACAACCTGCATAATGGTAGAAAATATTTGTAAATCAAGTATCTGATAAGGGCTTAGTAACATAAAGTACTTATACAACTCAATAGGAAAAAAGCTGATTAAAAATGGACATATATGTTTCTTCAAAGAAGATATATTAATGACATTTCTTCAAAGAAGATATATTAATGACCAATATTTAGATAGAAAATATGCTCAGTCTCCTGCATACGGTGACCCAGTAAAGAAAAGACACTCAATGTCCCACTAATCATCAGAGAAATACAAATGAAACCACAATGAGATGCCACATCACACCTGTTAGAATGGCTATTATTTAAAAACACACACACAAAAGACAAGTGTTTACAAGGATGTGGAAAACTGGAACTTAGTACACATTTAGTGGGAACTAAAAATGCTTCAACACTGTGGAAAACAGCACAGAGATTTCTCAAAAAAGTTAAAAATAGAAGTACCATATGATCCTGCAATCCCACTTTGGGGTATTTGTACAAAAGAAGTGAAATCTTGATCTCAGAGTGATATAAGTACTCCTGTTTGTTGCAGCATTATTCACAGTAGCTAAGATAGGAATCAGCCTAAATACCCATCAGTGATTAAGTGGATAAAAAAATGTGGTAAATATATACAGCTGAATATTATTCATCCTTAAAAAGGAAAGAAACCCTGCAATATGCCACAGCATGGATGAACCTAAGGACAGTATGCTAAGTGAAATAAGCCAGTCACAGAAGGAAAAATATTACATGATTTTACTTATGTGAGATATTTAAAAGAGTCAATCTCAAAAAAGCAATAATAAATAAAATGGTTATTTACCAGGATTCTAGAGCTCTGATGTACAACATTGTGCTATATATAATATTATGCTATTTTGTACACAATAAATCTGTTGAGAGTAGTTCTCATGTTAATTATTCGTTTCACAATAAAATAAAATTAACAAATTAGCCTCCAGTTAAATAAATTAGTTTTAAAAAATTGAAAAAAAAAAACAAACTTCCAAAGCAGTCATGATTCTTTAATGTTCAATTCCAGGGCATGGTGGGAATTGTAGTTTTGTTATTCATATGTAGTTTGTGGAGCATTATCTAGCCTTGCAGAATTCTACTCACCTGTCAAAACTATCACTTGCCCTAGGCAAATGATTGAATGGAATTCTGCAAGATTGATCTATATAAAGCAGTGGGTGACAACCAGTTGCAATTTATAATTTCTAGGAAGTAGTGCTACGACTACAGGTCTGCTTCCTTCTTCCTACAGAAAAAGTCCAGGCATGCCCATAACATTTTTGGTATATAGTGAAGCTACCAGCAGGTAAATAATCACCACACACTGAGCATCATTGTAGGTATTAATAGTGGTTGTCAGGGCACTTACAATGTGCACAAAATAGACCTAGAGAAATTATATACACAGGCTATATACTGTGAATCAGACTCAGAAGTAGATAGTTCTGAATATAAAGAGATTTAGGGAGATTTATAAAAAAAATACTTAGGATGACAGAATTTCATTACTAGATTGTGGATTATCCTTTTATTCTTTTTGAGAACAAGCAGTGATAAATGGAAAAATGCCAGACCAAAGCAAACTCATCTTTAAACGATGAAGTAAAAAGAACAATGATGATCAAAAGCCTTGGTGACCACTAAACAAGTTACAGTTTGTTCCCCGGAGAGCTGTAATGGGCTTTACTTGTCATTAGGGGGAAGATTAAGTGCCAGTGGTTTGGACTTGGTTAATTATACACTCAGATCCTTTCAGTATATCCCAGAAGCCAGGCTTTTTGCCTTTGAATATCTGTATCATGACTCTTAGGATTGTTTATTAGTTATTTCTCTTGACAACTTGAACCTGAACATTAAATCCCATTGGCAGCAACTATCTGTCAGGAGCAAAAAAGAAAAAAAAAAATTAAAAGAAATAAGATTTGTGTATTTAGTTTTCATTATAGAAGTGCTTGTAGTTGAAAAAATGTGTACCTGTCAAGTTTTCAACATCTCGCTGGGGATGCAATGCTGTTGTGGTTTTAGAACCTGGCTGACAAATTCACATTTCAGTATTAAAGACAAATCAATGGTTTTCTCCACCCCTCCCCGACTCCTTTTCTAATTCTTTTTTTTTTACCGCTTTGACAGTCATACATAACAATTTGAGACCTAAGTGCCACTTTGATGCACTATTCCATTATTAAGTGGCACAGTCACTATAGAAAAGATGACGGGCCTGTACGCAAGGCGCTGAGAATTAAACAGCCTTCTCCATGGGAAAATGAATGGTCCAAAGAATTCTGAAATATTTTTAAAAAAATAATTAAAAACTGTTTCAGAAACATCAAAGTATATAATTTAAAATAATCTCAGGTAGTAAATGGTAAACTATGGAAAACAAAATATTTTTAGCAGAATCTTTAAAGTTTAGAGGAAATATTAAATACAATAGCAGAACCCATAAACCCACAATTACTAATTTCAAATATGATTGCATGATGGGTCTTGAGAAAAAAAAAAAAAGCAGTGTGAACCTATGTAGACTTTAAGATGGGAAGAAATGAATGTTTATTATGTGACAATAATTTTACACCATATTAATAGAAGAATGCTCTAAGAGTATTTCTTTATACCTACAAGGTAGAGTTTGCACTAAAGTAATATTGACTTAAAGTACTTAAATTAATTCTTTTGTCAATGTCTCTACAGTAAATCAATGTACCTAGAATTAAACAACATTTTTTTTGCCAGAAGGCAGGCTAAACTTTGTAATTTTTAGTTACAATTCATTAATCAGTTGGTTGCAATTAGAAAAACAACAAAGCAGCAAGAATTTGATAATGATGCCAAATAATAGAAGTTTAGTATCTCTTAATAGGTTCTTTTTGTAATTCAGGGATTCAGAGAATATTAAAAAGGGAAACCTACACTATTATAAAGCCCTATTATATTTTAGCCAGCAAAATTAAGTAATTTCTTTTTCTAGAAATATATTAAAAATAAAATTTTAGTGCTTATTGCACTCCAGGATATAATGGTTTACAAAACATTTTATCATAAGATTATCAAGGCAAAGGAATTGTTTTGCAAACATGATCTTGTGATATGTCCTAGGGCAGGGTAGGGGGGGCAGACAGCAAGAATTTTAAATTCTATTAATTCATATAGTTCTGAATTATTTGCTATAAGACTTATCTCTTTATATTCTGACAACTCAGTCAAACTGATGGCAATCTGAGGATGTGAATTACAGTTTCAGTGCTCAATACTCCAGATCTATTTTTTTATTTTTCTGTACTAAAGAGACAAAATTGAATTATTCCTTTATCATCTTTAAGTGGTAATCCCACAAAGCAAGAAAGAACACATCAAGGGTAAAGGGGCGTTTTATACCTTTTATAGGGTGATGGTAGAGAGCAATGGCTCTGTGAAACAACAGTCAAAAGTAAATATATTGTTTCTGATGTACTTGAGGCTGAGTTGCTTAAGAAAGATAGAAAAAAATCAATTTCATCAGTTTCCCACTTTACACTTCTGAAGTGCTAAAGGAGTTAAAAAAAAAAGAGAGAGAGAGAAAAGTAATTATGGGAAATAAAATAAGAATTTTCTTAGTTACAATTCCTGGCCCTTTGCTGATTGCAGTAAATTATAAATTATGCAGTCAATGTAGGCCAACAAAAGAAGACATCTTCAAATCTCAGTCAAAGGTAATTACTTAAGTCGGCTGAATGTTCCCTTTTCATAGAGTGTGATCTCTCTCTGACAGCTCACACTGACAGATGACCTTCTCAGCAACGTTCTTATCCTTCGGATCATGAGCAGTGTGCCTCTCTCCCTGAATATCTCTATATATTTGTGACACTAAGCTTTCAAATACAGCTATTGACAAATCAGAACATCAGTCTAAGTGCTGGTCTTCCTATCACTCACAATAAAGTAGCTATCACTTGTGGTGGTGTAGAGCAAGCACATCTCTGAAAAATGAGTTCTCACCAAGTGCTAATTTGACACAGCTCGCTTGCCTTCCCATAATTGCTCTGTCATTGTCAGTTGGCAGTTCGGGCTCATTCCTGGAAGCTGTGCTGTACAATTGGATACAATTACTCCCATTTACCACCACTATTATGCCACTGATGTTGCCCAGTCCGCATATTGACATGCCTCATTAAACCTGGATGCGGGCCATTAATGAACATTGTTAGCATTTCTCTTAAACTTTTTTGCCTCTAATAAACAGTCAGTGTTCCATGAAGGAGCACTGCCATCCTTGTGATATGATATTTATTATCTTATGGGGGAAGGGGACCCTGAAAATGGAAACTATCCAGATGCTGAGAGAGAAATACACAGTTAGATCAGTGGAGAATATCACTGATCAGCGGGACCTTTCTCCGCCAGGAGCATCCTAACCATTAACCGAGTGACCTCGTCTATCCAAAAGAAGACAAGTAGGATAAACATGAACATCCCAGAAGTGCCCACACCACAGCAAGCTTCTCAAGGTTGCATCATTGCCAACATCTCTCTCTAGCCGTCTCCTACCCCCAGGTGGTGCTATGTGCCACGATAAAGATAATTTTGCCCTGGGTATTCAATCCATTATGTCCAGCTAACTTCAGCGTGCATTTTTATTCAGAGATAATTATGTGTTGATCAGAGAAGTCAGTGGCTGTCACCCATATAGCAGGCACACCTGCAGTGTGACATAGGTGGTAACGATGGCATGCTCTTGAGCTGTCATGACATGGACAGGGACTTTATTATGTATATGTCATCATTTCTCTTAAGAAAATTATACTTTCCCACACAATGACAATAATGAACCTTTACAACACTCCGATAAACCCCATTTTCAGCTTTATTCTTGACCTTCATTAAATAATTCTAAATACATAGAAACACCTATAAATACACAGTGTGCTTTGAGTTCCTATAAACAACTTTGTATGTGTAAGCAAGTATGAGATATCAAATTGAGTTTTTAATTAAAAACAAAATAAATGAAAAGCAGTGTTCTTGCCTGGAGAATCCCAGGGACGGGGGAGCCTGGTGGGCTGCCATCTATGGGGTCACACAGAGTCAGACACGACTGAAGTGACTTAGCAGCAGCAGCAGCATTCTTAACATTTCCACAAGTAAGGAAATAAAACTGCAGTTGAAGCTATTTGTTGAACTGTTCTATGATTGCTACTAAAATGGACTTTACTGAATTACCTAGTGTCAAACTTTCATATATATTGTATCATTAAACTTATATAATAAAACTAAAGTGAAAATCTTCTGTAGACAATGTTGATTTCTAAAACTTTATGCAAATAATATTTAAATAAACATTTTGTATTAAGTCAATTGCTATGTAATAACCAATTGTGATTCTGAGGCAGGAAGCAAACAGAGTCAATTTTTCCATTTTAGTTGCAAACTTTGTTCATAACTATATAATCAAAGTGATGTCGTGAAATTGGCCTGAAATAAATTTTGGATCAAGTAATGCATTACATTAAAAATCTATCAAGGAATGGTTAAGAGAGAATTTTAAAAATGTTCTTCTTTTAACCCCCAAATCCATCACCCTAACAGACCTGAAGAGTTTGGGAGGTCATGGCATAGAGCATCCATGATCTTGGGTAATTTAGGGTCCTTAACATTAGCATTGGGCTTCCCTGGGTGACACAGTGGTAAGGAATGCACAGGTCAATGTAGGAGACATGGGTTCGATCTATGGGTTGGGAGGATCCCCTGGAGAAGGAAATAGCAACCTATTCTAGTATTCTTGCCTGGAAAATCCCACAGAGAGAGGAGCCTAGTGTGCTACAGCCCATCAGTATATGAGGTCACAAAAGAATTGGGCACAATTTAGTGACTAAACAACAACAACAGCAAAAACAGTTGGCCTAAGATCACCTCTGTGTTTATTTCTTATGGATTCTTTAAATAGAAACAGAGGTTTTCCCTCCTCTCCTTTTACTAGGAAACATAATGTGTAGTAATTTCTAGGATATGCTTAGTCCTTTCCCTCTCTCCCCTAGTCTGACTAAAGCAGAAATTTATTTATTGAACAGTTATTATTAATATTTCTAAGACATTATATCAAGACTTCTTTGCATTATTTCATTTAATCCTCAATCAAGTCTGTGAATTAGGTACAGTTGTTATCCTCATTTGAAAGAGTATAATGAGAAACAGAGATGTTAAGTAACTCTCCTAGAGTTAGCAGAGCTCTCAACAGTGGCAGGATTTATATACAGGGAAGAGGTCTCCAGTGACCATATTCTTAACCACTGCCTCTCAGTGAGAGTGAAAGTCACTCAGTTGTGTCTGACTCTTTGTGACCCCATGTGACCCCAGTCGGTGGAATTCTCCAGGCCAGAATACTGGAATGGGTAGCCTTTCCCTTCTCCAGGGAATCTTCCCATCCCAGGGATTGAACCCAGGTCTTCAGCATTGAGGGCAGATTCTTTACCAGCTGAGCCACAAGGGAAGCCCAAGAATACTGGAGTGGGTAACTTATCCCTTCTCTAGTGGATCTTCCCAACCCAGGAATCAAACTGGGGTTTCCTTCATTGCAGGAGAATTCTTTACCAGCTGAACTATCAGGGAAGTCCTACCTATATTTCTGTCTTTAAAATGGCAAGCTAGTTTGATTCATTTATTTCCATAGAACTAATTTTGAAGTTCACTGTTTTGCATAAGGTTGCAAATAAAGACAGACTGTTTTGGTATAGTGAAAGCATTGTGGAAAGTGTAGACTTAGATTATGCTCTATAACTTTAATATTAGAATAACTTCTATCTAATACATAAACATTCAAGGTAAAAAGTTTTTATTTTTAATGTATTCCATTTTAGAAATGGAAATATATGTGCTTTGTCTCTCTCTTTAATATATGTCTAATTTCTTCTGGTCTAGTAATATTTGATTTGTTATTTGTAAAAAGGTGATATATTTTCATATGATACAGTTCACTTTTTAGTCCAATGTCTAATTTAACCTTAAAGCCATTTTGCCTTTTGGTTTCTGCCGAGTTTTTTTTTTTCCCCCAAACATTTCAATAGCAGTGACTTTTCCTGTGATGTGGACACCTATCTATCTGTTACATGGAGCAGGTCTAAGAACTCCAACTCACCTAACTTGGTAGTTTAATAGTGGGAATAGTTGCTTGTAAAACTCATAAACTCTGTTTTCTTTTCACATTTGATAATTTTCTTTGCGGGTCAGAGATAACCAATAAATAATTGTATACTTGAGTGAAAAAGGAAATGTTTAAGAATTTCTTTGGGTAGATTTTGTGTTTTGGCAAGGGGAGGTTCAGTTCAGTTCAGTCACTCAGTCGTGTCCGACTCTTTGCGACCCCATGAATCACAGCACACCAGGCCTCCCTGTCCATCACCAACTCCCGAAGTTCACTCAAACTCATGTCCATCGAGTCAGTGATGCCATCCAGCCATCTCATTCTCTGTCGTCCCCTTCTCCTCCTGCCCCCAACCTTTCCCAGCATCAGAGTCTTTTCCAGTGAGTCAACTCTTTGCATGAGGTGGCCAAAGTATTGGAGTTTCAGCTTTAGCATCAGTCCTTCCAATGAACACCGTTTAGACCTCCTTTAGAATGGAAGGGGAGGTTATGCAACTTTAATTGCACTCAGTATGGAATTGGCAGAATAAACCTTGAAGCATTTTGGAAATTCTTTGACTTGTTAATCACTTAAATTACTATTAAGCTTAAAATTGTCTGCTTGTCCTCTGTTCCCTGGTGTTACAGCAGTGTGGGGATAGAAAGAGAGGTGTGAGATGTGACTAGCTAGGTAAACAAAGGCTAGTGTTACATTTTTATAAAGGGGAAGGATTATATTGCCTACTTGTGTTCTTTTCCTTTGTCTGTATGTTACAAAAGTGAGAGATAAAATCTGGTTGGCAACCAGAGTAGTTTTTGATGTGAGGATAGATGGAACTGTAGCAGAAGTGATGATCAGGTCTGCAAATGGAGGAAAAACATAACCAGCTGAGTTAATGATAGACTCATAAATGGACTAGTTTTATGGTGTCATGTCTTACATAGGTCTTTAAATCTTTTAAAGTTTATTTTTGTGTGTGAATGTTCTAATTTCATTGTTTTACATATAGTTTGTCCAGTGTTCCCATCACCACTTGTTGAAGAGACTGTCTTTTCTCCACACTGTATTTTTGCCTCCTTTGTCTTAGATTAATTGACCAAAGGTGTGTCTGGACTTAATTTAGTTTAGTTTAGTTCTGGATTCTCTATTCTGTTCCATTGATCAATGAGTCTGTTTTAGGACCAGTACCATGATGTTTTGATTATTGTAGCTTTGTAATACAGTTTGAAGTCTGGATGGGTTATATCTCCAGCTTTTTTCTCAGGATTGCCTGGGCAGTTTAGAGTCTTTTGTGGTTCTATATAACCATAAAATACCTAGAAGAGAACACAGGTGAAGTATTCTTAGACATAAATCATAGGAATATTTTCTTAGATCAGTCTCCCAAGACAAAATAAATAAAAGCAAAAATAAACAAATGGGACCTAAATAAATTTTAAAGCTTTTGCCCAGCAAATGAAAACCATCAGCAAAATGAAAAGATAACCATGTATACGAGACAGCAAAAGAGACACAGATGTATAGAACAGTCTTTGGGACTCTGAAGGAGAGGGTGAGGGTGGGATGATTTGGGAGAATGGCATTGAAATATGTATGTTGTCATATGTGAAACAAATCACCAGTTCAGGGTCGATGCATGATACAGGATGCTAGGGGTTGGTGCACGGGAATGACCCAGACTGAGGAGGTTTCAGGAGGGGGAACTCATGTACACCCGGGGTGGATTCATGTCAATGTGTGGCAAAACCAACCAATATAATATTGTAAAATAATTAGCCTCCAATAAAAAAAGAAAAAAAAAAAGAAAAGATAACTTATAGAATGGGAGAAAATTTTTACAAATGAGGCAACTGACAAGGGATTAATATTGAGAATATACAAAAAGCTTGGACAACTTGATATCAAAAAATAGATAATCCAATCAAAAAATAGGCAGAAGACTTGAATAGACATTTTTCTAAAAAAGACATACAGATGGCTAATAGGCACATGTAAAGTGAAAAGTTTGGCTTGAAGCTCAACATTCAGAAAACAAAGATCATGGCATCTGGTCCCATCACTTCATGGGAAATAGATGGGGAAACAGTGGAAACAGTGTCAGACTTTATTTTTTGGGGGCTCCAAAATCACTGCGGATGCTGATTGCAGCCATGAAATTAAAAGATGCTTACTCCTTGGAAGGAAAGTTATGACCAACCTTGATAGTATATTAAAAAGCAGAGACATTACTTTGCCAACCAAGGTTTGTCTAGTCAAGGCTATGGTTTTTCCAGTGGTCATGTATGGATGTGAGAGTTGGACTGTGAAGAAAGCTGATCACCAAAGAATTGATGCTTTTGAGCTGTGGTGCTGGAGAAGACTCTTGAGAGTCCCTTGGACTGCAAGGAGATCCAACCAGTCCATTCTGGAGGAGATCAATCCTGGGTGTTCATTGGAAGGACTGATGCTGAAGCTGAAAGTGCAATACTTTGGCCACCTCATGCGACGAGTTGACTCACTGGAAAAGACTCTGATGCTGGGAAAGGTTGGGGGCGGGAGGAGAAGGGGACAACAGAGAATGAGATGGCTGGATGGCATCACCGACTCTGTGGACATGAGTTTGAGTGAACTTCGGGAGTTGGTGATGGACAGGGAGGCCTGGCGTGCTGTGATTCATGGGGTCGCGGAGAGTTGGACACGACTGAGCGACTGAACTGAACTGAACTGAAAGATGCTCAGTTCAGTTCAGTTCAGTCGCTCAGTCGTGTCCGACTTTCTGCGATCCCATGAAAGATGCTCAAGGTAAACTAATTATTCAGTTCAGTTCAGTCACTCAGTCGTGTCCGACTCAGAACTACCATCTCACACTGGTCAGGATGACAGTTATCAAAATGTCTACAAACAATAAATGCTGGAGAGGGTGTGGGGAAATGGGAATCCTCCTATACTGTTGATGGGAATGTAAATGGCTATAGCCACTATGAAAAAACAGTTTGGAGTTTCCTTAAAAAATTTAAAATAGAACTATCATATGATCCAGTGGTTCTACTCTGGGTGTTTATGTGGAAAAAATGAAAACACTAGTTCAAAAAATATTAATATTACAAATGAACCTATACACAAAACAGACTCACAGACAAGAAAATACAACATTATGAATACCAAAGGGGAGAGAGAGAGAAGGTAGGGGGAAATTAGGAGTATGGATTTAACAGACATGGACCACTATACACAAAGTACATAAGCAACAGGATTTACTGTATAGCACAGGTAACTGTAGTGATTTCCTGGTGGCTCAGTACTAAAGAATCCACCTGCCAATGCAAGAGATATTGGTTCGATCTCTGGGTTGGGGAAGATCCCCTGGAGAACAAAATGGCAACCCACTCTAGTATTCTTGCCTGGAAGATCTCATGGACAGAAGAGCCTGGTGGGCTATAGTCCATTGGGTTGCAAAAGAGTTGGACAAAACTTAGTGGCTAAACAATAATAGCAAACAATAACAGGGTGTTGTACACAATATCTTATAATAATTTATAATGGAATACAATCTGCAAAACTCTGAATCACTATTCTGTATACCTAAATGAACACAATATTGTAAATCAATTATACTTAAAATTTTTAAAAATATACGGAGTGGGGGGGTGGGGCGGGGAATGACCTAGTTGTTTGGTTTAGCTTGCTGCAAGCTGAAGTACTCAGACCAAAATAGTTAGAAAGAGGTGTATTTTATATTCACATTATTCTTTTTGGAGAAAGTTTCTTTTCTCTCCTTCAGTGAGGTATTTTAATGATTCATATTCATTAATTCAAAAAATGTTTTTACCAGGCAATGTTCTAGGATGGGTGATATATCAGTAAACAAAAGAGATTAAAAAAAAATCCTGTTTGAAGTGTTTACCAAAAAATAATGCAGACGGCTATAAGTAAGAAAAGAGTTTATTTGGAGTCTTAAGAATTAGAATTCATAAGACAAATTAGTTCTTCCCCAGTAGGAGTGTTCTGGGGAGGACAAGGAGTCAGGGGTTCAAAAAGGCAAAAACTGTGAGACTGTACTCTGACACAAGAAATGAAATATTTGTCTTAAGGGATGGTTATCATAAGTTATTTAGATTAAGGGTTCCATGAGTATGTTGCATTTCTGGCAGATGTTGAATGCTTTTGTTAGGACAAGAAGTAGTAAAAAGGTCAGATCCCATCCAGACAGAGATGTATAAGTTACACTTTATCTTTGGCCTCCCAGTTCCATTTTTGAGGACTCTCATAGTAATATTGACTCCATTTTTATTTTCCTTTCACATCAGAAAATATAACAACTTGTAGGAACATGCTGTTATTACAAATGAGTCATTGGCTTTAGAAATGCTAATGCCATGTCCCTTTTATCTGAAACAGAATTAGAGGCCATCATGCCTGAAACAGACAATACAGATTCTTATTTGGGTTCTAGAAGCTGGAATGTCAATACTATGCAATGAATCCAGGAAGTTTTTTCTTTCTGAAAGTACTTTGTTGGAGAAGGACTACATTGTCAAACTGTTCAGTGTGTTACTGTGTTGCACAAGTCCCTAAACAATATTCACAGATCGGCAATGGTTTATGAATTTATATTTTCCTTCAGAGGTTAATTTAGCTGGCAGAGTTAAAGACATTTGAGACTAATTTTGCATAATTTTTGTTTTCTTATAGCATATTGAGCAGAAAGTTTCAGTGAAGCAGAGTAAAAATGTTAACATTACGTTCGTTATTTTTTCATTATCCCTTTGTATTAATATACATGGAAAAAGCACATTCTGTCCTAATGTACTAACTGTCTTAGAATTTAGTTACTTATTTAGTTGCTTTTCTCACTTTATATGGTTAACAATTTTTAGAGACTAGCTATCCTAGGACATCTAAGTTGTAATTATTAACTAACATAATAACATATTTTATTTAATACATGGAAATGGCAACCCACTCCAGTGTTCTTGCCTGGAGAATCCCAGGGACGGGGGAGCCTGGTGGGCTTCTGTCTATGGGGTCGCACAGAGTTGGACACTACTAAAGCGACTTAGCAGCCGCAGCATACTTTTGAAATGGGCTTCCCAGGTAGTGCTGGTGGTAACGAACCTCCCTGCCAATGCAGAAGAAGAGACCTGAATTCGACACTTGGGTAGGGAAGATCCCCTGGAGGAGGGCATGGAAACCTATTCCAGTATTCTTGCCTGGAGACTCCCAAGGACAGAGGAGCCTGGAGGGTATAGTCCATGGGGTCACACAAGACTAAAGCAACTTAGCACCCAAACACACATACTTTTGAAGCCCACTCTGACCCATCGTTTATATGAGCCCTTCTTGCGTTATTATTTCATCTGTCATTTCTCAAGTTTCCACGCATGATGCTGGCCAATTTTATACTTCTTATAATGTTTAAACTTTTGATTCAATAAATAAGAATTCAAAAACATTAAAAATAACTGATTAAAGGTATAAAAAATTCTTTTGAATGTAATTATATACTGTATTGTGGCCCAAATAAATGTCTAATGTGGTTCAATACAGAGAAATTAAGTATTTTATAATGTCACTACTTGCCAGTCACATATTGTATTAAATTTATAAATTAACTAGATGAGATAAACTTGAGATAGAAACTAGGTGTTTATTTATCAACTGGAGTAATCACATAACAATAATAGTTTGTCTCTACCTATGTGTAAAAACTGGTAGTAACGATAGGAGGTAATAATACAAAAACAACAGATCCATATGTGTGTAGAATGCTTTATAATCCATACAATTTTTTCTATTCTGTTCTTATAGAATGCTTTGTGATTGTTAAGACTAGAGACTTAACACAAACTTGTTTCTGAGGAAATGAAACATTTTGAAACCTAGGTCTACCCAGTAATGAAGACAGTATCAAAGAGCCATTTATACAAACCTATCACATTTTGGCATCCATTAGACCATCTCCCTTTCTAACAAAAAGCTGGAAGGGGGAATTTTTGTCACTTTGTAGAATTTATTTCTGCTCAATTATTGTAAATTATGAATAATTCTTTTTATGGAATGGGTTAAACTCTTTTTTTTTTCTCTACCAAGAATTTCGGTCATTATTAAAAAGAAGTATCTGAATCAAGTGGATCAAAATGATATTACCATAAAAATTATAATGCCAAGAAAAAAATGGTGAACAATACCCCCCTCACAAAATGACACTTTCCCGATTTGATATATTTTTCATAAACAAATGAAAAGAATAGCCAAGATTTGTATTTGAAAAAAAAAAAAAAGTTGAATATTAAAGTTTGAATCAACATTTGAAAATGGTAGTTGAAAAAAAATATGCATTTCCAAACTGAAAAGTTTTTTTTTGATCCCCAATTTTCATCATTTTAAATTTTGGAAAATTGAGAACCAGCAAATTAGAATGTAATAATGAATAAATTGTATAGATAACTAAAATATAAAAGCAGAAAAAATCATCTTGATAGAAGAATGAGGGCAACTGTTAGAACAGTGAAGATAAAGGCACTACAGCAAGTAAGTTGTGAAAACAGGATTGCACCCTCTCTTCCAAATTCTTGTAGCCCCTGTTTAAAAGATCCTTTCAAAATTTTATTTTCATATCTTTTCCATCTATTTCCTTCTTATTTGATATCTGATTAACAAAATGTGGGAAGATAAATGCCTCTACATGTATCCTTTAGCAGAAGGCTGAAAAATTATGGATGTAAAATATAAGATACAGATGGTCCCCAACTTATCCATGGTTCGATTTAGGATTTTTTAACTTGATGATGGTGTGAAAGCAATACAAAATCAGTAGAAACAGCTCTTCAAATTTTGAATTTGGATCTTTTCTCAGTCTGCTGATATGTGATATGATGTACGATACCCAAGCTTTAATATAAAATCGGTCTTAGATGACTTTGCTCAGCTGCAGGCTAAGGTACTCATTCTAAGCATGTTAAAGGTAGGCTAAGCTAAGCCATGATGTGTAGTAGGTTAGCTATATTAAACACATTTGAAAATTAACAATATATTTGAATTAAGATGGATTTATTGGGATGAAATCTCATTGTAAGTCAAGGAAGATCTGTATACTTTTAAAGAAAGACTCAGGAATTTAGTTGTTTGTGGTTAGTTCATATTACATTTGTACCATTGAATCTCATGCTTTTCCAAAACTAATACCTGAATACATAGGCTGTCAATAAGTAAAAATATCTAAAGTGAATGTAGTGAATAAATATAAATATCCCGTTATGTTTATTCATTTCTTTTTGTAAGTAACAATATTTGTTACAATACCTTAATATTTATGCCAAGATGCAAGACACATGATTGAGGAGTTTACATAATATTCAGTATACATTATTTCTTATACTATCAGAAACCTGTGCAAAATTGAAATTCAAATATTTGCATATATATATCCATTCATAAAATTAAAATACTCTCAGTATAAGTCACTTTATATTCCCAGTGAAAGCTTATAAGTCCTACTACTTAAGATAAAATTTGACACAAAGATTTAAGTCTACCAAAACATGAATGCTGTTGTTTTCAGCAAGGTGTAAGTGGCTGCGAGCCAGCTATAACAGTTCGTGCCAGAAAATCTGTACACCAGAGCCTTATAGAGAATGATTAGTTAACATCATTTTAATGATGAATTAATGAGCAGTAAAAGCATTCTAATTCCAATATGTACAAAACCTTCTATTTGAAGACACAGGACCGGGGAGAACAGATCCATGACCTTTGTGATACTGGCAAAGGTTGGGTTCACCACAGTTAACGCCCAATCCGTCTTTCAAGGTTAACTACACATGCCATGCTGGGAAATGAAACAATTACTAACGAATTTTATAGGATATTCTGTCAAATTTAAAAGGCAATCAGAAGTCTAAATGAAAATTATGCCTGAGGAAAGCATATAAAAGGAAAGAAACTAGGAAGGTGTGTGTAGGTACACCTGTGTATGTGTGTATTGCCTGTAAAAGACACCTTCAGAAAAAGGCAACATAAACTTTCAAGTACACAAATGAAAATCCTTATACTGAATGAAGGGAATACCCAGCTTATGGGAATGGAAGTGTATTCAGGAAGGACAGCATCTAATCATCTGGGCAATTCTAGCACAGCAAGGGTAGATGATTCATTATTCTGTAATTAACTTTTAATTAACTTTACTCTGCTTTACTTATTTTAGAAAATTAAATAAACCTCATTTTATTGCTCATGCTAAACCAATGAACAGAAGCTAGAGTTCTGCTCTAATTAAAATATGCAGTTGAGCAAAATTGTGTGTAAAGCATAATGAAGAACTGTTTCTGTCCAATTGATGTATTTCTTATATTCTGAAACACTTTGATATGTTTTTTAAGAATTCTGTTAGGCACTGAAATGTGATTTAAGAAATAATATTATAGGCCAGTTTTCAGTATGGGACACAAAATTAATTCAAACTTATTAAGTAATATTTCAAATTTGATGATTGAGAGAGAGAGGAGAGGAGAAGGAAGAAGGAAGGGAAAGAGAAATAATTTGAAATTATGATTCTTTCATCAGTCATCAAAGCTGTATACATGTTTATGTGTAGTATACATATGGGGCTTCACTGGTGGCTCAGATGTTAAAGAATCTGCTGCAATGCAGGAGACCTGGGTTTGATCCCTGAGTCAGGAAGATCCCCTGGAGAAGGAAATGGCAACCCACTCCAGTATTCTTGCCTGGGAAATCCCATGAACAGAGGAACCTGGCAGGTTACAGTCCATGGGGGTCACAAAAAGTCGAGCATGACTAAGCAACTAACACTTTCACTTTCATTTTCAATCTACATATTTAAATAGGTACCCTGGAGCCAAAAGGAGAAGTCATTGAGTTAATAAAGTAGGATTACATATTTTTCATCCTTTTTTCGCTTTTAGTTTTTTATTCATTTTAAAACTTTTGTTACATGTTTTGATGTTAAGCCCGAGACAGAAGTAATCAAGTGATATTCTAGTAGTTCTAACTATGTACTACGAAAGAATATTTGACAAAAGAATAAATGACATTTAATTTGGGGAACTTGTACTATAATATTCTAAAAGTCAAATGAAAGAGTATTTGAGCACCAAAATTATTAAGATATTTTCTATTTTGTTTATAACTCCTAAAGTTTGTAAAAACATCTATATAACTCAATGTATCATTTATTAGAATACTTTATTTCACCTGTTAAGAACTTTTGGGTTCCTTGATGACATTCTGTTGCATCTCCATTCTACAGTAGTAACCCAGTGACCACTCCATTTCTGATTTCAAATTCTAAATTGTGTAGTTTGGGATTTCTGAAATCTTCTGATTGTTAGCTCTGATTTCTGCCTTCTCTAATTTTTAATTTATTCTGAACCTATTTTTTCCTTATCATGTATATTTATTAAATATCTTGTGTTCTTTACAGTATGAGGATTCCTTAAAAAACTAGGAATAAAGCTACTATATGACTCAGCAATCCCACTACTGGACATGTACCCTAAAGGAAATCAGAACTGAAAAAGACACATGTACCCCAGTGTTCATTGCAGTGCTGTTTACAATAGTTTGGACATGGAAGTAACCAAGATATCCAGCAACAGATGAGTGGATACAGAAGTTGGGTACATATACACAAGGAAATATTACTCAGCTATAAAAAGGAATGCATCTGAGTCAGTTCTAAATAGGTTGGTGAACCCACAGCCTATTTTACAGAGTGAAGTAAGTCAGAAAGAGAAAGACAAATATCATATTAACACATATATATGGAATCTAGAAAGACAGTACTGACAATCCTACTTACAAGGAAGCAAAAGAGGCATAGACATTTTAGACACAGTCAGGGAAGGAGAAGGTGGCATGATTCAGGAGAATAGCATTGAAACACATATATTACCGTATGTAAAATAGATAGCCAGTGGGAGTTTGGTGTATGAAGCAGGGAACCCAAAGCCAGTGCTCTGTGACAACCTAGAAAGGTGGGTTATGGAGGGATTGGGGAGGGGGGTTTAAGAGGGAGGGGACGTATGTATACCTAATGCCGATTCATGTTGATGTATGGCATAAACCATCACAATATTGTGAAATAATTATCCTCTAATTAAAAAAAATATCTGCATTCTCTAAGGGCATCATCTCTTTCTGGTTACACTACTTTTCTACCCAGCCTTTAAACATAATCAGCCTTGTCAACAGTATCAGAACCAGCATCCTAGAGATTCCTTGCCCTATCAAAAACTCCTAGGTAACCAGTTTTCTCTTGTAAGAGATCCCTGCTTTCTCCATCTGCAAAGCATTGAACATTGTAAAGTAATATGTATAGGAAACTGAAGAAGTGAAAATGAACCAGGCCAACCAAACAGCTTGATTGGGTCAGAATCATCTTTAGCCAGAACTTTCTCATACTCTTAAACTTGTTTAGTTCAGCTCTTGATACATAGAGGATGATTAATTTTAATTTTCTTTTCTGTCTGTTTGAAAGTGGGTGAATTAATAAATTTGGTCCACAGCAAATTCCTTTCATCTAATTACAGCTAAACACTTCCTAATTCTCAATATTCCCTTTATGAACCTTTGACCACACCCAAGGGAGCAGCAAACTCTTGATTCTCTTGAAAGCATCTCTCTTAAAACTAAAAAACTTTGGAACTTCAGATAAGGCAATAGGAAGTCCATTCATAAGAGGAAAAGAATCAAGGAAGCAGATAAACTCTGATGTTTGAACAATGAAAAAAACAAACAAATGCTTGAAAGCAGTCTGAAAGCAACAAACAATGGATTTTTCATTATTTAATTAGAGAATTAATGTTTATTTCTTTTTAAGAAAAGGATATATGAAATTATTATTGGGTTTTCCTTTTTCTAAGGTGTAAAAGTGTTATATATAGAAAAACATATTTGTTTTCAGTGATCTTTCTATTATTTAATTACTGTTATTATTATTAACATTTTATTTAGGAGAGGTTCTGAACCTGTGTAATTAAAGCAATTATAAAGAGTATGTACTGTGTAGGTCTCTCTCTATGAGTAAAAAATCTAGGTAAGTCTATGATTATAAACTCCAGGTACCAGCATTTAACTTCATTGCTCTTTATCAAATGCAAGAACATATTCAAGAGCTGGAAATTTGGGGTGTCAGAGCCAAGAGCTGGAAATTTTGGGTTACAATAATTGGTTATAATGTAGACTAAAATTTTTCATTTGTTTAAGCTGTGTTCAAGTTTTGGTATAGTTTTTAGGATGAAACTTTGGGAACCTTATTTAGCAGAAAGATCAGCAGCTTTCTGATCACAAACAAGTTCAAACATCCCAAACAAGTTCATTTTCTGATCCTGTGAGCATCACTGTTTTCCATTCTTCCTTTTGTCATTTCTGATTTATTCTTGTACTCATAGGTACAACATCTTCAGACCTTTTCTAAACTTTATGCATTGTCCTTGATTTTTTTTTCTAATGCCAAGTCTCCTATTATTGCAAAGTATTTCTTAATATAAGGCTGAAACATTTTCTTTTTTAGTTTCAGATCGGTGCTCCTTGTCTTTCCATCTTCTGATGCTTTGAATTATCACAGTCTTTCATTTATACAGAGAGTACTTGTAAGGTATTTATAGACTGTGATCAAATCTCCTTCAATCTTCTCCTCTCTTGACTGTATAAATGTCTACGATCCTATATTTCATCCAACACACTACTTGTATCATCTTTTGCCCTTCTTTTTTATTATTAATTTTCATTAACCCTCTCAGTTCTAGTACACTTTTTCCATTGGCAGGATAAATAGACATGCAGTAACTCATTTATTTTTATCAAAGTTTAAGTAGAGTTTAAAGATCAGTCCTGAGTGTTCACTGGAAGGACTGATGTTGAAGCTGAAGCTCTAATACTTTGACCACCTGATGCAAAAAGCTGATTCATTTGAAAAGACTCTGATGCTGGGAAAGATTGAAGGCAGGAGGAGAAGAGGACAACAGAGGATGAGATGACTGGATGGCATCACCAACTCAATGGACATGAGTTTGGGTAAACTCCGGCAGTTGGTGATGGACAGGGAGGCCTGGCTTGCTGCAGTCCATGGGGTTGCAAAGAGTCAGACACGACTGAGTGACTGAACTGAATTAATACTTGAAAAGAAGGTATTGTCAATGTATCAAGATATATAGACTCATTATATAGACTGTAGTTTGTTGTTCAGTTGCTAAGTCATGTGTGACTCTTTGCAACCCGATGGACTGCAGCACACCAGGCCTCCCTGTCCTTCACTATCTTCTGGAGTTTCCCCAAGTTCATGTCCATTGAATTGTTGATGCCATCCAACCAGACTGTAGTTACTCCGCAATTATTATATATTCAGTTGTTTCTGGATTATGGAGTTATGGTTGTTTCTTCAATTTCTAAATATACTTCACTGGAAGAGCATCAACTCTCTGATTTAGATGGTAATTGGGCTCTGGATTTACATTTTAATAGAGATATTGCCAGAGAAGGCGATGGAACCCCACTCCAGTACTCTTGCCTGGAAAATCCCATGGTCAGAGGAGAATGGTTGGCTACAGTCCATGGGGTAGTAAAGAGTTGGACACGACTGAGCGACTTCACTTTGACTTTTCATTTTCATGCATTGGAGAAGGAAATGGCAACCCACTCCAGTGTTCTTGCCTGGAGAATCCCAGGGACAGCGGAGCCTGGTGGGCTGCCGTCTACGAATGAAGCGACTTAGCAGCAGTAGCAACATTTCTCTGAGTCGCTAGAAATATCTATGTTGACTCTAGATTTACTGTTATATTCTTAATAGTTCATTGATTATAGCTGCAGAACTTGGTTTTGAACTTGTATTAATTCATTATAAACTTAACTAATCACAATATTATATCTGGAGTCTCTATCTTGGTACATTTTATAGTAGCTTTTCTAAGTACATGACAATGCTGATTAGTTCTGCTTTTTCTTTGCTAGTGTGGGTGTATATATGCTTAAATATATTTTATGACAGTAGCTATAAGTGTTTACTATAAATTCATATTCATAAAAACATGTTATAGTGTTCTACTGAATTTTTAAATGCATTTGATAGTAGAGATCTTGAATAGTTCAATAGGAATATTTATTTAGCTCACTGATAAAAAGTGAACTCAAATAGAGTGATTAAAAATTACATAAAGGCCCCTGACTGAAGAATTGTGGAAAAGAATAATAATTAGGGAAGCAGGGTATATGTGTGCATGTGTGTGTGTGTGTTGGGGTGGGGAGATTTTACATGTTTGTAATTTGTGGGGGGGTGATTAGTCTTCAGAATTCTATAGAGGATTTCCTGAAGGAATTCACCACAAAGAGGTGACTCGCTTAAGGGAACCTAATTATATGTGTGTATGTAAGTATGAAATATTCATTCATTCATTCAGTTTCTGATGAAGTTTTGAAATAAACGAAAGGATAAAATATAAAGAGGTGGTATTTAACTCGAATTTTTGTAAAAACCCAGTTCATTTTCTTACCTACTCTGGAGGTAGGAGCAAATATTTTTTTGACATGGCCCTAAAGTTCTCTGTGACAAAATAAATATATAAGCTAAAGTGGAAGACAGCCCAGACCAGTTTCCTAGGAGTCAATGTCACTTAAGGTTAAAGAATAATGTATATAAAAAAAATTTCTAGAAATGCTTTCTCAGGAAGACAGACATGCAAAAGATTTTTTTCCCATATTTGTTTTTCCTGAACCAAAGGAGTCAGCTTTGTAATTACTGCTACAGGCAATTGCAATTCTAGGGCAAAAGGATCCATGCCAACAATTCATTTTCTCTCTCACTGCCCCTGTCATGAAATATCAAATATGTGCACTCCCCTCCAGTCTTATACATTATTGTCTGTTTTATCCTAATGTAACTCTCCTCACAGAACCAGTGCACAAACTCCCATTCTTTTCCCTATGGAATTAGAAATTCCCTCAGTGGGCATCATCTAAGAAATTTTCTCAATTGTTAGTCATAGGGCCTTTTTCTCAGTGTCTCTTCTGAACCTGAATAATATCTTCTTATTCACTATGTTTATGCTTGGATCCAGATATATTTTCCCATTGCTTTGAGAGTTTGCAGGTCTTTTAGCAACTTCAAGTTGGGTTCACAAACTTGGGTACATAATATCAGTGCAAAATACCTACCATCCTTTGCAGTGAGCATATGCCTTCATATATGCATCACGTATCACATAGAGTAAGTGAAACACCTGGATTGAGCAGTAGTACTGAACCTGGCTGGATAGCATCACTGATGCAATGGACATGAACTTGGGTAGACTTCAGGAGATGGTGAGGGACAGGGAGGCCTGGCATGCTGCAGTCCATGGGGTTGCAATGAATCGGACATGACTGCAACTGAACAACAACAAAGAGTGAAGTTGGACAGAAATGGATGATCCTAGAGATACAGGAGATGAAGTTGACAAATCTAGAAGATTTTTTGGATATAGATATGGAGATAGGAGGAGTCAAGGCTTACTTCCATGTTTCTGGCTTGCGCAACTGAAAGGAGGAAAATGCCATGCATTGGGATGGAGGAGGTGGATTATGATGTGTGGGTTACTTTAGATTTATTCTGCCTAAAGTTTCTGAGATATAAGGAGGTAGAGATATCAGTAGATAGAGGGTTATAGTGATCTATAGCTCATAGAAGAAGCCTAGACTAGAGATATATAAATTGTGTTACAGTAGATGAAAACTGAGGCCAGAGTAACACATCTGGATACTTTTGAAAAGCTTGGGTGAGCAGATAATAGAGTCTAGGATATATTTTTGATAAATCCCAACATTTAAAATTTGAATGATGAGCTGAAGAAAAACTTTGACTTTGTTATAAGTAAAACAACAAATTTTGATGTCACAGAACCTGTCACACAGAGTAAAGTCAGAAAGAGAAAAATATATATATATTAGTGCATATTTGTGGGATCTGGAAAAATGGTACAGAATGAACCTATTTCTAGGGCAGGAATGGATACACAGATATAGAGACTGGACATGGGGACACAGCAAGGAAAGAGGGTAGGACGAATTGGAAGATTAGGACTGATGTATCTACACCATCATGTGTAAAAATGGAGAGCTAGTGGGAAGCGGCTGTATACCACAGGGAGCTCAGCTTGCTGCTCTTTGATGACCAAGATATGTAGGATGGAGTTTGGGGGAGGTGGGCGGTAAGCCAAAGAGGGTGGTAGTATATGTGTACATATAGCTGATTCATTTCATTGGACAGCAGAAACTAACACAACATTGTAAAGTACTTATACTCTAATAAAGAGAAAGAAATTGAGAGGACAAAAACAGAAAGTTACTGATGACTAAGCCAAAGTTAGTTTTCAAAAGAGTTTTGGGGAAAATCAGATTGTAGTGTTTTAAGGAAGGTTTGGATAGGAAAATTAATAGAGTGAGGGTAAATGAGACATTCAAAATTTTTGACTGTTAAGGAGAGAATAAAGGACAGCAACTGGGGTAAGAAGTGGGGTTGAATTGTTTCAGAATGGACAAAATTAGGCTATACTGATAGGGGAAATTGTAGATACAAAGTGAAGTGATAATTGACTATCATTGCTTTTGTCTTTACACAAACTATTCTTCCCAATTTAGAGTTGTATATACTAAAACAAAATGACATTGAATTTTAGAGGCTTGAGTTATAGAGTCTGGGAAGCAGGATTACCAATAGATAGTTCACTGAAGAAAAATAAATTAATCCTGTGGTCCAAATCTGGAAAAGAAAAGAGGAAACCCATACATTTGCTAATGTTTTTCATCTTGAAATGTGAAAAAGTAACTGAATAATAATTTTAACTGTCTCCTCTTTACTTCTATAATTCACATATGGATAAAATAGGATTCACTCAGCAGGTTGCAAGCTTGTGCCTCTAAACATATTTAGTTGAGCAAGAAGGCACAAAATGGAACCATATGTGTTTTCTTTTAAGGTAATCTGCTTCAGTAGTATTGTCAGCACTTCTGAGAGCCTCTTCCACATGCATCTTGCCATACTTTTTATAAATACTCTGTGTTGAGTCATTTTGATGTCATCTATTAAACCCTCCTTGCAAATATTTATTCGTTGTTTTATGGGATTTATGAAAATAATAGTCTCTGTAATAAGATATATTGTAAGAATGTTAAATCACAAACAGATCCAACAAAGATATTGTATTTCAAACATTCAGTACCACTTAGGAATAGCCATTTAAAAGATAAGCCTTATGTCAAGGTTTGATGGTCAATAAACATAGGTGAGTTTTCAGACAAAAATGAGATTCCTAAGGTAATTATTCTTTGGGAAAAAAATCTCATGTTTCTTGCCTATAGAATCCAAGTCCTAGGGCTATTATTAATAGTCCCCAGAGCTACTTTTCTTTCTTTGCTTTATAATGACACTTTAAAACAGCATTCATGGATATTCTTGGCAATATTGACCTTGATGTGGCATTTAACATTTGCAAAGCAATCCTTTGACATGTTTCTATTAACATTGAGAAATCTATTTATGTCGGACTGCTACACATATATTCGATGTGGCACATTTTCAGCGGTCTGTGCTTTGAGTTTATAAAATCTATTTAAACTAGAACCTGATGCAACACAGTCAGAATCACCTGCACTGTACCTCTCTTTCCCCACTAAGTCCTTCACATGTGCTCTGTGCATGGAACCCATTCAGTAAACGCTTTTTACATTTACAGCCAAATCAATTAAAGAAAAATCATTTAAACAAACCACAATACTGTTTTTGAAATTAACTCATTAGCATTCTATAACACTTTTTTCCCTAACGCAAAAGAAAGATCACCATACAAATCTATTGAATTGAAATGTATACTACTCACTTCTGCCTCAGAACGTATTTCTCAGACTTACTGCCTAGCTTCCAAAGAGATTACAGCTTGATTTTGTACCCATACAGTTTTCCCTTAGTCAGTTGCACTGCAGCCAGATATCCTGGCTAGTTTATTCTCCTTCACATGCTGCTCTGTCAAAACTGTTCACTTACATTTTCTGCAGATCACTACTAGCCACGAACAACTGCAGAAAAACTGCAGTCCATGCTCTCTACACTAGCTGCCATTATGCCCAGCACTTCCTTTCTTTCTCCGGGACATGTCACTCATGTGTTTTAGCAAATGCCAACTGTCCCTTAAATCTAGTACTCTCTCTCTCCATCAGGAACACTTTACAAGTATACTGTATTCATTTTACTTGGCACTTTCTTCTATCTAGAATATATCACTTATTCATTCACTCCTTCTAGCTTTTCTCAACAAGTACAATGTTCCCTATTCCAGGAATAAAATCGTGTAACATACTTCTCTTTTTCCTTTGTGACAACATTTTTTTCAGCCATTTCTTTGACTTTTGGAGGCTGCATCTCCATCTTCTGTCAGGAGCATTTTCAAAAACAATAGGTATATAAGGTTTAAAGAATAAATAATTTTCTGTTTTTTTTTTTTCCATATAGAACAGAACAGCTGAGGCTGTATGTACTCTAAGACTAGATAGTGAAGAGCTATCACTAGAATATTGCATTTTTCTATACAAATATGTATTTCTTCTTTTGTGGAATAACATGGGATATTATACAAATAGTAAAGACATTATCCTGTAATAAAAGCTATAATGTTAGAAAGTGAGTAACATTTATAGCTTTAATCTGTGGCAATGAGTTTTATCAGTAACAGTGTCAGAGAACATAAGCAGTTAAGATTCCTGGAGGCAAAACGTACCCAATTAAGGTGATATATCACATTCCAAAATGACTTGACAAGTACATCTAACTCTCTAAAATGATATCTGTTCTTATATCTGTCATGGCTTAGAAAATTATGAGAATTCAAGATATCATCGTCACCATCACCATCATCATCATCAAGGGGATTTATTAAGTATATTTCTATGATGGATCTGCTACTAAAATTTTTAGATGTATAACTCATACCATCAAAGAACTTTTAGTCTGCTGCAGTAATATTATAAACCTATGTTGAATGCCTAAATAGAATAATACTTTGCTGTTTTATTAAGTTAAAAATATTTGTTTAAGATAAATAAGTCACTGATGATTGAGATCAAGGGTCAGAAAACTCCTGTAAAAGCTAGACAGTAAATCTTTTGGCTTTGTGGGTCAGATGGTCTCTGTGCCATCTACTCAACTCTGATGTTATAACACAAAATTAGCCATAGAAATTCATAAATGAATGACTGTGACTGTGTTCCTGTAAACTTATTTACAGAACTGGGCAGTGGGGCTATAGTATGCTAACCTCTGATTAAATGGTGGAAGAAGCTGTCATATCTGTAAAATCTTATTTCTTTATAAGAAGTAAAAATAAAATAGATTTTCACATGTGAAGGGATAATGATATGAGCCGTCATTATCTGAGCTTTCATTATCAGAGCCATCTCTGGGCATTTAAAAGAGAAAAGAAAGTTTTTAAAGGCTAAAAATAATGAGAAATGACAAATCCAGGGAAGAAACCAGTACTAAAACCTGTGACTGCTGTGTAATATTTCCCAATCTCCAACAGCCTACAGCTTTGATTTGAATGATTCATGGGAAGACGACTGAAAGCAAAGACTAGAATCTCTGTGAGATAGGAAGTCAGACTTTAAATCTCTATGGAAGTCTTTGATCTTAAAATTTAAAATAACATTCTGGAGATCTACTAGTTGCTCAATGCATGGACTTGGATTCTTAATTTTTCCTTAAATCATCAAAAATATATAAGCTCAACAATAATTAAAAGTGATTTTGTGTTAATTGTACCCCTAGGCATCTAGAATGAGCAAAAAACTCAGACACATCAAACTTTCTCACACATAAAATTGCAAGGGGATTTTGCAATTTTCACATAAGACTAGGGGAAAAATCATAATGTACATACAGAAACTAGCTACCACTGGTTAGATTTAGTAGAAACAATAATAATAATATCAGACCAGCAAAACCTACAGATAATGGAAGTATCATATGTAAATGTAAAATCAGTAAATATTTAAATAAATAAAAGAGACAAGAACACATATGAATAAAGAGCAAGACATCATTACAGTTATCAAGACATTATTGTAAAAGAAAACCATAGAAACACAAATATAAAAACTGAAATTAGAAACTGATTGGGACAACTAAACAGCAGATAAGTTAAAAGTGAAGAGAGAATTAGTAAACCAGAAGACAGGACTAGAGAAATTGTCCAGAAATCAACACAGAGAAATAAAGAAATGGGAGATACAAAAAGACGTGCTAAAAGATATGAAGCATAGACACAGAAGTTCTAAGATTTATGTAATTTGAGTTACATAGGGAATAGAATGAATTGGGGAAAGTATTAAATGAAGTAATCAGTTCCTATGAATTTACAGTTTTAGAAGTCCAATAATCATAAGAAAAATGAAAACCATCCTAATCATGATTTACTATAATGAAAATGAATATTGACTGAAAAAAAAGATAAACTTCTAAATGGCAACAATTAGACTGATATCTGACTTTGCAGTAGAGAAGCAATGGAAACCAGAAAGCTGTGGAATAACATCTGTAAAATTCTGAGGAAATCAAATTTCGAACACAGATTTATATTGTCTGTAAAACTGTTTTTCAAGAATAAAGGTTACATAAAGACTGTTTTAAGATATGAAAAATTGAGAGAACTTACTACCAACACATTTCTCTAAAGAACTAGAGGATAAAATTAATGAAGAAATAAAAAATCATTAAGAAGAAGATGGAGAGTGACAGAGGAATGGTGATCAGAGAAAATAGCAAATACAATGTTAAATCAAACAGAACTTGATGATATAGAACAATACTAACAATTTCTAATTTGTATTAGATATTCAGTTCAGTTCAGTTCAGTTCAGTTCAGTTGCTCAGTCGTGTCTGACTCTGCGACCCCATGAATCACAGCATGCCAGGTCTCCCTGTCCATCACCAACTCCCGGAGTTCACTCAAACTCATGTCCATCGAGTCAGTGATGCCATCAAGCCATCTCACTCTCTGTTGTCCCCTTCTCCTCCCACCCACAATCTTTTCCAACATCAGAGTCATTTCCAGTGAGGCAACATTTCATATGAGGTGGCAAAAGTATTAGAGTTTCGGCTTTAGCATCAGTCCCTCCCTGAACAACCAGGATTGATCTCCTTTAGAATGGACTGGTTGGATCTCCTTGAGTCCAAGGGACTCTCAAGAGTCTTCTCCAACACCACAGTTCAAAAGCATCAATTCTTCGGCAATCAGCTTTCTTCAAAGTCCAACACTCACATCCATACATGACCACGGGAAAAACCATAGCCTTGACTAGACGGACCTTTGTTGGCAAAGTAATGTCTCTGCTTTTTAATATACTGTCTAGGTTGGTCATAACTTTCCTTCCAAGGAGAAAGCGTCTTTTAATTTCATGGCTGCAATCAGTATCCACAGCGATTTTGGAGCCCAAAAAAATAAAGTCTGACACTGTTTCCACTGTTTTCCCATCTACTTCCCATGAAATCATGGGACCAGATGCCATGATCTTTGTTTTCTGAATGTTGAGCTTCAAGCCAACCTTTTCACTCTCCTCTTTCACTTTCATCAAGAGGCTTTTTAGTTTCTCTTCACTCTCTGCCATAAGGGTTGTGACACCTGCATATCTGAGGTTATTGATATTTCTCCCGGCAATCTTGATTCCAGCTTATGCTTCTTCCAGCCCAGCGTTCCTCATGATGTACTCTGCATATAAGTTAAATAAGCAGGGTGACAATATACAACCTTGACGTACTTCTTTTCCTATTTGGAACCAGTCTGTTGTTCCATGTAGAGTTCTAACTGTTGCATCCTGACCTGCATACAGGTTTTTCAAGAGGCAGGTCAGGTGGTCTGGTATTCCCATCTCTTTCAGAATTTTCCATAGTTTACTGTGATCCACACCGTCAAAGGCTTTGGCATAGTCAATGAAGCAGAAATAGATGTTTTTCTGGAACTCTCTTGCTTTCTCCATGATCCAGCGGATGTTGGCATTTTGATCTCTGGTGCCTCTGCCTTTTCTAAAACCTGCTTGAACATCTGGAAGTTCATGGTTCACATATTGCTAAAGCCTGGCTTGGAGAATATTGAGCATGACTTTATAGCATGTGAGATGAGTGCAATTGTGCAGTGGTTTCAGCATTCTTTGACATTGCCTTTCTTTGGGATTGGAATGAAGACTGACATTTTCCAGTCCTGTGGCCACTGCTGAGTTTTCCAAATTTGAGGGCATATTGAGCGCAGCACTTTCACAGCATCATCTTTCAATATTTGAAATAGCTCAACTGGAATTCCATCACTTCCACTAGCTTTGTTCATAGTGATGCTTTCTAAGGCCCACTTGACTTCACATTCCAAGATGTCTGGCTCTAGGTCAGTGATCACACCATCATGATTATCTTGGTCGTAATGATCTTTTTTGTACAGTTCTTCTGTGTATTCTTGCCACCTCTTCTTAATATCGTCTGCTTCTGTTAGGTCCATACCATTTCTGTCCTTTATCGAGCCCATCTTTGCATGAAATGTTCCCTTGGAATTCCTAATTTTCTTGAAGAGATCTCTTGTTTTTCCCATTCTGTTGTTTTCCTCTATTTCTTTGCATTGATCGCTGAGGAAGGCTTTCTTATCTCTCCTTGCTCTTCTTTGGAACTCTGCATTCAGATGCTTATATCTTTCCTTTTCTCCTTTGCTTTTCACTTCTCTTCTTTTCACAGCTATTTGGAAGACCTCCTCAGATAGCCATTTTGCATTTTTTTCCATGGGGATGGTCTTGGTCCCTGTCTCCTGTACAATGTCACGAACCTCCGTCCAGAGTTCATCAGGCACTCTATCTATCAGATGTAGTCCCTTAAATCTATTTCTCACTTCCATCATAAGGGATTTGATTTAGGTCATATCTGAATGGTCTAGTGGTTTTCCCTACTTTCTTCAATTTAAGTCTGAATTTGGCAATGAGGATTTCATGATCTGAGCCACAGTCAGCTCCTGGTCTTGTTTTTGCTAACTGTATAGAGCATCTCCATCTTTGGCTGCAAAGAATATAATCAATCTGATTTCGGTGTTGACCATCTGATGATGTCCATGTGTAGAGTCTTCTCATGTGTTGTAGGAAGAGGGTGTTTGCTATGACCAGTGCTTTCTCTTGGCAAAACTCTATTAGCCTTTGCCCTGCTTCATTCCGTGCTCCAAGGCCAAATTTGCCTGTTACTTCCAGGTGTTTCTTGACTTCCTACTTTTGCATTCCAGTCCCCTGTAATGGAACGGACATCTTTTTTGGGTATTAGTTCTAAAAGGTCTTGTAGGTCTTCATAGAACTGTTCAACTTCGGCTTCTTCAGCGTTACTGGTCAGGGCATAGGCTTCGATTACTGTAATATTGAATTTTTTGCCTTGGAAACGAACAGAAATCATTCATTCTGTCATTTTAAAGATTGCATCCAAGTACTGAATTTTGGACTCTTTTGTTGACCTTGATGGCTACTCCATTTCTTCTAAGGGATTCCTGCCCACAGTAGTAGATATAATGGTCATCTGAGTTAAATTCACCCATTCCAGTCCATTTTAATTCACTGATTCCTAGAATGTCTATGTTCACTCTTGCCATCTCCTGTTTGACCACTTCCAATTTGCCTTGATTCATGGACCTAACATTCCAGGTTCCTATGCACTATTGCTCTTACATAATCGGACCTTGCTTCTATCACCAGTCACATCCACAACTGGGTATTATTTTTGCTTTGGCTCCATCCCTTCATTCCTTCTAGAGTTATTTCTCCACTGATCTCTGGTAGCATACTGGGCACCTACCAATCTGGGGAATTCCTCATTCAGTATCCTATCATTTTGCCTTTTGATACTGTTCCTGGGGTTCTCAAGGCAAGTATACTGAAGTGGTTCGCCATTCCCTTCTCCAGTGGACCACATTTGGCTGTGGTCCATGTGATCAGATCGACTAGTTTTCTGTGATTATGATTTCAGTGTGTCTGCCCTCTGATGCCTCCTTGCAATACCTACCATCTTTTTTGTGTTTCTCTTACCTTGGTCGTGGAATATCTCTTCACAGCTGCTCCAGCAAAGCGCAGCCGCTGCACCTTACCTTGGACAAGGCTGCCGCCCCTGGCCTCGGGCGTGGAGTAGCTCCTCTCAGCCGCACAGCACGGTCGGTTCTGCCACCGCCAGAGCCGGCATCTAACATTAGATATTAGATGTTAGAATTAAAATTAAAATATTGGGTAAAAATATAAACTTGGAGATAAAATATTCTAAAGTCTTCATAATGTTTGGAAAGAGAGAATAGATATTCCTTAACTGTGGACTTAAAGCTAAATATATAAGCTAACATTTTTGGGATAACTACAAATAATAGAGGTAGAGTATGTATTTTCCAAGCTTAGGGAATAGAAACATGTGGGAATTAGAGGGGAGCAAACAAACCAGTAAATGATGATTAAAAATATATCAAAGATTTAAAAAAGCAGGAAAGAAGAAAATGACAGAGAAAGAGAGCAGTTAGCCCAACATAAGTAGGGTATAAAGTATTTCAAATTTCTTAATTATTATGTGTAATTATATTATTAAATAATACTTACAGTTGTAGATATTATTATAATAAATATAAATGGACTAGTTCTGAAATTACAAGACAAAAGTGAGAACAAATCAAAAGATACAACTGTATTAAGAGTACCTAAGAGAATAATGGGGGTTTCCCTGGTGACTCAGATGGTGAGGAAGCCACCTGCAATTCAGACCTGGGTTCAACCCGTGGGTTGGGAAGACTGCCTGGAGAAGGGAATGGCTACCCACTCCAGTATTCTTGCTTGGAGCATCCCATGGACAGAGGAGCCTGGTGGCTTGCAGTAGGTGGCATGAGTAGGACATGGCTGAGTGACTAACACTTTCATTTTCACTTCAAAAGAATAACTAATCAACAGATACAAACTAATACCAATCAAAAGAAACATAGTGTCCTATACAGGACAGGAGACAGGGATAAAGACCATCCCCAAGGTAAAGAAATACAAAAAGGCAAAATGGTTGTCTGAGGAGTCCTTTAAATAGCTGTGACTAGAAGAGAAGTGAAAGGCAAAGGAGAAAAGGAAAGATATATCCATTTGAATGCAGAGCTCCAAAGAATAGCAAGAAGAGATAAGCAAGCCTTCCTCAGCAATCAATGCAAAGAAATAGAGGGAAACAACAGAATGGGAAAGTCTAGAGATCTCTTCAAGAAAATTAGAGATACCAAGGGAACATTTCATGCAAGATGGATACAATAAAGGACAGAAATCATATGGACCTAAGAGAACCAGAAGATATTAAGAAGAGGTGGCAAGAATACACAGAAGAACTGTACAAAAAAGATCTTCACGACGAAGATAATCACGATGGCGTGATCACTCACCTGGAACCAGACATCTTGGAATGTGTAGTCAAGTGGACCTTAGGGAGCATCACTACGAACAAAGCTAGTGGAGGTGATGGAATTCCAATTGAGCTATTTCAAATCCTGAAAGATGTTGCTGCGAAAGTGCTGCACTCAATATGCCAGCAAATTTGGAAAACTCAGCAGTGGCCACAGGACTGGAAAAGGTCAGTTTTCATTCCAGTCCCAAAGAAAGGCAATGCCAAAGAATGCTCAAATTAGCACACAATTGTACTCATCTCACACGCTATTAAAGTAATGCTCAAAATTCTCCAAGACAGACTTCAGCAATACATGAACCATGACTTCCAGGTGTTCAAGCTGGATTTAGAAAATGCAGAGGACAGGGATCAAATTGGCGACACCTGTTGGATCATCAAAAAAGCGATAGAGTTCTAGAAAAACATCTATTTTTGCTTTATTGACTATGCCAAAGCCTTTGACTGTATGGACCACAGCAAACTGTGGAAAATTCTTCAACAGATGGGAACACCAGACCACCTGACCTGCCTCTTGAGAAATCTGTATGCAGGTCAGGAAGCAACAGTTGGAACTGGACATGGAACAGCAGACTAGTTACAAATAGGAAAGGAGTACGTCAAGGCTGTATATTGTCACCTTGCTTATTTAACTTATATGCAGAGTACATCATGAGAAACGCTGGGCTGGATGAAGCACAAGCTGGAATTAAAATTTCCAGAAGAAATATCAATAACCTCAGATCTGCAGATGACACCACCCTAATGGCAGAAAGCGAAAAAGAACAAAAGAGATTCTTGATGAAAGTGAAAGAGGAGAGTGAAAAAGTTGGCTTAGAGCTCAACATTCAAAAAACTAAGATCATGGTATCTGGTCCCATCACTTTTTGGCAAATAGATGGGGAAACAGTGAGAGGGCTCCAGAATCACTGCAGATGGTGTCTGAAGCCATGAAATAAAAAGACCTTGCTCCTTGGAAGAAAAGTTATGACCAACATAGACAGCGTATTAAAAAGCAGAGACATTACTTTACCAACAATGATCTGTCTAGTTAAAGCTATGGTTTTTCCAGTATTCATGTATGGATATAAGAGTTGGACTATTGAGAAAGCTGAGCACCAAAAACTGATAGTTTTGAACTGTGGTGTTGTAGAAGACTCTTGAGAGTCCCTTGGACTGCAAGGAGATCCAACCAGTCCATCCTAAAGGAGATCAGTCCAGAATATTCATTGGAAGGGCTGATGCTGAAGCTGAAACTCCAATACTTTGGCCACCTGATGCGAAGAACTGACTCATTTGAAAAGACCCTGATGCTGGGAAAGATTGAAGGCAGGAGGAGAAGGGGACAACAGATGATGAGATGGTTGGATGGCGTCACCAACTAAATGGACATGAGTCTGAGTAAACTCCAGGAGTTGGCGATGTACAGGGAGGCCTGGTGTGCTTCAGTCCATGGGGCTGAAAAGAGTGGGACACAACTGAGCCACCAAACTGAACTGACTGAACACTCCTACTTTAAGTGGTTGAGCTAGATTATACTCCGACCTAAGTGGTAGTTTTAGCCCATCATGCCCCTATTAAAAAAAAAAAAAAAGAAGAAGAAGAACTACAGTGACATTAAGCAAAACCACACTAACTTTGTATTAAAATTCTCTTATTTGGGCCCTCAGGTTTCTTGCTGCCTCCATTTTTGTAAGCACTTTGAGATAGGACCTATGTCTCCTGTAGGCAACATTCTGTCATTACTTTACAGCATATTTCCTGGGACATTCTAGATGCTCAAATTTTGTTGAATAAATTAATGAAAATATGCAGAGTTATTCCCAGATGCTTCTTCAAGTTCTTTGGCCATTGGTCTGGGTAGGGTGAGGAATGAGGAGACAGGTGTGTAAGTGAATGGAGAATAGGACAAGTGACTTACCTGGTGGTGTTGGACTCCAGCACCCACATCTCCTTCCACTAGAGCAGCTCAACATTGCCACATATGTTAGTTTTGTATTGGGGAATGACATAAGTTTTTAAAGAAAAGTACAAGTTTTAAATCAGATGGACCATTATTTTAATATAGAATAATCTGTGAAGTTTGGCAAGAGACAGACCACTTAATGTATATGAATAAGGCAAGTGAGATGCTAAGGACAAAGTGTTTTAAGGTGGTACTCACTTTCAAGGGCATGCATTTGATTAGCCCAAGTCCCAGCTCTAATGGCAAGCCACTCCAGTACTCTTGCCTAGAAAATCCCATGGATGGAGGAGCCTGGTAAGCTGCAGTCCGTGGGGTCGCTAAGGGTCGGACACGACTGAGCGACTTCACTTTTTTCACTTTTCACTTTCACACACTGGAGAAGGAAATGACAACCCACCCCAGTGTTCTTGCATGGAGAATCCCAGGGACGGGGGACCCTCGTGGGCTTCTATGGGGTCACACAGAGTCGGAGACGACTGAAGTGACTTAGCAGCAGAAGCAGCAGCAGCTCTAATAGCCAAACTAGACTTTACCACTTTCTCCATCCAAGACTGTCCTCCCTGCTAGTTTAACCAAAGGAACGCCTACTTAGAATGCAAGCAGTTCTACTCGAAGTCTTCTGCAGTCCGCCATCAAGAGAGTGTGTTTGTATGGCTGTGTGTGTGTGTGTGTGTCTCCCCTCTCAACTCCAATGGATCTTTGATGCACCTTTCAGACTTAACTCTTTCTAGTAATAGTTTAAAAATTCTGCTGACTGCCCATCTTAGCTCATGCATATCTTAACTCACCTGCTTGAAGCAGATTCTCTCAGGGATCCTAATCCTATTTGATTCAAATGCCCCTCTATATGTAATACAGTAATCTACACATAGTATCTTTTCAATAAACAGTTGAGGATTTAATGAATGTTCTTCCTGTTGGAAGGAAATATATGGTTCTCATATTTTGGCTCTGGAGAGGTAGCTACTTTAGCATGTACATTGAATCTGTTTTCAAATCTCCATTAAATCATTCCACATTTTTCTTTAACTATAATGACTTTTATTCATTTTGACTATTATTTACTCAAAGATGCCTTAGGAAGCCATGATTCTCTTTCTACTTTAATGGTATGCCAAGTGGGGCCCCCTTTAACATCAGGTTCTGACTCGATGTCCTGATGTGTCCTCCTGCTGTTCCCATGGCCTGTTCTACTTGTCTG